>NW_024609868.1:76179408-76413658 GCF_016920785.2 Ixodes scapularis
TTGTTTTTCATTACGTCCGATGTAATTATATCTATAGTAACCCTGAGACGTAGGAACAATAAAAACGGTCAGAAAAACGAAGTCTCTAACTCAGCTTGAAATTGATTCAACAACCATGTCATTCAGCAGCTCCGCTTGCATTTTTTACCTTTCTTCAGCAATTACATCCTACATTTGTTTACAACACCTGCTGTGTTACACAGATGCTTCTTATGTGTTCTCTGCCCGTCCCTTTCTTATCTCTTTTTCTTTATACGTTTGATTGTTATTCGCAGCCAGTAAGTGGCGCAGCGGCTTTTCTGAAATCTAGCCATCGGGAAAACTTGTTTGTTATCCGTAAATTCTTAAAGCCAGTGGGAAAATTAAACGAGACTATATCGGGAGATTTTACAACACGCTTTATGGACAGACGCCCTTGGAAAGCCACTGTGTCATTGCTCGTTTAGTAAAGTTCTCCTGACAACGGCGGAGCTTGGTAATGTGACACGCGATTGCCCCACCTCGCCTGTACACACTGGAAGTGAAACAAACGGTCGAACTAACTCTCGGCGCGGCTAATGATGATCGCGTTCTTCATTTGGTCATTGCTTCCTTGTCTATTTTGTATTACCAGATGCTGCGGTCATATTGACTGTCCGGTGATAGGGATCGAGATGGACTCGAGTGAACGTCCCCCACTACTGGCTGTTTATTTTTATCACCGTCCAGTTTCGCCTCGTTTCTTGTATTTTGGTTGATGCTTTACTTCTCTACCGACAATGCCAGGCACCAGACACTATTGCAAACAAAAGTGAACCTCAGCCGTATATAATTGTCGCAATCAGCCGTCTCTCTATAACATCGCGGCGGCTGTCTTGGCCAGAATCTAGTCCACGACCTTGAGAAGCGGAGGGGGTTCGCGCTGACCACTGGACCCTGGCGAACCAGACCAAGGCGCGTTTGTCCCACCGATAAAAGCTGCCTCCCTCTTTCCTAACACCGTGCTCGAAGAGCGCAGTCGCAACAACCCAAACAAAACTAAGAGCGCGGGTGTGTTCTGTCTCTGATCCTGGGACTGTCTCTCCCTCATTGTTTCGCTTAATGACACGCGTCTAACTAGAAGGCAATTACGTGGAAGGAGGAGCGAGTGGAGCAAACCTCACCTGGACGACCATGACCAAAATTGGCAACATACATGAACCTGGGCCGTTTCCAAAAACAAAGATGATACGGTGTCTGCTGTGTCTGTCGCTTTGTTGTTGTTTGCCCAATTAAACGCAAAGCCATTGTACGAGTCCGTATTTCGGTCTTTTCTTATTTTTTGTTGTTGTCTTGTTTCTGGGGCGCTCTCTGGGTATTAAAGGAAATAATCGAGCGAGCGTATACATCAAAGGACGCGACGCCGTCGATGACCCTCTATAGTGTCTCCTGACCTGTGGTTTCTCTTCGTCCTAATTCACCTGGCGAACTGGTACTATGCGAGATCGCAACGAGAACGCGGCAATTTCCTTTGTTGCCACCGCTATAGAGTCATGGGCCGAGACAAAACGGGTGCTCTTTAAGCAGAGAGTAAACACCTCTAAGACGCTCTATTTCAGTCCACACTCTCCGCAACCCCGCCATTGTTGTGGTGATGCGGTAGCGTTGGCCCCGCGCGCGCATTCAATAAAGCGTTGCATTGGACGCGCAAAAAGAGTAATTGCGAAATATTTTGAAGAAAGTAGGGCGCCAGGTTTACGATACATCGAAAAAAAAAGTTTTTTTTTTTTTTTTGGTTTTTGTGGTTTTTAGTGAGTTTAGTACAACCGCACAGCCGTGGTGCATGCAAACAGGCCTGCTGGCTGACCGTCGCAAAATCGGAACTGGCATACGTTGATTGGATCTTCCTCAGATGGGCAGCGTTCTTGAGCCGCCATTGATGCTCAAGTTGAGCTGGTCCTCAAACGGCAGCTCTAGAGCCACCGCATCAGCTGCGCTTCAGAGTAGCGACACTTGAGTCGTCTTGGTGCTAAACACCAATATGGCGGCACTCACAGACAAAATTAGTGAATAAGGTGCCGATACTCTAAGCGTAACTCATTTAGCACTAAAGGAGCGAGACGTATTGCCATCGATACAAGCAGACCGAAATCCTACTATAATAAACGTAAAATTGAACTCCGGGCCAATCGCCTTAGGGCACATATGATGGTGCCGCAGTTAATCACCTCAAATAAGATTAACTCACCGGGATTGGAAGCAGTGAGTCATATCTTAGCTGTGACGTGACAGATATGAAACGTATGAGGGAGCATCACCGAAACTCTTGCCATTACGAACGTTTTGCTCGAAGGACGAGTGATAGTGGTTCCTCAAAATGTTGCCATCTTTCACCGCCTGTTTATAGCCGGCCGTTTCAGTTTGCCGATACTTGACCGCACGATTTAATTGTCTTTAGTTGTGAGTTATTTTATGTTCGATCTGGTTCGATCTCGACTTCTGCGCGGCGCCACGCTCGCGCTTCTTCAGTCTACGGACAGCGAGCTTCACTAAGCAATTTGGAAATAAGCGATGGCATGATGGAAGCGATCAAGCTACATCGCCCCGTAGACCAGCCAGCTCGCTCCTCCCCTTCAAATATTTGAAGCCCCTATATTCGGCAATCCTCGAGAATGCTTCAAGAAGCAAATTACACACAACTCAGTTTGCACGATGTTTGGCTCTAAATCTCGTGTTTTTGTTGTTCGCCGTTAAACACTCCACTATCTTTAAAACCGCGCACGGAGTTATTTTCATTCGTCTCACACGCGCTCACGCCATTGTTGTTGTTGTTGTTGTGTTTGATCACCCGGGAAGACCGTATCTTTTTTTTTCGTTTCTTATCGCGAGTCCCGGCGCCTTGCCATTTATCAGCGTCAGCGGCGTCAAGGCTCGATGTATGAGCGATCGAGAACAACGAGGCTGATGGAAAAATACTCCTCGGCGCAGCTATAGATGTTCCGACTGATATTGTCGGAGTCGGTATAACGCGGGAGAGGCTTTGCGAAGCTGAGCCGTGCCTACGGAGCGTGTGCGTCCAGCTAAATATTGTTCTGGGCAGCGTCGTTTTGGCTTTCCATATGCCATCCTTGTACGAACACGAGTTCGACCGTAGGGCAACGTGATGGATGGGAAGGGTGTACAAGCATATGCTATACTCGATTCGTGTAATGCGGATGGCGTAGTGGGGTGTCTGTTTTTCTCGCGGGCGTGCATCTGGTTTTACGTCCTTTCCCCTGATCGATGTGAATGTCGCTCGTGTGCGGCGACACCTTGGAACACTTCTTAATGCCCTCGTTTTTTATGGAAATGAATCCACGATAAGGAAGTGTTTATTTGACGTTTGAATTGTGGAAAGCAAAACATTGTATGAAAACAAAAAAGTGATGACCTAGAAACTATAGTATGTTGCATCACCAGATAGTGATATGATGTTCTTATAAAGTAATGAGGGCATAACAGTCACGATTAGCGGAAGGGTATCAGCTTGGGCGAGTTGTTTGTACACTGTAAATAATAAAAGAGAAAAAAAAAAAACTCGAAGGACAAGTAAAAAGACGACGTACACCACAGAGTGCTGTACGTCGTCCATCTACTTGTCCGTTTTTTTTTTTTTTTGCGCTTTTATTTTTTACAACGGTCACGATTAATTTAAGGAAGCTTTAGAAATGAGAACTGAAGGGGGCATTATTAGTTTGTCTCTTGGTGTTTGCTAGAGAACGTCTCAGTTGCGTCCTCGAAGTACGCTTTGGAAAGGGGGGAAGATCGTATAGGAGACATCATGGAGGCGTGTACTGAGGACTACAAGTGAGTAGTTTCTGAGGCCTTACAAATGTGGAAAAAGGGGAACTTGCTTTTTCTGATGGTCTGAAGAGGTCATGCACAGCGTCGCTTTATCCTCTCGTTCCCCCGAACATTCCAAACGATCATTATTACTTTAGCAAGGTCACGTGCTCATCACTCAGTGTTTGTATTTCCCACTTCTGAGTGCCAGCTCACATGCGCCCCGTGCTCGCTCGGAATTGTGAAAGAAATAGACACAATCCCACACAAAGGTTTGGATACAAATACCCAAAATAGCGCTTTTTTAAAACGTGTTGACAAAATATTAAATATATAATATATATATATATATATATCTTTTTTGTCGAAACGACTTGTTACCAGTGACGACCAAGAGTTGTGGAACACAACTCAGCATCAGAGGAAGAAAGTAGCGACCATCACGACTCGTGGTACACATACATTTGCAATAAATGCATTATTTCATCCCGAAAAGATGAACGGCATGAAAAACGCGCCCTGAAACACAAAACGTGTTCCGCCTACTACAGCGGAACTTAAGACAGATATCGACTGTAGAATAACGCTAAGAAGAAACCGCTTAATTTCCGGACGGATTCGGCATTCCTTCGCGAAAACTGTCCCGTGACTCAGAGCACTACCTTCATCCGGGTGCACGACCTCACCGCAAAACAAGACGTCCCTCGCAGCAAGTTGTCGTTTTCTTTTTTTCTTTTTTCACTTTCTTTCCCTCTCTTTTTGCCTGTGCTTATTTTATTGCTAAAAACCTACCGCCTCCTGCCTGCTCCGAAATGTCACTTGTCAAAATGGCTTGCCGAGTCCTCCACGTTTATAGAAAGGAATGAAAACAACGATTTTTCATCGCGTCACCACCGACGCTCGGAATGCCCGTGAACTCTTTTACCACGTTTTAGTTATTTATTTATTTTTGCGTTGCGTCGTCGTTCCTCGCTTTCGCCGTGGAATCGTTTTCCCCTGCCGGCGCTCCCACTCCGACGGAGTCAAAAATAAGCGGAGCCCTTCCTGACTGCCGTGCGTGAAGCGTGGCGCGGATTGGGACCCGGGTTGAACAGCCAGCCACAAGTCGCAACCAATTGAGGGCTTTGTTCTGCAGAACAAGAGCTCCGGTGTGTCTGCCGCCTGCTAACAGAAAGTCTCGCTTGTGTCGGTGCCATAATACACTTCTTGTCTGCGCACGCGACCTTCCATAGTTCACTTTGTGAGTGCGCAGTCGACCTTCGTCGGTCGATGAAAGGAAACTGTTCAGAAAGACACTTCGCGGCATCTCGAGGGGTTATATTCTTACATACACCGACTGGTCTGCGACAGATAAGGGATTATCCTTGGCTTCTATAGTTTGTAAGCATCCTTGGTTAGACAGGGAGTTCGACCAGGTCGCCCGCATGTGAACTCATTAGTGGCCAACTCCATCGTGAGGTGGCCAGTGATGTGTCCGACTTTTGACAGCGTTGCGGCGTTCCGAGTGCCGTCTGCTAAAGTGAACGCCGCAACGCTGTTAAAACTCGGACTCATCACTTCTTTACGGAAGAACGAGCGAACGCAGTGTTTGAAGCCAGCGACGGCAGATGCCATATATGGCGTCTGCCGTCGCTGGCTTCAAACGCTGCGTTCGCACGTTC
Organism: Ixodes scapularis; assembly: GCF_016920785.2. NCBI lineage: Eukaryota > Metazoa > Arthropoda > Arachnida > Ixodida > Ixodidae > Ixodes > Ixodes scapularis. Next base: position 76,184,850 of record NW_024609868.1, read on the forward strand.
TTCCGTAAAGAAGTATCGTTGTCATGGTGACGCTGACCATAGCAGGTCGACTTTATCGTGCGGAAGGAGATGGCGGGGTGGCGAGATCAGGTGCGTACTTCGGCTGTTTCGCCGTGCTTTTCAATGGGCGGAACGTGAACAAAAATAGTTCGAAATAGGAACATTACGCAAATGGCTTACTTTCTCTGGCGCTTAATATTTTCACGAGCCTTACACGAAAAGTACATTTTTAGCTCTCAATATGGATGAAGATTTTGTACTACAAGATGGAGATAAATTGCGAATGTGCCAGAATCGTCATCTTAAATAGAAGGGCATTGAGGCACCCTATGTAGCCAAAATCGCAATGGGCGAAGGGGTCCAAATGTTGACGCTTTGTGATATGGGCGAGGTGGGTGAGTTATGCGGTTGGTACTGTGTTCCTAAAGTAAGTACTCCATTGTTGTGGTCATGAGCTGACTCTACCTCACGTCATATTGGTTTCATGACGTCACGTCACTCAGTGCTGAGATGTGTTTTTAGAGGCGTTGCACACACAACGATGGGGGGGCAAAGCCCCCAACAGTTGCAGAAGCGTCAGAGTCAGACGCGGCTGAGTGGTGCGTCTCCGTTCTGCGCTTACCAAATCCTTTTGCTTTACTCTGATTGAGCGGTATGGTAAGGTTGTCGACCCTGGGAGGCACGCTCATTGAATCGATAAGGCGTAGGGCGGAATAGGACAGGGGTCGACAAATCGCAAAGGGACACAGGAGATAAAACTTTACTGCGTTTCGTCCTTGGGCAACTAAATACTTACCGCTTCTGCGGAGAAGCGAGCCTCGGCCGAGTTGTTTTGAGGACCCAGAAAAGTATGGAAGCGAGCAGTTCTACCACACACTTTCTCCTCTTCACCGCAGACGAAGCGAAAAGGGAAACGTGAGCGGGGGAGGTATACATTAGCGTATGCACGCGAGCCGGTCGGGAACAGCACACACCGCGTGTGCTGTATACTCTGATACGGACATGCGGCTAATGAAAAACGGCGTCGTGATCGGGGGAGAAGATGGCTCCGTCACGCTCCGCGGGTTCGGCTTCGGAGAGCCGGGAGAAAGGGACGATCAAAGGACCGCAAAAGAGAAGCAGAAAGGATACACACTTTCTCGCCCGGCCGCGCCGAAGGCGAAGAGATGTGCCCCGACCTCTCGGTTGACCCTCCCACCACCACCACCGGGGCGGCTCACCGGACAGCTGACGTTCGCGGTGATGAGTTCTGTCGGCCTTCGTCGTCCCAATCGAATCGATCGAATCGCCAACGTAATATTTTACGCGCTTTGTTTTTATTTTCCGGGCCCTTTGGTAGTGGTCTTCTTTCGGCGCGCGGTTGCCGATCTTGCATGTCCGCGCGGGTGTATCTGAGTGGATCGCGTCAGTGTCCGAAGAGGTGTGCTAGCTGCTGCTACTGCCGCCGTGTCTCTTGGAGCGACTGGCGGTTGTGGATATTCGAGGAAACGGAGGTCGATTGCGGGGTCAGCCACGCGTTGTTATAAACAGCGCAGTCCCCTCCGCGAAACGAGCACACACCGCCGATCGAATGCGGTTCACATTAGTCGAGGTTTGTGTTGCAAGAAGTGTCACGCTACGCGGACTTATCATCGGGGAAGGAAGGCGCGATTGCTAGCGGCCTACGAACCGCGGTGGGATTCGGTTCGACAGTGATTCGAGGATGACGCCGAGTCAAATTGACAGGGTCCTTCTTGTTTCAGGCTGATTGCATTCAACTCTGGTGGGAATGAGAGAGCCCCTCGGCACCCGTGAATCTCGGCGTTTCGATGCCAGAACGGATTAAGGACACGTCAAGCCGTCTTTGCGAAGTCACTGTTGTGTGTGTGTACAGATGTCCCAGCTGTTTTGCTGAGGCGCTGGATTTTTTCTGCTCAATTTAAACGTGTAAGGAGCATCCCTCGATATCAGATTTAACTGCAGTGTATAGCAAAAGTTTTTTTTTTTTCCGGGATTAGTTTATTTGTGACAAGCAGTGTGTCCTTAATAGGGGGCGTTGCGTGCGCTTAATTTTGATCTTCATTGCAGAATCGCGATGGTTAATTGTTATGTATAAAAGCATACATATTTAGTCGTGAACACTCCGACGCGGGCCTCGATAGACGTCCTTCATCACATGACACAAACGTATAATTTATCTTTTGAGGATCTCGAACAGTTGATATTCATAGGTAAATATGTTCATAAATGGGAAAATATGTCAACGCGCCATTTACTAACAAATAGTAAAAGAAATTGTTGACAAGAGATGCACGACAGTGATCATTTCGCGGCTGTTCCTCCATTATAGCACCGATCGACTAGTGAATTTGTTTTGAGTAGGTCATGCAGATACCTCAGCAGCAAAAGGGAGCGACTGCCATGGAAGAAAAGACAGCAACTAAGCTGGGAGACACGGAACCATTAAACATTTAATCGTAACAAGGTGCGGGCATGTATCAACAAAGAAATATCGATTAGCGAGCCACCACGCGGAGCTACATTCGGCACGTATTCCTATACAGCAGACTGGCGTCGGTGCAAACCGGTGCTGGGTGCTAACGAAAAAGAAACAGAGTAGCCCTCATTTCGGTGCCAATAGCGACAGCCGTCTTTCCCCATCCCTAGCGTGCTCTGCTGCCCGCCCAACATCGCGACGTCGTCAACAAACAAGGCCGGGAAAAGAGCAGCCACAGCTCGGGGCCAAAACAGCGGTCTGTCGTTGAGTGCGTGGTTCGTTTCAACGCTGGCTGTTTCCTGTCGCTCGGCGACGTCGTGAGGGCCGTCAGCGTCGGGGCGCCCATGGGGACCTGACGCCTCCTCGACGGGTCCCCGCCACGGTCCTTCCGGGGCCGTTCACATTCCGGGCGAACAGCTGCGAGCCTGCCGCGCGCTGGGGCCACACGAGAACGTCGTCGTCCCTGGTATAGCCGCCGCCGCGTTCTAAAAGCGTCGGCCGGCAGCTGCAGCGCCAAAGATGGCCCGCCGCCACGCGATGGTGGCGGCATCCGGCCCCCCTTGCGGAAAAATAAATATTGCCATCGTAAACGAGGAATTTCCACCTCGCACCTTTCGCGCTCGGCGAGATGGTGTGAATACCCTTGCTCCGATGTATGGCAGAGGCTGGCAATTGGTCCTCGGCGTTTCTTGCCCCGGCGATCTCAGCCTGTCTGGATGGTCTCGGAAGACTGGGAGAGGGTGGCGTCGTTATTGTGGATGCTGGGATTTCGCTGATGGATTTGCTTTGGCACCTACCCAGAAAGGGCATTCTCCGGACATCAGATTGGCGCTTTCATCGCTTCCGTCCTGCGAAGGCGCCAGCCTAAATGCATTAGGGACACTTTTACGTTTTAAGAGAGTGCGTTTCCACTTCAGGCACGAGTTCGCGTATGCTTTTGACTGCTATATTCATAGGATCGATAGGCAAATTTAAATTGAAGATTCGAGTTGCCCCACGCTCTATAGACGCTTTACGCCGGCGCCATTGCTGTCCTTTTCTTGTCTTATCGAGATCCCGAGCCACTGAAGCGGGCGTTGACGAGCCTCCACAAAGGCCATTGCTGGGGAGAAGGACACGGTAGATTCTAAAATTGCAATAACCTCTCCCGCTATGCTAATGATGAAGTGAAGCAGCGGAATAAGAGGAAACTAAACTAAAGCTTAAGGTCGGTCTTGGCGGCGCCATGCACAGCTGTCGCAAAGCGTCAATAGTCAATCGTCTGACTGCCGTGAGCGATACCCGGGAAAGCGCCGAAAATTTGGTTTAAAATGTCAGTGAGTTCGTCAGTTGCACGGGACGTCATTTCATCATGCTGGTGGTCATTCATTCCTACTTGTTCTTACATAGAAACACAGATGCGATGGTATAAAGTGCGCGCTGCGGAAGGTACGCGCTCAGCAGCAAGGTCCCCGCAATGGCCGCTGATGTGATGTCAGTGCAAACCACGGATACAAGTAATCCCCCCCCCCCCTCTCTTCCCTCCTTTTAGTTCTGAATACAGTTTCCGCGCTTACGCATCGTTTTCTGGTGATGTTCGGCAAGTTATCGCATCGGTTAACTGTCATCACGTTCGGAAGATTCAGCACGTACGGAACATCCTGATTAATCAGTGCCTGGACGTGCACATAAGTCTCCATGCAAACGGACACCCGCGCGCTGACGCGTTCCTTCTATACACCATTCCAATATTTATGCCCGACTCCCACTAGAGCAACGAACAGAAACGAATGACTGCGACATGCCTCAAACCAGAGACTTTCGTGATTTGACAGGCTTTATAGAATAAAGGAGGCCCAACTCAAGCATGAGCATCATGCACGCGAGGGTATCTTTGTCAGGCTTGCAATCACTTGTGCTTATTTCACGAGCACCGAACGACTTAGCGCCTGCCAAAGTTTCATCGCAAGCATGCTGCATGTGTTTAAGGCTTGTCGTTGTCGTATGTTGCTGTTTGTCGCTCTAGTGGGACTCGGTCATTGCAAGTCCACAGCCCAACGTACGATCTCCTCAGTCCAGCACGCGCATGTTCGTCGCCTCGGAAAGCATGCAAATCACGCGCCATACGCACGGACACTAAAAATGGAAGCGGCCATGAGACCTTTTGTGAGTAGGTCTGCCATTTAGCGCCCGCAAAACCACGCACGTTTTATTATATTAAATTTAACTGACTTCGCATTACTCAACCTCTGTGTACTCGGTGCCGACGCCAAACTGTCATCAAGGACGTCGCGCTACTCATCTAGTTGAAAACAAAACAAGCAAACAAGTATTTTAAGAGCGTGCCCCCTCTGTTTACTACTGCCTTCACCGGGAAGCCCTTACGTACCCGAACCACGTGCACGCTCGAGGAAGCACAAAGGCACCCGTTCTGCGGGATTAAGGTTCACAGCGCAGACAGCGCGTGCAACGCGGCACCCGACCAAGAATGCTAATCCGCGGGCCCCAGGGCCGCCTCCTCGTCGTACACGCCGACTGCACGCTTCTTTCACCCTGACAGTGCGCTGCAAGTTATGCGCTCGTATGTCCAGTCGTCTATCACGCTTCCGGCCAGACCCACACTCAGAGAGCGGGGCCAGGCGATCAAAGGGAGGCAGCTGATTGGTCCGGCGAGCTGCGTAGCTCCCGCCGCACTGTCGGCTCAGCAATGGCCGGTGTTGGCCGCGGGCGCGCGGGACTGGAAGGGGGTGCGACGGGATAGAAGAAGAGCCCGTGATGTGTGTCCCCATCGTGGAGACGTACAGGAATGCGGCGCCGGGCCGCCGCCGTCGCGAAACGTACGGGCATGCCGGCCGGCATGTCGATGAGTCGCTGTGGGGAGCGTGCACTCTCTTCACGGCGCCCCCTGCGCTGCCCCGATCCTGTTTCTGGGCGTTGTTCCACCTGTTGCTGCTGCTGCTGCGGCGCCCGTGCGGCGCCACCGCGCTGGTGCACGTACACTCCGACGCGAGTATCTGGTGTAAGGCCACTCACTGCGCTACTCTTCGAACTGCGCATGTGCGAACCATTTTTTTTTCGCGCGCAACTTGCTTGTGCGCACGCGCAGTGCGGGCAAGCGCGGACTTGTTTTAAGCAGTGGTTAATACCAACCATCGGTATACGGTCTTGGGGTTCTCAACTACGATGGTAGTCAAATAATGATAAACGAAAGCGAGCAACTTCGCTTTTTGGAAAGCAACGTGTATCATTTTCAGGATGTGTGCTTTGCAGGAGTTCTGCGGAATGCAAAAGACGAAATGATATGGGAGGCTGAAATTTACCCCTGCGCGTTAAATTTTTCTTTTGTCATATACAAGAAACAAGAAGAAAACTAATGCAGCCGAAACACATTCAGAGCGTATAGAGCTCGTTCCCCCAGTGTTGGCGACCACGCTTCAACGTTAAAGATCCACACACGCTTGTGTTTGCTTTGGAGTGCCGTGAGTGAATCAAACCTATCTGCCGTAACTAATCCAAAGTAGCGGCGCAATCGAGTAAACTGAAGGACCGATCACGGTAGAACTCTCCGATGAATAGTCAAAGTACCGAACTATGTTGAAAGGCACCAGGGATCAACTTAACACACCGGTGTCCAAGTTTTCCAATACAATGGCAAGAGGCGATCGGAAATCAAACGCGATGATCTGTAAGTAATAAAGGCGGACACCGCAATGATTGTCCTCATCGTGTAAACCTCTCGGAATCCCCACAGGGACAGCCAATGTTACGCCAAGAGGCTTATTAGAGAAATATCGGCTTCTACTCGGAGGATTGGAAGATTTTCCTTTCAACATCATATACGAGCGGATGTCGTATACATGGCTTGCACGTGACCTCATCACCCCGTGCTGGTGGTCATTCTGGACCCCTCGTTTTTTTTCTGAGAGAAACAAAATCGGAGTTGTGAAAGGTATGCTGCAGAGGCAGCGTTGTGGGCGTTACCGAAAAATAAGGAGTGAAATACTTTATTCGTTACTTGAAAAACAAACCTCGTTACAAACCTGGCTTACCTCAAAATATACGAACGCGTTATTTGTTACCCTTAGTGGTCAAAAGCAACGCATGTTTCTTTCGGGTTACTTTTTATTTATGAATGAAAACGTTTTATTGTTTTGACGTTACCGAGCTAAAAACATCAAAATCCATTAGCGTGTTTTTTTTTGTTTTTTTTTTTTGTTTTTTGCGTGGAAGTGTTTGCGTGGGGAATTGAGAGGCAAAATTTTGAAGATATTTGGAATGATTGCAATAACTCATAACTTGGCGCCAAAAAACGCAAAAAAAAAAATTGAAGTCAAATATTTTTCGAAATTGTGGGACGACGTAACGTGTAAATACTCGTTTCTCGAAATAAGTAACGTAAGTACGTTATACCTACAATTGAAAAAAAGTAACTTGTACGCATTACTACGTTACCGAAAAAAAATATCGCGTTACCGAAAACATTGTTACTTGTAGTGCGTTATTGCCAACACTGTGCAGACGGTTCGCGCTCAGCAGAAAGTCCACCAGAATGGCCTCTGATGTAACATCACGGTTCGTGCATGCCTTCTACATGTCAGCTCCCGAGCGTCGAAAGACAGCGGGACAACGAGCCAAGAAGTGCGTTAGCCGGAAGACGTCGAAAAGGCATGCGGAGACCGTTGCTGAAGCCACACTCCTTACCACCGAGCGCAACCCCATACACGTGACGTCACGGACGCCATAATGAGTTTATAAACGCACGATGGTGATCACCACATACCGGAACGGACCTCACCGTGAGACGCGCATTACGAGAGTTGCAATATATCTTCCCTGACCATTCGCCAACTGAGATCAACTCACCACGGATATAGTGTTTAATGAATTAGCTCCAGTGGAAGCACGCGTTGATGATAAAGCCCAGTGCAGACGCCCTTCTCTTCATTTTTTTTTTTTTTTTTTTTTTGGTGCCTCCGGTGTGTTTTTTTGCAAAACTTCGTGGTGCAAAAAAGAATACGCAGCTCGAAACGGTGGCGTCCTATTCTTGAGGCGGCTAGAAGGCACAAGCCTATATGGGCGTATCCCCAATGATGGATGTGCTGGCAAAACCGAAATTCGACCGAAATTAATTTTCTTTCTTGTCTAGCCAACAAGAGCAAACAACAGCAGCAGAAACCGCAGCAGCCGCAACAGCAGTATACTCCGTTCAGTGCGTAGCTCCCACCGCACTGTTATCTAAAGGCTGAACGGAGTTTGGTAGGCGCACGTACTCGCTCATACGTTAAGCGGGCCACCATATAGACTCCGCAAGCGCGGAGGCATATACGGTCTTGGGAACACTAACAGCCGTAAACCATTAAACCGATCCGCTCGGACGCTTAATGCGGGGATGTTTGCGAATTCTGGACAGTGACGAAAGAGTTGCGGCCTACAAAGGAACGATCGCCCTACATTCTTCCTCATAAAAACCTCGGTGTGTGCGAAGGTACACGTGTATACCGTAAATGTGTGGTATACGAAACGGTGTGGAGGACGTCGGGTTATTGGGATGAGCGAACGCGTCCGAGGAGGGCCAGGTTTCGTACTCGGCGAAATATGAACGATCGACACTCAACGACCGGGCGATTGTGAATACATCTGGGAGCATCTACGCATAAAATAAAGGTCATGCTCCAGTGTAAAGTTTGCTCCAAATTCTTTCGATGGGAGTTCGTGCGCATCCGCAGTTGCTCCCGTTTTTATCAGTGCCAGAAAAATGACACTTGTGTTCGTGATTAAAGATGGCGGAGAGCGCAGATACGATGATTTCGTTGTTGATGCGATCGAAGATTGATAATGTTTCCGGTTTGTGCAACACCTGAATGTTGAAACGATATTTGGCGCGCAGGCGTGCTGGTGGACGATCAGCTACTCCGGAGATATACCCAGGGTCTATCAGTTTAACCAGAATGTTGTCTTTTTTTTTTCTTTAGTAAGTTTTGGACCGAAGGTATTAGTCATTGCAGATCCTGCCATAAATTGTTACGCAAGTTGCGCTACTTCCACCGAAAAGTGCTGCGCTATACTTCGTTTCGCCTTGGGTCCAGGTGCACACTCTAAAAAAAGCCCGTGCGTCTACTTTCCCGCACAGCACCCTGAGAGCCAATCACCGCAGCTTACGGAGGCAGCTCAGCAAATGACGATGCCGAAACATACGTTTAGACGAAAAATCGCAGTGTGAGTTGTGCCATTAAGCAATGCAAGCGTGACGTTTTGCATTGCTAAATGCCACAAGTCAGACTGCGTTTTTTGGTCTAAACATATGTTTCGACATCGTCATTCGCTGGGCTGCCTACGTAAGCTGCGGTGATTGGCTCTCCGAGTGCTGTGCGGGAAAGTAGACGCACGGGCTTTTATTAGAGTGCAGTCGACGCTGTACGAGCTATGTGGGATCAGTCAGACAGAGTCAAAAGCGCGCCATCGTGGTGTTCGTCGTGTTTCTGTACGTGTTCTACCACTGCTGAACCAATCGTAAAGAGAAAATGCTGAGGGACTTGCGCTTTTGACGCTGGTTGATTGGTCTTAGTAACTTCGGCTGCGTCTGGACTTCAACTGAAGCGAAGTATAGCTCTTCGCTTGCAACTGGAGCGCCCGACTGCGCGATTTTCCAATATAAAAAGCCATATTAATGGCAGCTAAAAAAATAGTGATTTGTTACGTTACTTTGGGCTCACGACCCATGCATACGTGGATGTGCGGTAATTGACGGGCATCATTAAACTTAATTAAAAAGTTGAGTATGAGGACGGCAGTACAAATGAGTGTACGCATCTTTCTAGACGCCCACGTGGTGAGTCTGCGCGGCAGCGATGCCAAGAAGCTTGCAGTCTTCACGTTCAGGCGGTCTCGAATGTAAACCCTGTAGTGGGAACACTTCATGGTTTTTCATGGTTGAAATCAATATCGTGTCGCATGATACCAAAACTGCAAACTCGCAAATATATATATATATATATATATATATATATATATATATATATATATATATATATATATATATATATATATATATATATATATATATATATATATATATATATATATATATATATAATCAGCATGATAAGTGTACGTGTAGCTAGCTGTCAAGGTTAGAATCATCGAAGCATACGTATTTTCGCTTCAAGGCGTTCTGATTCTGAGGTGTCCGTTGCGAAATCTCGACAAATGTTTAGCCCATTTTGCGAGTCATTTCCGTTTTAGTCAGATTTTGCTCGTGTGCCCTCGTGAAACTGACGACTTTTTTGACGCCGTATTATTTTATTCAGTGTCCCTGGCTGTTCGAGAGGAAACAAAAATATATCGAGCCCATAGATTTCTGAGCGGGCAGCAGCCGATCCGGAGTAAAGCAATCTTCCAAACTAGGCCAAAAACACCAAATAAAGTGTGGCAAGCAACACTCGGGCACTTCAACCAATGGCCGACACCTGTTGTAAGCGCACCAAAATTACGACCGATCCACAACCGCTCTCGTCGATCGTTCCGTTCCCGTTCGGTAACGTTTGACCGGAAATCACTGAGCGGAAAAAACAAAACCAAACAGAAAAAAAAAAAAGACCCTCAGGGAACGAGGGGGGGCTCTCGATCTTGCCATTTGCATTTGCAGGGAGGCGCGTGTGGCCCTGCTCGTTCTCGGCGTCGTGTGCGCAGGAGCGTCGGAAACTCGGCGGCTCTGCCCTATTAATACGAGACACGCCCGAACCAACGCCGCCATCGTCGACGATGGCGCACCTATACCTGGGCTGGGTTCGCTCTCATCCCGCGTCGTCGCGGAGCCGCCGTAACGCGCACGGGAATCACTAGTGCAAACAAGCGAACAAACAAACAAACAACACCGTGAAAAAACTTTGGCAAACGTGCGCGCAAAAAAACGTTAAAAAAAAAACGAAAAGAAAAAGAAAGTTGTACAAGTTGTGAGCCTTATTGTACGCGACTGGCGCTGTTTGTGCCCGTAATGGCCATGGAATTCGCTCATCGGGGCTGCATTGCGCATGTCCCAATTAGAGGCCACTGGACTCGGGAGGCCCATGTGCGTCGGGTGCATCATCAAACACGAGGTGCCACAATAACAGCGAAGGCGCACCCACCGCGCGCTACTCTGCGCGTAATGCCCCGTAAAAAAAAAAAAAAATCAGTTTACGCGATGCTTTATTTACAAGCTTTTCGTATACGACGCGGTCCTTGGAGAACGTGTACGGGACTGGTTTCGTTGTGCGTACAAGTATGAAAGTTTTCACTCTCCCGGTTCGCTCCCACGTTTTAGTCATTGGGATCAACCAGTTACCCACGGACGTGTTGATTTCGATCCAAGTGTTTCGAAGGAGGAGCCATGCTTTCCTACGAGAGTTTCAGAAACTCACGTGAGCTGCAATGTCAAGGTTTTTAGGAACTCTTTTTCGATGTGGATATGTCCGTATTTTCCCAAAGGCACCTGCTCGCAGACCGTGCTTCACTTCCCCAAACGGGACTTTGGGGAAAAAAACGCCGAGAATTGACATTGCTCAAACAGCACGTGGATCTTTCTTGAGAGTCGAATAAGACGCTTGAACTTAACTTCAAAGAGAGAGTCAATAACCATTTTGGCCAAGAAGACGGTCTGGACCGTCAGGCCTTCGTCCTCAAAGTCTATTGCGCTCTGACGCCAGTAACTTCCGACGCAAAACGATCGTGATGCCACGAACTCATCGTCGGACTGGCAAGCTCGAGAGATTTGGATCTAATCTAATCTTGCCGAACGAATGTAAATCCTATCGTGGTTTATGAGGTCGAACGACACGAAAGCCTATGGAAACGATAGGAAGCGGACGCTAACCGTTAGAAATGCGGAAAGGAACACATTCCGTGTCGAAAACGTTATATTGTTTTGTGCATTTGAATGAAGAAACATTCGTAAAAAATATTTATTTTATATGCCTTAACAAAGAAAAAGACACGCAAATGGTCCCTTCAAACCACGAAGAAACGTAGGTAGGGGGCAGGGGTTAAGGAACCGGGGGAGCAGCGGGGGCATGCACCCCCACCCCACTCAAAGCTGTTTTAATGGTGATAACTTTTGTGGGTGAGAATCTGGAACTCCTAGTTTCATCTATATGGCAGTTTCTCCCGCTGTGCGAGAGTTCGTGCAGCCGAGGTCAGTCCTTGAGCGAAGAAAGCTGGAAAGGAAAAATTTAAAGCGAAACACATGGGCAAATGAAAACAAAACAGTAGAAACTATGTTGTATGTCATAAAAGCAGAGCTACGCGTCGAGCGGAAACGAATCGGCGACGTGAAATCATTATGGTGCATGCCTGCTCTACACTCTATGATATGCCTGCGCGTCTACTTACCCGCAAAACATTCAAAAGAGCCAATATCTGTGATTAAGGAAATCAGCTCAGCGAGTGATGAGGCGGAAAAAAACGTCCGTTTATAGACCTAAAAATGAAGTCTGCGATGTGGCATTACACTCTAAAAAAATTCTGCGCGTCTACTTTCACGCACAACACTCGGAGAGCCAATCACCGCAACTTACGGAGGCAGCTCAGCGAATGACGATGCTGAAACATAAGTTTAGTCAAAAAAACGCAGTCTGAGTTGTGACATTAAGCAATGCAAGCGAGACGTTTTGCATTGCTTAATGTCACAACTCAGACTGCGTTCTTTGGTCTCGACATATGTTTCCGCATCGTCATTCGCTGAGCTGCCTGCGTAAGTTGCGGTGATTGGCTCTCCGAGTGTTGTGCGTGAAAGTAGACGCGCAGAATTTTTTAGTGTACGTAGTGCAAAGCTTCATGCTTGCATTGCGTAATGCAAGAGCGGAGACTTGATTTTTAGATCTAAACGGATGTTCCGTCTCATCATTCGCTGAGCTGATTTCGTACATCGCAGAGATTGGCTCATTGAGCGTTTAGCGCGTAAGTAGACGGGCAGGTATTTCTTAGAGTGTAGCACTGCAGGCACGTAGCCAGGATTTTGTTTCGGGGGGGCCCGTTCATGACAAAATGCTGTATGAGGGGGAGGGGCGAGAGGAGGACCCAGTAAAATGGAAAATTTCAGGGGGGGGGGGGGGCCCATGCCCCCCCCCCCCCCCTCTCCCCCCTGGCTACGTGCCTACTCGAGACATGACTGCGGGTGCTCGCAGCCTGTTGCCTGCGGGCCGCATCCCAGTGAGTCGCAGGCCTCATGCGGCCCGCGGGCCGTGTGTTTGAGACCCCTGGTCTACGCCAACGGGACAGAGAAAAAAAGAATAGTGAACGTGGCGAATGCGTCGACCTTCGCGCATGCACCGCTTCTCCGCAGACGAAAACGACAGGCGTGTGCGGCGCGGAATGCAGCAGCTGCTGCACCGCGGGTCTCTCTCTTCTTTTTTGTTTTGTTTTGTTTTTTCTCGACTCTCGCTTCTTTTTAGGAGTTGCTTTAGCGGGGCACCGACGAACGGTGCAATTAACTGGCCGTGGAGCCTCCTTCCCGCGAGGAAACTGCTATAAATAAGAGCGGCGTGGCCCCACCGCCCCGCCGTAAACCAGTTAGGCGGAGGAGGCTGATCCAGAGCTTCCATCATCGACGCTGGCGACCGTGGCCCCCGGCCGAGGACGTCGCCTCGGGTGCCACGCACGTGGTTGAGTCTTCTAAGCCGCAGTCAGACCGCTCACACACCGTGCAAGAGACGCTGAAGACGACAGCATTATTCGAGGACACTCCCCTAGAAGCTTGTTTCCCTCGTACATGCTTGAACGCAGATAGTCTTTGTAGGAGCAATGTCATCCAAGAAAAAATCTCTGCAGACTGTTTTTTCTTGCGATGTATTAACTGTATGACTGAGGATTTAGACAAAAGCCTCCGCGGTCATGAAACCGTTTTTTTTTTTGTTTTTTTTTTTAATATACATAAGGGCTCAAGACTATTAATCTACGAAGGTGAGCTAAATAAACACCTTACATTATTTTGTGCTCGGAATTTGTTTAACGAAGGTGGTACACATCTCTATTATTCCGCAACATAGTCTCGAGTTTTTCTGAATGCAGCTTTTCCAGTGCTTAACAAGTTCGTTTATTCCTCGATGACCAGATCGCGGTAGCGTGCAAAACCATTCGTCCACCGCCTGTGGCGCCTTTTTCCTCGGACCAGAGATGTAACGCTTTTTCCCATTGCCCTCTTGAGTGGTCAGATGTGCGGTAATTATATGGGGTGAGAACCATGGCTGACGTTGATAAGTGCGGCCGTTCCGAAAACTGTCTATGGTCATTTTTTTATTAGGATGCCTTCAACTGGATGCAAGGCCTTATATGGTTGAGGAGAGTCTATCACAGAACAATCACGCCGTTTTGGAACGTTCTAGTTTCAAAACGGCGTGAGTTGAGCTGGCAGACAAGCATCATTGTACTTATTCGACGGTAAATATAAATATATTCCACGTCACTATAAAAAAAAAAAAAAAAACGAATGGCCGAACGCTGGGTCTTCTTTGGTCCATGGCTCAAGTGTATGGGGTGCCCATCTTTTCGCTGCTCCTGTGGCGTTATGATGGCTGTTGTCTGCACTGTGCCGACACTTGTTCTACGCTGTTTTAACTATTGGTTAGAGGGCTGGCAACTTACGGGACAATGGCATCTTATTTTGAAATGTTATCGCAGTTTTAAGGTTTTCATTTCACTCCGCCTGGTTAAACGACACGTTGTACCCACGATTCCCTTTTCGTTTTGTTGCTGCGCTCTTTCTTATATGTGGCTGCGACTGTGAATCCACACGACCAAGGAGCCATACTGCTGAGTCACACTCCTTTTGTTATTACGGAGGACCGCAGCCACATAGAATAAAACCATTTCTAGGAGGTGCCCTAACGAGGACCCCGGCAGAGACGTATATGTAGCTCTGGGCCCTGGAGCAAGTGCGTAAAGCGGGGGGTCACTCTGCTCATATATCATACAGAAGAAAGTCTACAAACACGAGTCACCGAACCCAGACAACACTTGGACATACCCAGGATGTCCTCAGGGCACCCTATTGAGGACATTATGATGTCCTGAGGATGTCGTCAAATCATCTGGGAAACATCTTAGAAACGTCCTATTGTCCGGCCTCAGGACATTATCAGAACGTCCTCAGGAGGGCAGCTAAGGATTTTTCTAGTACATTTTTAGGACAATACACTGCAGGCGCAGCTGTTCAGTAAGCTGTTAGGATGCTTCCATTTTTATAGTTTCTAGGTTTTCTCCAGCTGGATTTTGAACCTAAACAGGCCTGCAAGCTTTGCCTGCAGAAAGAAATTCGTTGTTGTGTACTATTTTAAAGTGAAATTCACACACTACTTCTAGATTACTTCAGTGAGAGGCTAAAAACATAGGGCAAGGGAAAGGGGGAAGAAAGCTGACAGAATGCTGAAGAGGAGAGAAGAAAACCTCTCCCCTCCAGCATCCCGTCTGCTTTCTCCTCTGCGTCTTTCCTTGTCCTATGTTCTAAACCTGTAACTATGAGCATGGTCATATTTTCATTATCTTAAACAAAGACAACTGCTCAAGAAATACCTTATTGGAGAGAAAACGTTATACATGACTTTTTTCAATGTCTGAACCAGACATGCAGTCTGGCTTCGCACCTTGGCCAGCACTAGTCCAAATAGTCAACAGGATCTACAAAAAAAAAAAAAATCCATAAGCAATAATAATAAAAACAGGTAATGTGAGAAACTTACCGTCATGTCGAACATCTCCGGCTTTTGACATCAGCTTTTTCAGTTTCTCTCCAGCGTGGCGCAGCCACACTTTGATGATGGTCTCCACGTCAACTTTGTTTGCACACTCAACATTTGCTTTCACTGCCCCTGAAACATTGACTTGTGATGACAGTCACAGCAAAAAACTAAGATGGTCTAGAAAAAACTCACAATTAATGTTTATGCGAAGAAGATGTCCTTACTACCGAGTCTACTTTAGCACAGTTGATAAGCTCGAAGAATCCGTTTACGCGCCGGCATCTTTTCCTCCGAAATTGCCGTTCACTGCTTTCCACAATTTCGAAGAAGTACTACCTATAAAAAAAAACACACTAACCTTTGTCACTGCCTTGCATTGCTGCCATCATCAATTTGGATGGAACAGCGCGGATATACAGACTCGCAGCGCTGACTAACATCTCAGTGATATATTTCTTCTCCCTCAAATCGTCATCTTCTTCTCCTTCGCCGTTTATGAAACATTTTAAATTTTTAAACACCAGAAACCAGATAGCCAATAAACATTAATAAGTAAATAATAAAGAAGTAATTAAATGACAACTAAAATTAAATAAAACAAAAAAAAAATTTGATTAAAATTTAAACTTAAAAACTATATTTTTAATTTCTTTTATTTTTATTTTTTTAGTTGTCATTTGTTTATTTATCTATTATTTATTTTTGATGTTTATTGGCTATTTGGCTTCTGTTGTTTAAACATTTAAAATGCTCTCATTAACGGCGAAGGAGAAGAAGGTGACGATTTCAGGGAGAAGATATATATCACTGAGTTGCTAGTCAGCGCTGCGAGTCTGTTTCCCTCTTGTGTGCCTGTGAGTGTGACCGTATCCGCGCTGTTCCATTCAAGCATGAATTACCAGCTAGCCCAATTATCCAGATTATCAAGCAACCTCGAGGCTATTTCTGTTTTTGTCCTGGCTTAGCTTACTTGGGTGTCTCGGATGGGTGGATAATTGCAATAACGGCACGCCTTGTAGTAGGTGGTAGCTTGCGCCACCTAGATTGAATGTTGCTAATTGAACTGAACTCCGAAATACTGCACAAATACAAAGCTAATAATAATTGTAGTGCGTCCTGGTTTTATTAAAGAATTGTTTGATCAAAACTATAGTTAAAGGATATCCTAAACTTACACAACTACATGTAATAATTTGCATGTGAAATTTAGTTAAGCAGTAAACGTGAACTGTCTACACTATTGAATAGTTAAGCAGTAAACGTGAACTGTGTACACTATTGAATAGTTAAGCAGTAAGCGTGAACTGTGTACACTATTGAACAGATTCAATATGACCATCAACCAACTCGCCCAACTTTCCACCTTGTTGCTGTGTACACTACCGCCATTTCATTCAAACATTTTTTTTAAACGCAATCAAATTGAGGACGTATATATTACCTCTAACTTTGTATCCTTCGTCCTCAATAAGTTTTCGGAAGGACGTTTCTAGGATGATCCAGCGACTGACGTTCTCAGGATGTCTTGAGGACGTCTTGAAAACAGTGAGGACGTTTGTACCTTTTGTGGACGTCCTGAGGATGTCGGGTGTTGTCTGGGGAAATATCTGTGGTTCGAATGCCGCGTGCCAAGTTTTCTCCTTGAAATCATTGCCATGCGGCATTCGAAACCCGCATCTCGCAATGACTCGCGTTCGAATCTGTATGCAGACTGTCTTTTGTATGATGTATGCGTGGGCAGTGAGTGTGACCCTGGCAAACTGAACGCTCAATCTGAACGGGCACTTGCGAGCTCTCGCGCAGGAAACTGTAGCGTGCCGAGAAGTTTGGGAACCACCGCCTGGTGGATTTTTCTCCCAGCTGAAAGTGAGGAAGGAGGCTTTAACCTTTTCTGTTTTGTTAAGAAAACTTCTAGACATCAATTAGGTACCGCGATGATAAAAAAAACATCACTACCTGGGGAGAAGGCGTTGCAGGGATCGCTGAAGCGTCAGTCTGGCGCGTTTATCGCCTGAAGTCCTAAGTAAGCTTACTTCAAACAACGCGAAGGTTCTTGAGACGGAGCACAGGTCGAAGTGCCGGAATATATGAAGCGGATGAAATAGACGTGGCCCCAGCTGTTTCATTGCCTTACACCGTCCACAGAAGTAATGCATGTTCATTTAGTTTATTCGTTTTGTTTCTTACCTGCATAAAAATTAAAGCAGAATAATTACGTAGAAGATCAAGGAGCGGTCGGTAGCACCACGCTCGAATCAGTTTGTTTTCATCGCATTCGTGCAGCTTGTGCAGCAAGAGCAAACAGTACGAGCGCGATGACCCGTACCCTTCGACTCCTTTTTTCCCCCAGCGACAAATCATATCTGTTCTACGCCAGTTTCCTCTCAATACTCACTCTTTAATATAACCCCAGTTAACTCAGACTGAGGAACGGTTTGAGATAATTATTGGCTTTTCATCTAAGCTCGCTGCAGAATGCTATTGTAAGTCTCCTTAGTTACGTTTTCGACAAAAACATACTTAAGCCTGACTCACTTGGCGCGATTTCGCTCGCGATTTTCCAGTTGTAACATCGCTTGTGCGGCAAAAGAAAAAAAGAAAGAAGCTTAGAAGACGCTGCGTTGCTCGGCGTCGCAGGTGTGAATTCGCAAGCAAAATCGCACCATGTGAATCGGGATTGAGTTTATTATTTTTATTACCTGTATTGCCATTTTTAATTAGCTTCAGAATGTTCAAAGTACCGAATTATATTAACGATATTATAATTTGGAAATTTGGTAACTTACAGCAACCTGAGTCAACACTTTTAAATGTGAAGACGCTCGCCTATCGACGGCGTTTTCGAAAGCAAACAACTGTAAACCGCAGTAGCGAAGCGCCTTTACCAGACAGCCACTGTTTATTTCTCAGGCTCAAAGAGTGCTGCTCTCTGTCATTAAAAAAATGAAGTGTTGTTTTTTTCTGCCTCGGAGATCGTAAAAGATAGAGAGGGAGAGGGAGTGAGAAGAAAAGAAGGGCCGCTCGCGGATGGTGTGCCCTGGATGCTTATGTAAAGGCGACGCCGGCGAAATTTCTTCCCGAGGTCAGGGACAGGCGACTGACACCGTCAACTGCGCAGACGCCGACCACCCGGACCTTGCTTGGGCACACGCACGTATATGGCAGTGTATACATACAACCGTGCCGGAAGCGCAGCCGCAACCCGGAAGCGCTCTTATTCGTGGCTGGACCGTGCATGTCGTTATACCGTTGCGGCTTCCATATTGTTTGGCTAAGGCGTTTGTCTGTCTGTCTGCACGTCTGTGCGTGTGTTTTTGTGTATGTATGTGTCTGCATGTATGCACGTTTGTTTGTGATCTGTCTGCGTGCCTGTCTGTGTGCGTGCGTGTGTATGTGTGTGTGTGCGTGGGGGGGGGGGGGGGGGCGTTGTTGGAAATATGATGCTTAATAAATGTACCGCTGAACGGGAATGGGAAATTAGCTATACTCGCGGCGCTGTCACCTCAGGAGCGCTGCAAATATTAATTAAAAACGCGAATTTTTCGCGAATTTCTTTCAACCTACATTTAAATTTCCGTAACGAAAGCAACGTATATAACGAAAACAAAGTTAAGAAAAACGCGTGCGGTATTTACAGCGAGGAAAAAAAAAATATCAGAGCGGCAATGCCGATACCTCATTCGGACGCCAAAACCCGCACACGTATCCGCCCGAGATAGCCATAATTCATGCATCCACTGCCGACTTCGCATTCCAGGCCGTAACGAAGCCGAGCATCGCTCAAGGTTCCGGAAATACGGGTTGAGTCTGAAGAGGCCGAGTCTTACAACACGCCCGACACCCGGGCCACGATAACACGGGGCGCGCTTGCACCGAACGCCGACGATCGACGAGCAATGTATCATGTTCCGTTCACCCCTAAGCTTGAAGTGGAAGCTACGTGCTCGTTGGACCAGTCATCGGTCTATCTTTTACCACGTGATCGCGCTCCCTCCTCATACCACTCGCTGAGGGAGGATCAGGCGATGAAAGGAAGGGAGGCACGTGGTTGGTCCGGCGAGCACGTAGCTTCCGCCACACTATCAGCTTAAGAGCGAACGGTGTATAATACGCGTATATCGGGAGACATCGCGGCTCCTTGAGGTGGACCTGACACGCAACGCTAATGGACAGCACTTGTTGCATAAGTGGAGGCCCGGATCAACCTTGTCGTATACAGAGTCGCGCTCTCTTTCCGTGTGTATCTTTTCATTTCCGTCCGAAACATCGGCATATCTTTTGGACCGTGGGCAGCATTGACATCGGGCGTGCTGTTTGTTCCCCCGAAGCCCTTGGCAGTTTAATGGCCTCGCGGAGGGCGACGTTGGTGTTAAGAGGCCGACAAATGTCGAACCGTCAAGAGTCAGATGCCAACGTCGTCCCGCGCCGTGGGTATATAGATCTCTCCCTACACACGTGGGCAGATTGTGTGTGCGCTTTCTGCCGCGTTTAGGGGATTGCTGGATTGAGTGAGTGCTTTAGCGTTTGGCTTTATCGTTTTGTTGTGAACCTTTCGCGAAAAACCTACGTCCGCGAGCAATTCTTTTTCCTGTCTTCGTCAAGGTCGGTCGTGATGAAACGTGGAAGCGGTCCACCGCGAAATCGTGAACGTATGTGCGTTATGTCTGTTTTATATATAGACTGTTTCTGCTATCTGGCATCGGCCCACACTTTACGATGTGTAAGGCGTCATGGAACGTGGGTATTTTCACTTCTATTCAGCTTCTGTGTGCCCACCCGTTTCAAACTCGGTGTCAGTTTGAGAAATGTTCAAGACAAACATGAACCTTGAATTTATGAATGCATGATCAGATGGGAATTATGAGCGCGTAATATATTCAGAAATGTTTTTCTTCCGAAATCAGTAGGAACGGTTGTTTTGAACGACGAAACGCTTGTTGTTGTTCTTGTGGTTGTTTTTTGCCCTCTCAGTTTGGCTGTCCGATGCGATTGCGACACTCGGCATTCTATTGTGTTTCCACTGCGCTGAGAACCTGAGGCAGAGGAAGAGACGAGAGGGGACGTCGGAACGCCGAGCACTGGTTCAAATGATTAGTAGGTAGATCTAGCGTCAGTAAATGTTCCCAGAGTACCGAATTCCATTCAGTCCGCTTACCGGAAGTCAGTCCCGCAGGATCCAGTCCTGATTGGCTGGTTTAGGTTGTGGCGGAAGTTATCAGTCGGCCATTTCGTGGATTGGCCCAAAACAACAAAAAGCGTATATAAAACGTTTCCGCTTTACCACAGCTGCGGCGGGTATGCACGTGTGGCAGCTCTGCAGTGGGCATTGATGAGTTAAGACCGAAGAGAAGGTACGTTAATTTTCTCTAGATTTTTTTTTTTTTTTTAATATCAAGTAGCCGCTAACCTAGTTCGCCAAAGAAGACTGCCGGCTCGTTCACTCGCTCCGTTGGCGCTGGTGGTGCGTTTCAAACTCTACACCTCAGACGCTAGGCCTAATACTCGACCTCGATGCGTTTCGAGACGAGAGAGAGAGAGAGAGAGACGAGACAGCGAGGAGCAAGTCACGCACCGCTCGAAACGAGAAAAAAAAATCTTTAATAAAAACAAACCAGTGTCGCCATATGCCAGGAACGTGGATTGAAGAGCTCATACGAGAACGAACGCTACTTCGTGCGCGCTTCGCTTCGACCGCACAGAGCAGCGCCATGTTGGGGATCGCGACTGCTGCGCCGGGACTCGGTTCCCAAGCGAAGCCTGGGAGTTTCGCTATACTCTGGGAACCTTCAGTAACTCCACTGCACTCGTTGAACGCGTTCGAATCGAATGCGAGAGCCATATACGCCGGACGCCGTCGTTCCGCATGCATTTTATACGTGTTTTTCGACAAGTGCTGCGGAGACAGAAGCTTTACGCCTACCCACTAGTCATTCCAACCAGAGCTCAACATTCTGACGTCCCCGCGCGCGCTCTTGTCTCCTCCTCTTCCTCAATTTCTCGGTGCATAAAAAAAAACAAAAAAAAAAACACTGTGAGGAGGGCGTGCCTCGTGGCACTCAGCGTAGATGCAAAAATAACTCCCAAGTTAGCTCTCCCCGTGAGCCCTGAAGTGAGCCCTTGAGCACCTTTAGTAGGAATTATATGCCCTCTGATGTTCATCCTTAGCAACATCCACAAGGTGTGCTGGTATTCGTTTCTCTAGGATCCTTTCGTCGTAACTCATTGTGTGAACTGTTTTCGCGGAACAGCCCTCCATCGATAAATCTTCTAACATCGGCCAGACATGCCATTTACAACACGTTTAGCGTTAGAGAAAACCACGCGGCCTGCGTGAACAATTCGTCACAACTGTCCGTACGCTTGTGGTCAAGAGATCCAACGAGTCAAAAGGTTCAATAATGGATCTTATGACTCGTTAGATCTTTTGACTCGCCAGACACGAGTCAGAAGATCCAATGTGGGTCAAGAGGTCCAACGAGC
This sequence comes from Ixodes scapularis, assembly GCF_016920785.2. Classification (NCBI taxonomy): domain Eukaryota; kingdom Metazoa; phylum Arthropoda; class Arachnida; order Ixodida; family Ixodidae; genus Ixodes; species Ixodes scapularis. Next base: position 76,206,495 of record NW_024609868.1, read on the forward strand.
CAAAAGATCCGAGTCAAAAGGTCCACGGCGAGTCAAGAGGTCCAAAGAGTCAAAAGATCCAACGAGTCAGAAGGTCCAATAATGGATATTTTGACGCGTTGGATCTCTTGACTCGGCAGACATGAGTCAAGAGATCCATTGCGGGTCAGAAGCTCCAATTACTCGAGAACTGCCGCTTCATATTGCAAAGGAGTCACGGAAAGCCCCTCACCGCTCCTTCCGGGGAGGCGTTGTACAGTGGGAATCAGTTCAGTAGGCCTTGAGCCAAACGTACGGGGGCTCAGCATAATGCTCAGCACACCCCAGAAGCCCCCTGGTTCCTAGGTCCCTGACGCACTAGGTTCTTTGAACATTAAAATTATTTCACGGCCCCTTTAAAGCGGTCATAAAACGTTATCGGGTTGGAACGTTCATGACTTTGCGGGTTTGTACTGGTCCCAGCCTGGCATAAGTATAATCGCGCAGACGCCTCTGAATCATAAACTTCTCTGTCACGGTGAAATTGTGAAATCGCGAAGATAAAAGGGCACTATTTTTTTCAGTCTTGCCTTTGCAAAGCTGAATGACGTGATTGTGGAACCAAAATCACCCGACTGACGACAGTCGAGCGCGGCTCATGCATAGATTGGACACGAGAGCTGTGAGCACTCGCCTTCAGCTCGTAACAGTCCATGTTTCGGCGGACACCCGGGTAGTAGCTCGTGTCCAACCACAGCGGTTATGAGAATAGCCCAACTCCATCAATGTCTGAGCTGAGCACACATTATCTACTTTGTCAAACCCAGCACGTGGGTATGATTAACGTTAAAGGTTAATAGGCGCCGAGCCACGTGGCCGCTTGTTCTGGTTCCGAGTTGAGGGGATGGACGATGCTTTTATTTCTCAAATTTATTTGGCAACTGTGCTGAGAAAGAATAACCACTGCAAGTTTATTCCGTGATTAACGTTAGGGAGTGATTCTGACTAGTATTTAGCAAAAGTAGAAAAATCGTATCAAGGCTCCTTTAGGATGCGCCTTAGATGGCCACTTCGAAAAGAGGAACTCCCGATAATTCACCGGTTCTTTTCGTGCAGGTAAGATATTGAACTTAGCCAACGGGAAGGCAAATGACGAAAAATAATTCAAAATGGTAATTTAAAATATATATATATTTTTAAAGGCGGGTTGATATAATGGTAAACTTTTCCTTTTTTAAAAAAAAAACTTTTAGGTTCGACACAAGATGTAACGAAATTTAAATTAGCATTTGATAAGCGGTCGTGTCGCCCGACAAGCGGGCGATCATGGGATGCAAGGCTCAAAATATGTTGCGAAAATATGGAAAGTACAATTGTTTTTTTTTTCTCGGCTTTATTACGTGCGAATAAAATAATTCAGTTTGCACGAACAAAATCGACTAGGTGCCGTACATTAAGAGGATAAGTAATATAAAATTCCGTTATTATGCAAAAAAAAATATATATATATATATAAATATTTATATTGATACTATCGCGATACATCGAAAGACTAATAAAACTGTGCATGGCTTTTGACCAATGCTGCTGAATCTGAACACGAGCCAGTGAAGCGTGTGCATGTACAGCAAGACAATAAGTGGTGCTAGGGTCCTTCTCCAACTCTGAAATGCCTTGAACACAAGGGTGTTCAAGGCGTCGCGCTCTCGGCTTCTAGCATAGGCTGTGGTCCATCCTTAGGTGCAACAGATCATAGCCTGGGGTCTTTAGGTGCACCATGCAGTAGTAAATACACGGACGCACGCTGATGCTGGTTCTCTATCCGTACAGCGTGGTGCCAGTCAGCAGTCATGCTGCACTGGCCGGCAATATTGCGACATGTTGACCCTCCGGATGACTGCCAAACATCACGCTGTCGAAATGATCCGCATAACCCTTTTTCCCGGTTGAGCTCATGCTGCGTATAGACCACCGAGCTGTTTTCATACAAGCCCTCACAAGGTGTGAGAAAAGGCGCAGTTTCCGCACGAGGTGTGGCCACTGCACGTGCGCAGGGAGCGCGTCAAGTGGACCGTCTGCGCGTGCGCAATGCCGATAGCAACACCACCGCGGAGGCGGGACGTCAGTACCGCGTGTTGGTACATACGTGCCTCGTGATTCAGTCAGCAATTAACTCTTCGTTGACTTCTAAATTCGAGAAACACCCTACGTCCCCACTACCGTGCAGCGTGCACAACTCTCGGGAAATTCCTGCTTTAGTCAAGCATACCGCACGAAGAGATGGCGTTGGTTACCATCCGATTAAACTGTAAAACGCAAAACGCAAAGCGCCAGCCATTCAGTATCCCAAAATCGGTCGTCCCCGAGGCCACTGTATCCTCTTCTCTCATTCCCCTCTTTTTTGTTGCTTTGTCATTAGGCGCGGGATCCCACCCTGCTTCAGTGCAGTGACCGTCACTCCCCTCCTTGCCACCTGAGAGCCGCCATTCATCGTAGTTTTGCCTTCCTTTCTTTTCCTGCTCTTCTTCAGAGCCCTTTCCTCCTTCCCCGGTGATCGGGCAGAGAGTCAAGAGGTCCAACGAGTCAAAAGGTCCAATAACGGATCTTTTGACTCGTTGGATCTTTTGACTCGCCAAACACGAGTCAAAAGATCCAATGTGGGTCAAGAGGTCCAACGAGTCAAGAGATCCAACGAGTCGAAAGATCCACGGCGAGTCAAGAGGTCCAACGAGTCAAAAGATCCAACGAGTCAGAAGGTCCAATAATGGATCTTTTGACGCGTTGGATCTTTTGACTCGTTGGACCTCTTGACCCGGAATCGTCCGTAGAGTAGATATCCTTAAAGCAGTTATCACCGAAACAGTTTTTTGTGTTTCGGCGCCGACGTAACTACAGTCGTAGACAACTTCAGAAGCGCAGGGTCCCGAGCATTTCATTGGCACTTCGCAGCCAATCAGAATGATGCATTAGTCGATAAGAACGAATCAATAAGAAGCACGAACATAGTAATACACTCTCTGCGGTTTCTTTTTCTTTTTTTCTTTTTTTTAAGTTGCGCAGCAACTAGTATACATCCTGGTAATCGAACGAAGCCGCCACCGCGGGCGTCCAGAATCGACGTCTTGACACGGACTCTCACGATGTCGACCGAGCGGCGGCAGAAGCAGAAGAGCACGCGTGATGATGTCACACTCCCCGTTTCTTGCTTCCACGTGATGTCACGGCGCGAATTAGTGACGTAGCGGGTCTCGAGGGGGTGATCGTCCGGGCAGAGCAGCAGCAGAAGGAGCCGCCGCCAGCGTGGGCCCAAGTCGGCCGGGATTGGGGACACCACACAGTGCTGCCCGGCGCCGGTCCGGTTCTGCAAGTCGCCCCTTTTGCTTCTCTTATCGCTCTTCTTGCAAGCCCTCCTCCTCCGCCTGTTCCGCGTCCTCCATGCCGGCGGCCATGTCGCACGTGCGAAACTTCTGGTTACAGTCAGCTGAAAAGACAAAATAATCGCCTGGTCTTGTCATTTCGTTAAAGGCAATAACTGCGCGATATCACTCGATTGAGGTTGTGAACAAGGTGCACTTTCCGTCAAAATGAGAAGTACTTTCCGTCAGAATGATAAGACAGGATGTCAGAACGTGGCGACAACTGAACACCCTCCCTGCTGCTCTCACCCTGGTGGCGACCATGGCGCGAGGAATTAATAACGAAAGCGAAAGTGTCGTCGGTTCCGGTTGTTTCGTATCCACATTATAGGAACAGATACATTTTTGAGGTATACGATGAAACATGCTTTCTGTGCCTCTTGATCTCTCTATGAAGCAGGTGGTCGGTGTTGAGTGGCACTAAAAATGGCATCTTCGGCTGTTGTGTAGATGGCTGAGGACCCGTCGAACTGCCTCGCTGCAGGTTTTCTCCCCTCAGCAGCCTCCACCTACGACGAAAGAGTAAACAAATTGATTTAGACCTACGCACATCCAGACACGCCCCGTCCTCAAAGAACGTCTGTTTGCCATTCTACTTGCTCTGCAGTCTGCATTAACGCCCGGCGTAAACCTCACACATGGCTCGTCGCGTAACCTTGTTTTTTCCCCCGGCTTCTGGTAACGTTAGGCTCGGCAGTCCGTCCACGCGCGCTGTTTGCCCAACCGGCGTGCCGAGGTCTTTCTTAGGCGAGACACGGACACCCCCGCCGCCAGGGATCCTTCCTCGTATACAGCTGAATGCCTGCCAAGAAGAGCAGGCCATTTCCTGCTGCACTCGTTGGCGGGTTGTTACGTCAGTCGTCCTTGCCGGACCTTCAGACGGAAAACGCGTTACTTTGTTACTTGCGTGGAGTTTAAACGACCGCGGATTGAGTAATATATCTCCAGGAAAGCACCGCCGCCTCCGTCCAGGTCACTCTGTGTTCGGCTTACTTCTTTTTTTGTCTTGTTTTTCATTGTGAGGGTTTGGATCTGGACAGCTCCATCCTGGTCGTGCAGAAACGTTTCTTCATTTAATTAATGAATAGAAATATTGAACAGTGAAGGCACTGGCCGCAAGTGTAGAGACCATTCCAATAATGGCCTTCTATACGCGATGCCATCTTTCTGGTTGTGGAAGGCATTTCTGAGCATGCCCAGTAGGTTTCTTCTCTGGACTATTATGTGCCGCGCATGCGTTGAACCAAGTGACATGGCAGTTTTCGCCCTTGTGATAACCGGTAGAAGGGTGCATATATGTTGTGTATTGTAATTAAGAAGGAAATCGTGTGAGTTAGACCTCCTTGAAGCTTTAGTGGATCTCGTTCTTTATTATGCGCAACCGCGCAGCGTCTCCTCGGTTAAGCGAAATTATTCAAAATTCGCTTAAAATTTCGCATAAAGTTCGTTAGTTCAGGCAGTCGTGTGATTGCGCTATGCGATCCTGCCAGTATGGCAGGATCGCTATGCCTATCACATTAGCTAAGTGGCCCAGCCATCAGCTGCAGCAGTTGTGGGCTGGGATAATCTGGGCGGAGATATGCAGTAGATTTACTGCGTGCCGTTGAATTAGTAGGACCCCCTTTTTTTTTAAGCTGAGCCTCGAATGGCTTTTTTTTTTTCTTTTTTTTTTTTAGCACTGAAATGACTGCGGTTGTATCTCTGGCCTGAATTAAGAGTTCTGGACTGCTATATAGACTCTGCAATCTATTGGACGGGAACTTGCAATCCCCACATGTTCAGCAGACTGGTGTTACCAGCGCTCATCAAGCACATAATTTCATAGGAACAAAAGAAAACCCGAAAGTAATTTGAAAAGTCACAGAAGTAAAAGTTTACACTTATCACTGGCTATAAACGTTCCATTTAGAATGGAAGTTGTGCCGAACAACGTCTTGATTTTTCACGCTCACGTTTCTAAACAATCAGGTTATTTGAGAAAGTGAAGAATTCGAACCCATATTCTAGGACCAGCTGCTTCAGCGTTCACACCAAGAAATGAATACTACGTATAATGTCTACTTTTCAATTATGAATTATACGCATAATTGCTAACACATTTAATTATACGCACACCTCAAAAACATATTGGCGTGTTGTAGCGATCGATGTGGATATTACGCGGGCATCGATCACTGCCTTTACACAACGAGCGACATGAATAGGTGACGAAAGCGTACCACCTAGGTTTTCATTTTTCTGTGCAACTCACAAACTTTCTAAAAACATCTTTGCTTGTCTTTTTGGTTCACGCAAGTGCCTGAAGGCAACCTTAAAATAGGCTATTGTTTTCAAAATTGACAGTTTAAATAGAAGCCCCCGATTACGCCGCTCAGCTTACCATGGTTTAATCATTTCGGAAGTTTGTGTATGGAAGGCTTAACCTTGCCAGAAAGGCGTCAAATCCAGTCGGCTCCGTGCGTGTGCCCGAGCACTCGCATGTCGAATTCCCTGTCTTCTGGGCGGGAGGATGAATGGACACCGCTGTCCGAACAGGCGCCCACCAGCCGGTACTCCCTCAGGATTGCCGTCAGATGGGATCCGCTCACCGGAGATCGTAAACGAACGCTAAAGGCGGTGCCGGCAGTCGGCAATCGCAAAGCAGCCGGTCTCTCGGAAAGTACAAAAGCCTTTTCTTTTTTCTTTTTTTTTTCTTTTCACTCGCTGAGTATAAAAGGAACCACGAAGTCGGTCCAGCCGATGCGCTTGCGATTTTATATATCCGGCGATTGATCTAAGCGTTCCTACATTTTGTGTTGCGTATAATTTCGTTCTTGATTGCCTACTCCGTTTCGGCCCAAGATGAACAGCAGCCGAAGTTACGAACCCTCCCTGCAAACCTAACTCTGCGAGAGTGGCACACGACTTCGTCCTCTCCGTGTACGGCTGCGTTTCACCGGAAGATCACGTGGCAGGCTCTTGGGGCTGGATTGGCTTCGACGCCTTGTGGGATTTGCTGCATTCTATCTTAAGATGAAACAGAGTAGAGCATAGTGTGTCTGCCAGCGTGTTGGAGCAAGTTCTTAAGACGGCCATTTTTTTTCAAATACACCATCTATATACTCGGCTGCCACTGTTTCGTCCTATGTTGCTAATGGTAGCACAGCTTCTCCCCCCATGTGCGTTGTCAAAGCTGCTTGTGCGAGCGCGAGCGAATGCAAGAGGCAGTCACGGGAACGGCCGTCGCAGTAGCGCGGTGCTGAAGCACTGTGGAAGGTACCCTATAGCCTTGATGGAGTAGCTTAAGCTACTTGACTCTGAGTAGTAATAGTACCAGTTGTGTCAGAAAACGTTTCTTTATACCTTCTTAGGGGAAAAGGAGGAGAGGTATGGGTCGATAAGGGAGGGGGGGGGGATATTTCTAAGTTATAGAATCTCGCTCTCACTCAGAGCGAAGGCTGATCTGTGAAGCAGATTTATTTCAAACACATGTCAATGAAATCGTCTCAATTCAGTTAGTCTCACCGGACATAGGTGTAACATATCATGAAACTAAACGGTTCGATTAAAATTATTCTCATCTCGTGACTCCTTTATGTGAATTGAGTGTTTCCAGTTCAGTACCCGAAATGAAACAACCTGACTGTGAACTGAGAAAGTGTCTCGATAATATTTCCAGTACTTCACTTACTGCAGACGCTGTGAAAACGTTTTCCTGAAAATTCGCTGGAACATGCGCTTCTTGCTATAACATTTCGATTTCATGGGCGTCATCCCAACCCCGCGCAGAGAGAGAGAGAGAGAAAATATAAATGAAAGTTGAGGAGAGTTTGGCGGCGTGAAAACCATGCGATTAAAGTCAAGTGATGTAGCGGTACTTCCATGATATTCGACATCTTTGAATCTTTAATCTACCCCGGAACGATAGACGCAATTCTTTAGTGCGACATAACACAATGCGCCCTACTTCTGGAAGATAAGGCGGCGTACGCTATCGATTCGCGTGTCTCACACTCCCATCCTCGTGATATATCGACGGAGACCTATTCGATTCGATTGCCTCATCTCCGTCCCGGATCCCGAAAGGACAGGCCGAATCCAAGAGCACGTCCTGATTTGTCGGCCGGTTTGACGGACGCCGCGTGAGAAAGTCCAAAAGCGAAACGGCGTCGGGCTTCAGCGGACCGCGAAGGCATTCCTCCGCCCCCTCCCTCCCGGTCAGAGATTCTCTTAAGACGTCATTTGAGCGGTAACGCCGCGGAAACAGGAGCCGAACGGCACGACCAGGACAAGGTAAAGTAAGCGTCGGAAAGCAAGTCTCACGATTCCTCCGGTTGGCGCGGCGAGCACATTAGCATGGACGGACGTCCATCCGAGGCGACGCCGCATGCACCGGTCACGGTCGATCACGACCGCCGTGTCGTACTGGACAGCACTCTTTGGGTCGTATAGCTATAAAAGTGACGTGTCCGCCACTCTGGAAGGCCCGGGACAAGCCAGATGACCACTCATCGCTTCCGCGTCCATGAGCCGTCGACCCTCTTGCCCTTCAAGTGACCTTGCGGTGTTTGTTCCCTGCGATGGTTTGCTACCTTGGGTTCACGTGCTCCGGGAAAGCGCCAATATGTGCCCGGTTGCACGCGGTGGCGATCAATTCGTCGAACGGCGTCTCATCGACTGATTGTTTCTTCGACACTGCGACGTTTCATTACAGTTCGTTTGTTCATTGAAAGGCGCCCGCGTTCGATCCATCGGCACACCCTGCGACGTTTCGTCGGAAGCGTCCTTTTATGCACATCGCCTCGGCCGTCGGCATCCAGGTGATAGCCTATAGCTTGCCGAACCCCTGGCGGATCTGGCGAGGCTTGGTGAAAGCTCGGGTCTGAGATTCCATTCCACTTTCTGCGAGCGTAGCGAAGCGAAGCGAGGGGTAACCGCGCTTAGCGGTGTCTGTTTGCGAGCATAAACCGTGAAATACATCTCAGCAAAAATCACGTCGCATCGCACCGCCGCGCGGTGTAACTATAAAAATCACCAATGACAGCGGGTGCCTCCGCTATAGTTTCGGTATATTTCCGGCGAATGAAATTAAGCCAGTAATCCAATTCATAACACTTAGTATAGAAAACAACAACGACAATAAAAATACTTGTCAACGAAACGTCGCAGGAACGTGTCCACGAAACGTCACAGTGTCGACGAGCATGGCCATGGAACGTGTTTGGGTGAAAAGTGGTCCACGAAACGTGGTTCCACGAAACGTGTTTCGACGAAACGATACCAACTCGCTGCACGTGGTAGGGATGCGGACTTCATTAATTCATAGTTTAATAATCAAATTATAACTGTCGAGGTACTAAGTTTGGATAACGGTGTAAGATACACTCTTTAGGTGAGGACACGGCGGGGCTGAACGCGCGGCGCGAGGAATCAGATAGTGTTCGTTCGACGGGCATCCGAAAGGCTGCATCATTCCGCGGCCACCGTGCCCGCGGCTGACGCGGTCAAACGGCGAAACTGCGTGAGAGCGAGAAAAATTATCTCGTTGCCATGACACCCCGGTACGCCGTGGTCTTTCTGCACGACCGACAACCTGCGCGTGTGGAGCATGAAGCGGCACGAGCCGTCTTTGCCGTGCCCACGGGTCGGCGAGTCATCTGGCGGCGCCGCTTGAAACCATAGTGAGAGAAAGAGAGAGAGTGAAAAGCGAACTTTATCTGCACTGCGCGAGGACCGCGCTGTCCTCACCTGTAGTTTGGATGTGAGGGGTTAAGGGGGGCCATTCCATTAAAAGAAAAAGTGAAGCGAAAAGTGAAAGCGCTACAAGCATAGCGCTGGCCTCGCGCTAAGCGCGTGCTGACTGGAGCGTTCACCAGCTTTGTATCGCACCGTCAAAACTATTGCTCATGACAGACGATAAGTAACTGACGACACGTGAGCAGCGCTTCGTTGCATCTGAGAACCGACATTAAAGGCCCCTATCACACAGTTGCGTTTAAAAGTGTTTGACTGCCTCGTGTCGAGAAACGAAAGCGAGTCACCGGCACATCTGTGCTTCGGATGAAGCGTGGAATTCTAATCAAAAAATTGCTTGGCACGCACGCGATATACGAGCTTAAGAAGCAGGTATGTCCTCGGTTTCTCGCTGCCGCAGCGCAGTCAAACGTACTCAAACGCAACTGTGCGTAAGAACCTTAACAGCCTTCAGCCTCACTGGCAGTGGACAATCTGGGCAATACATGACGTACAAGAAGTCACCTAAGAATACTTTTTTTTTACAGTATTGTAAATAACATTGAGATCATGGGAAAGCATGGCTCATTAAACTTTCACTTATATACAAAACCAAAGCCAGCGTAACCGCTTATACTTCGTTTCACCGCGATCCGGACGCAGCCGACGCCACGAGCTAACGGGACCAATGTGGAGCGCAAGTTCGTCTGCTTCTTTTGCAGGGGTTGTGGTGACGTCAGAGCGCCGAGCTCTGATTGGCTTTAATTGAAAAATAGTGGGTAGACCTCGGAGCAAGCTGCCTCGAGGTCTACCCACTATCCTTCAACCAGAGTCAATGAGAGCTCGGCGTTCTGACGTCACTACAACACCTGCAAAAGAAGCAGACGAACTTGCGCTCCTAGGGTGCCTACATGTCTGAGCGCGCGTGTATGAAGGCACTCTATGCGCTCCGTCGTCAAAGCGCACCATCATGGTGCTCGTCATGTTTCTGTACGTGTTCTACCATTGTTGAACCAATCATATAAGCAGAAAAGGCCGAGTGGCTCGCGCTTTTGAAGCAGCTTGATTGGTGCCATTAGCTCGTAGCGTCAGCTGCGTGATACGAAGTATGGTAGAAATTGTGACAAGATTCATATGTCTATGTCTCTAAAAGCTGCGAAGAAGCCTATACTTCGTTTTAGCTTTAGTCCAGACACAGCCGATGCTACAAGCGCGACGGGCTTTTTGCGCCCCTGCCAAGCACGTGCGCTCGTGCAGTGCTGCCACTGTTGTGGTCCACATGCTTGCGCTTGTATCATCGGCTGCGTCTGGACTTCAGCTGAAACGAAGTATAGAACCCGTTATCTGAAACCGATATTGAGGAACGATATCAGTGTGAAAGCAATGTCTGGTTTTCACGGCCGTTAGCGTCCGCATGTGTCTTAGCGACGTGCGCGGTCGAAAGCGTTGCTGTGGTCGGCATTCGCGATTGGCCAGACCATATATCTTCCTGCATACTGATAATGCCTGCTCAGTCGCCGGTTCACGGCGAGGCAAATCCCGGTTGTGATCTGACGAAGGAAAACCATAGGAGGGCGCCACCGAAACATCTCGACGCTAATACAACCACACGCAAAATACAATAAAAGGCGCCAACGCTGGTCGTCTCGCGCGTCGAGGGCTGCAGCGATAGCTGATATCTAATTTATATATCACGCACGCACGCAATCGCAAAAATTACACGCGAAGACTACCCTCGCCTGCATGTGCAATCGCGATATAAAATTACACTAAAACTCGAACAACCGTACGAGAAATTGCAACACAATCTCATAAAAAATAAGCTTGGATTCAAAACGCGCAGCACAGTTGAAAGCTATTTGAGTTGCCGGAGCGGGACGCTATAGTATACGCGATATGAAACGAGAACGCCCTGGAGTCAAGAAATCTTAGAACACACGTACGTACGATATCCTCTTTAGAACAACTTGCACGATCTAGCCAGCTCATAAAAACTTCAACTGAACCAAGCTTTCAGAAGATAAGACGTTAAGAGTTCGTAATAAAAAAAAATAAATAAAAAAAGGATTCTGCGGAGCGCGTTGCTCAACTCGCAAAGACACGACAAGGAACGATGTGAGCGATGCTCAGTCCGTCGACTGAATGAATCCTTTCGGGATCAAGTGATCTACCGGTGACCGAGTTTCTTTCTTTGAGGAACGTGTCTAATAAAAATAAAACGAACTAACGAAAAAAATCTATTTTCCAAGACGTGGTGCGTATACGTCCCATTTCCGGGAAGCATTGGCGACGCAATATCGGGGTCAGAGCAGCGAGTTACGATCTATACATCGCACCTGAAGAGACTTTCCGTAAGGCGTGTCTTCCCTGCCGCGGGTGTAGATGAAGGGCTGGAACGCGGTCAGGTCGATACCGTGGCACTTATCTCGGGTAGGGTACCTCTGCAACTTACCGTCGATGGATAGCATAGAGACTGAACATCCGAGTGGAGGCCTCACACTCTGTCTCGATTTGTCAGACAGCACAAATGAGGTACACAATTCGTGGTGTAATCGCTGTCTGGGAGGATGAGAACTTCAAGGAAGTGGGGAAGGGGGGGGGGGGGGGGGGGAGTTTCATTTGTCCCGCCTCCAGCACAGTTCGGCGTCTGGTGAGCTCCGAGCGTGCACGTGAACAGCACGACGAAAGGCAACTAGCGCGTGCTGGACACCGGGCGTTCAAAAGAGACGCCTTGCCTAGGGTGCCTTTCTCTTCTTGTCAGCGACTATTAGCCCCGTGCGCGACCGAAAGCGTCGCTGTGGTCGGCCTTCCACGATTGGCCGAATGCTGACTATGACGTAGGAAAGGGGATTTATCATCGACGGAAATAAGAGGAATGATAGAACTTTAATTTTGACGGTGTTGACAGTGTTGCTTTAAGAGCTCAATGATTTCAAGCTTCCACCATGCTATTTACGAACACCATCGAACTTGTTGTTAGCAAGGTAATGACGTAACAAGGGGGAACCATAGGAGGGCGCCACCAAAACATCTCGCCGCTAATAGGAAGTATTCACTGGCACTGGCGGTCATAGCTGTGTGCGCGACTGCTGAGCGCGTGCTGATGGCGAGCTTCCACAGTTCCTTTGTAACGTGCATTCCGCACCCTTAAAGGGGCCCTGCAAGCACTTTTTTACTGGTTTTTAATTTGCACCGAACCTGAGCGCACTGAACGTAGTAACTTAGTGAAACTTTTCTTTCCTCGAAATTCGCTTTATTTTAAAAGTTATAGGCGAATTAAAATTACAAAAACGAGCAAAAAATAACCTCCCTCATGACGTCCTTGGTTGCTTGGGTGGCCGTCAACTAGACGAGGGGTATAGTGGGCTCACCGCGAGCGCTCACGGCTGCCGCACTCCGTGTCGACGGCGCGAGAGGGCGCCACTAAAGCATGTTCTGGATAGGCTGTATGCAGCAGGCAGCCAGAGCGGCTCTCATTGCATTTGCTGCGCGATTAAACACTAATTCGGCATGACACTTCATCGGCCACAAACGACAGCAAACACGGGGTAAAGATCAGTTCAGAATGGGAGCCACTTCGCGCTGCCATACCGCGAAACGGCCAAACCGCAAGACAAAGCTTCTCGCCGAAGCCCTTCGGAACGCTCGGAGCCGGGCGGACTCCTGTTCATACGACCACAGCGCCGCCGCATTCATCCGGGACCTTTCCGTGACGGCGACTGATCCCAGTACCCCTTTCCAGTACGCGCCGCCTTTTCCACCGCTTGGTGGCGGGTATGTCGACGAGTCATTTCTTGTTTCCGTACTTTATACACCAACTCATGTTTACAAACAAACCGGAGCGCCCGGAGCGCCCCTAGTGGACGCCACCGGCGCCGCGCATGCGCGATGGGGGTGTGGGCAAGAAGCTCGCTGTCGCCCATAAACAAACCATTAAAATGCGATGTTGTCGGCGTCGGTGTGAGTCCCCGCGCCCTTTTTGGCGTTGGAATCGTTGATTCTACGTCCTCCTAACGATGTCTGACTACTTGAGCGGCGTCAGCAAAATTACAGAGGCTCGTTACACCGCAAAACTTCGCGTGAATTATCTGACATGCGGCGATTCTTTCCGCGTGGACGCCACAGAACGTACGTTACAGCCTGATTCACATGATGAGATTTCGCTCGCAATTTTCAGTAGCGACGTCGCTCGGAGTGCAAAAGCGTGAACCGTAGCTGAGATGTCGACGTCGATACTGAAAATCGCAAGCAGAATCTAACCAAGTGAATCAGGCATAACAAGTCGGTGATGGCCACTGGTAACAATGATCAACATCTCCTTGTATCTACTGTTTACGTCCAGCCTGCTTACCAACCTTCAAGCTTAAGTCTTTTGAGGCCTGCACTTACTTCTTATCGCAAGTACCGGGCCCACGTTTGGTCTACGGGCCGGTGTCTTCTAAAAGAGCAGACGACAAACAGAAACGTTTGAAAGAGCAGGCGACAGTTCGAACGATCAGGCGGCCGTTTGAACTTGAAGACGCACTGAACATAGTCCGCAGGAGGTCCGTACAACTTGACGATTTTCCTGCGCTCATTTTGGAACAAAACAAATAAATCTTATGGCCAGAAGTATCCGTGAATTCAACCCAAAATGATTCCCGCCCAAGCAATCGTGGTCCGACGGCGTCTGGTTGTCCCTTTTCACGGCACATATCCACGTTCTCGGACGAACCGAGCGCATGAAAACTGACCTTCAAATCTTTCTCGACACTCTTGGTACAGGCCCAGTCGCAGCATTTTGACGAAAAAGCAGGTTTTTGTCTGGTTCCTTTCAAAACAACGCAGGAATACACGTCTCACATGGGCACTTCCGCCCACAGCCCCGGACCGGAAGTGCGTCCGACGCGCCACCACCGCGGCGTGACGTAACAAAATTGAGTTCGTGTATATAAAATACTGAACAAAAACTACTTTTATAAATAATTGAAACGGTTCGCGCCACTTATATTTTGCATTTCGACTAAAAGGAAGTTTTTAACGGCTCTGACTAGTAGTAAGCCCACGAACCAAGACGTCACATTTTGCGCGCTTTCGGTACCGCGGGTCGCCCTCGTCGGTGGAGGAGATTTCCGCGTCGTCCGGTTAAAATATGACAGCACTGATATTTAGTTACTCTCTCCGTGCCTGCTGGCTTACCCGAACCCCAAGAGACGTGGAAACCGCAAAAAAGGTAGACGCTTAAATATGATTTCCGGGCCCCTTTAAGATTGCCGGTCTTAGCAGCCTATTAATGTGGGCTCGTTCTGAGCATGCTCTCTAGACAGCACCCACAAATATGGCGCCCAGTGAAAACTCCTTATGGACCTTTCTAAAAAAAAAAAGGGGGGGGGGGGGGGGGCCTCCATTTTCAGTGTTCGTGCGTATGGCGCGTGATTTGCTCGCTTTCCGACGGGATGAACCTGCGCGTGCTGGGTTGAGGAGATCGCGCGCTGGGCTGAGGGCTTGTAAACGTTGGAATGGTGTATAGACAATTGCAAGCATGGCGCCACAAGTGGTGCCCCATGCATGCAAGCGCGTGCAACGCGCGGGTGAACGTAGCTTTGGCAAGCTCGTAATCGCACGGGCGTGTCTGCTCGAGCAGAGACATGGCGGCGGCCAGTCGCCCAGTTTGCAATCGTCTATAGTTTGCTTTGGATGTTCCCGAGCATCTAGCTACAGCAGCGTGTCTTCTTATATGAGCGAGCACTGCAGTCAAAAATCCTCTCAGTGTTAGTTACTTCACCAAAAGGTGTACACCATCTCATGTTTACAAACAAACCTGAGCGCCCCTAGCGGACGCCACCGGCGCCGCGCGTGCGCGGTAACGGTGGGCAAGAAGCTCGCCGTAGCCCATAAACAATTGCGTTGTCGGCGTCGGTGTGATTCCCCGTTCTCTTTTTGGCGTTGGAATTGTTTATTCAGCGTCCTCCTTCAAGCTTAAGTCTTTTGTCTGACTACTTGAGCAGCTTCAGCAAAATTAACGAGGCTCGTTACACCGCAAAACTTTGCGTGAATAATGTGACGTGCGGCGATTCATTTCACGTGGACGCCGCAGAATGGGTGCTAAAGCCCGACTCCCACGATGAGATTCATCTCGGTATTTTCAGTCGCGACGTCGCTCGGGCTGCAAAAGCGTGGACCATAGATGAGATGGTGGACGTCGATACTGAAAACCGCAAGTATAATCGGGCATTACAAGTCGGTGACGGCCACTGGTAGCAATGATCAA
Source organism: Ixodes scapularis (assembly GCF_016920785.2). NCBI lineage: Eukaryota > Metazoa > Arthropoda > Arachnida > Ixodida > Ixodidae > Ixodes > Ixodes scapularis. Next base: position 76,221,831 of record NW_024609868.1, read on the forward strand.
CATCTTCTTGTATCTACTATTTACACTTAGCCTACTTACGCCAACACACCTTCAAAAGTGTTTTGAGGCCTGCACTTACTTCTTATCGTAATTAACGGGTCAGCGTTTGGCTTACGGGCCGCTGTCGTCTGAACGAGCTGACGACAAAAAGCAAACAAGTTTGAAAAGCAGACGACAGTTCGAACGGATGCGCAATGGAGTGCGGGCAAGAAGCACCGCGTCCCGCGTCAACAAACCATTGGATTGTCATGTTGTCGGCGCCTGTGTGAGTCTGCTAACTCTTTTTCGCGTTGGAATTGTCGATTCTACGTTCTCATAGCAATGTCTTACCACTTTAATCGCCTGAGCGGAATTATCAAGGTTCGTTACGCCACTAAACTTTGCGTAAATAATTTGACTTGCGGCGATTCATTCGCACGAACGCCGCAGAATGGACGCCAAAACCATAATGAGATTCTTCTAGCTATTTTCGGTCGCAACGTCGTTTGTGCTGCAAAAGTGTAGAAGGTAGCGGCGATGATCGACGTCGATATTGAAAACCGGAAGCGGGAACAGACAAAGCGTAACAAATCGGTGATGGCCACTGGTACCAATGATCAGCATCTTGTATCTGCTGTTTTCACCTAGCCAACTTAAGTCTTTGAGGCCTGCAATTACTTCTTATTGCAATCACCGGGTCAAAGTTTGGTCTGCGGGCCGCGTTTGTTTGAACGAGCAGACGACGAAAAGCAAACCAGTTCGAACCAGCAGACGAAAGTTGGAACGACCAGGCGGCCGTGTGAATTCGAAGACTCACTGAACCCGCGGGTGGTCCGAACAACTTAGCAGTTTTTTCTCGTTCATGTTGGAACACAACAACTACATATGTCGAGCACAAAGTGTTACCCGCGCAAGCAATCGTAGTTCGACAGCGTCTTGTTTGCCCTGTCACGGCTACTATCCACGTTCTCGGACGAACGGAGGGGCAGAAAGTCATGAAAACTGATCTTCAAACCTTTCCAGACTCTCTTGGTACAGCCCTGTCGCAGCATTTTGACGATAAGGCAGGTTTTTTGTCTGGTTTCTCCCGAAATAACGCAGGAATGCGTGTCTCGCACTGCGACTTCTGCCCACCACCCCAGACCGGAAGTGCGCCCGACGCGCAACCACCGCGGCGTGACGTAGGAGAGTAAGGTACGTTGTTGGGCTAGTTGGTACATCTTAGTAAAACATATAAAATAGCGCAACAGAAAGACAAGGACAAGAAGTATACAGGACAGGCACTATTTTATATGTTTTACTATGACGTAGGAGAGTTGAGTTCGTGAAAGGTATAGTGTCGAGGTTGGCGGCATCAGGTGGTCGCCGGTCGAGGGCCTCATTACGTACTATACAGCCTCAAAAGCTCAGTAATGGGCCCGTAACGTGATGTAACAACGGGCGTCTTCATCTCGGCGCTCTTTCTCGCGTGTGTTGAAACGTGGTGGCGGCAGTGTGCAAATAAGCCCCAACCACTTCCGGTTCGGAACTAGACGGCAGGTTTCCCAGTATTGCCGAAATCAAATGTACACGCTATTTTGTGGAAAGGGTCACTCATATAGCACTGCCAGACTTAATTCACTCTCGCGATAAAAGAATGACGAGTAAAATATTAGGAAATATACGTGAATACGGATGCGTTTGCGGGACTCTTCGTAGGTTGTAAGTATATATAGATGTAGAAAGAAGGAGGAGGCGACACCGGCCCAAGCCAGCCAAACGAGAAAATCCCGAGTGGAGTCTCCCCCGGCTTCACCTCTGGTGCCGTCATGTCGCCTCCACAAGCTTCCTATGCATGGTTGTAAGCGAGAGTTTTGCGCCGCTAGCGGGAACTCGTGCCGTCACGTTAAGATAACATCACCCGAAATAACCAAATTCCGCGAACGGCCTCCTCTACCTCCATGTAACGCCATGACGCTCGGGTGGTGTCAACTCAGCAATTGGTTCCGAGCACGACGCCGAGCTTCCTTTGACGTATTGTCGGGACACCAGGGGTGCTATGTTGCGCTTTTTGGACTCCCACGGCGACTAGGGAGAAGGAAGTGACGTCAACGACACAGCAAACGCAGATTGGATGTTGACAGAAGTAAACGAAATCAACACCCAATCTGCGTTTGCTGTGTCGTTGACGTCACTTCCCTCTTCCTAGTCTCCTGGGAGTCCAAAAAACGCAACATAGCACCCCAGGCCCAGCCGAACGCCTTACGTCGTGTCCAATGTGTGTCTGGGCTCGATCTCACTGCGACGACGTCGAAATGAAAGTGCACGGGCTTTGCTTATTCCACGTGGTGATGATGGTTGACGACCGGAACGCGTAGTTCTCTATCTACGAAAAGTCCTTATTGTCAGCGCTGCGTAAGCGGAGAAGACGAGACACCCTATGGCGCCGCAGAGCAGTCGTCCCCCTTCGTGTCCTCATACTCCCACTAGCACCCGTGTTTTGCCCATGCAGCCGCTTCGAGGTGTTTCCCGGCAGCTTCTTCTTCTTGCTCCTCGTCTTTACGAAGGGACCTCTTCTGCGCCCCCGCTTTGCTCGTCGCTTCGCAGGGTTCCGCTTTGCCGAGCATTATTTAGCTGGCGAGGCCCCGTCGGCGACTGTAAATCAAGCGTCTTGACGTCGTGCGGTCCCGATTCTCCCCGCCTGATGGCATATACATCACAGCGGCGGCGGCCAGACGGGTTACGGACGGGTCGCCGTGGCGTCCCTGCAGCGTGTTGCTTCCAGCCACCGACACGCGAACGTTTATCCCGCCCGGAGGTTGTCCCTCCGCTCGACCGCAAGCCACTCGTTCGGATGCGACGGCAGCTGACAGGAGCACGGCCGCGACTCACTGCGCCATGCAGAACAAGTGGGACAAACGACGAGCGAGATATTTTCCTTTTTTACTTTGTTTGTTATTTTTGTCTCAGACTTCGTCCATGTCCAGACGCGATGCATGGTCATCTGGAAGGTAAACGTAATTATGCTGCGTGTATGTTTAGACAGCGGGAAAATAGCTCCAATGGTCGTATGCTGTCTCCGTCGCAGACTAGACATTTAGCCAGTGCAGTACGCGTGCTAGCCGGGGGTCTTCAGCGTACGTCACGCAGTTGTGATTACACTACCGCTTGCTGGTACGATCGATGCTAATTAAGGTCGAAATGGGCATGAGTGTGCATTGAGTCCTGGATCCCTGGGTTCTGCGCGGCGAGCTTTCGCTCCTCGCTCTTCGAGCTGCGGTGCCCACCGAATACATAGGTTGCACTGACGTAATTTGGTCCTCCTTTCTGGTGGCCGAACTTCCTCGAGCGTAGCCTTTACTGTGCATATTCTGCGAGCAGTACACGAGCGTCGCGAGCGAGCGGAAACGAGTGAGCTCAGCTTCATTATACTTCGTTTCATTTTATCTGCGAGCGAAGCCAAAGCTAGAAGCGCGAGACCAGCGCTTTTTTCGTTTCTGCCCAGCTCGCGCGCTCGAGCAAAGCCTGAAGACACGGAGCTTTCGTGCTCGCGCTTCCAGCTTTGCCTTCGCTCGCACATAAGGTGAAGTATAACAGCAGGTTTTGGCCACCAGAAAGGAGGAAGGATATGACGTCACGTGCAACCCATGTATCCCCCCTTCATCCGTATTGGCGTCATGCGCGACCAAAAGTAAAAGTGTCTCTGTGATCGGCCTTCCGCGATCTACCAAAACGCTCGCTATGAAGTCTTGAGTAAAGTTGTTTTCTGCTCTCATCGACGGAAATAAGAACAAAGTCAAACTCCCCATCACTAGGCTTCCGCGGCGTTTTTTTTATGTCAAACTTGTCGCTCGCTTCTAATGTTCTTGATCGTGACGTCAAGGGTGGGAACCAATAGGGGGGCGCCACCGAAACATCTTGTCGCTAATAGGTGAGGCAAGAACGTTCTGTCATTGTTATTGTCCAGAGTACGTCCTATCGTATGGTAAATTTGAGGGAACTTTAAATAACGCGTTTCGAAAGGCACGCGGACTGTTTGTTACTGACTGGATGAGAACGGCAGCCTAACGTTTCGTCGTCTCGTGGGCTTCGAGCGGGCAAGAGGTCAGACGTCCGAAAAATACGTCCTGCCCTGTTGGTAACTACATGGTATACCGCTTTCTGTTTTGCAAATTCTTTTAAGTAGAGCACTTTTTTTTTTTTTCAGCGAGGCGTGGTTGACGTAGAAGGATTTAGTTTTACGCCTCTTAGCCCTCGGACTGTTGCGACCCTAGCCTGCTGTTCAGGGGCTCTAAAGCGCGGTGCAGACTGATGACGGCTGTCGGATCGGACATCCGATTTCGGCAAGAAAACGGGTCCTGAGAGGAGTAAACATGACGTTTCGTTCGGATGCCTTCCGATTTATGACGCCTGCGGCTAGAGGGTGGAGAGGTGGAACGGCTTTTTGCGCGCTTGAGGACTCGGGAAGGGGGGGCGGGGGGGCGGGGGGGGGGGGGGAATTCCGACAACGTCCGACTTGTGGATGCCTGCGAACCAAAATGGATTCTCGACGTGCCCGCGTCGCGATTTTTCTTTCTGAAATTGGATGTCGGATATGACAGCCGATTTCGGTTTGCACAGGCCCTAATCTGGACACTTGACGGAAATATTGGCGGATAATTAAACCGCCGTGATTGGGCGCCAAGGTCAAGCACGGCGCCGGCGAATCACGGCCGCCGAATTCCTCGCCCACTTTTTCACCGAGTGTCCAGATTACAGCTCCTAGTTGGACACGTCAATCGGACGCACACCCGTCGGTCTGAACGCCACCTGTATTTTGCTTATTTGCTTGTGAACTTAATCTTAGAGCTTAACCCGGAACCGAATTACAGTGTGTTAAATCTTTAAGCAAAAAGCGGCCATGTTGTTCCCGTCTTTATTCCAAGTGTTTATTTTTTTCACGTAGTAAGTGATATAGCCACGTACCTTCCTTTTTTTTCTTTTTTTTTTTCTTCTTCTTGATGGTACTTTATTGCTGGAGCAATAGTGCTGCGAGCTTCGAAAGGAGACAACCATTTAACCATCTGACCGCGCTTACAGGCTCGTTGCTCTGATTGAACGATCACTTTCCTCCGAATGATTCGGGGGCCGGAGAGCTATAGACCTTTTCATTTTAGTAGTTGCCTCACCGGCGGACAGAGGGCGCTGACGCACTCGGCGCCATTGGGTTGCTTCAATTTGGTTGGTTTCGGTTTCAACGTGAACGCGGCTATGTTGCTGTTTTACGTTATTTTCGCTTAACTTTGTGATACGATTATTTTCCTGGTAGCATGCAACCAATGAAACAGTAGTATTGAGCCACTTTGATGACTACGAGGTGTATTTTACCTTGAATTGTGGGCTTTCTTTACCAACTCCTTTGATGTATCTGATTATGGTCGGTTGCGAAACGCCTGACTGATGTACAGGGAAGAATACCATCGTGTATGGCCGTACCCAATGACGCCAGTTTCCAGAAAAACAAACTAATGAAGAGAGTAACATGTAAATGAAAAGCGGGGAAGCATATCGGACAGCTCGATTAGCAACGTTCTGAATCGGCCAGAACAGATGAACTCGTGAGTTTACAGCTCACTGTTTGGTTTTCGTGGGCACCCAACCTTTAGTGAACTTCGCAGAATAAAAACGTATCGTGTAATGACGCTGATAATTGATATAAACATACAATATAGTCCCGGCCCCTTTTTTTAATTTAGTACTCCAGCATGTTTTGACAGGCTGAGTAGGAAATTTCTTCAATTATCAATCCTGCTAAAGTACTCATAAGCAGCATTTCGCGATATTTGCCCTAGGAAATACATTTTTTTTTAATATGAACATTTGCTTACTCAGGATATGATATGAGTGACAGGCCCATCAAATTAAATCTTGCATTTGTCTTCCGTAAAACTGGCCAAGTAAAATTAAAAATACCTCGGAAAGTTTGGCTGAATTCTACCACTAGGCACCACTTCACGAACCTGTGTGAACAAATATTTATTTCTTAGCACAAATTCGCTTTATAGACGCTTTGCAGCAGCTGTGCATGGGCGCCGCCATAACTGACCTTCAGTTTTTGTTCCCGCTTATTCCGTTCGCTTCACTTCAAGATTACCACAGCAGGACAGGTTACTGCCATTTTAGATGCTACTGTGTTCTTGTGCCCAGCATAGGCCCTTGTGAAGACCCGTCAACGCCCGCTTCAGTGGCTCGGGGTCTCGGTAAGACAAGAGAAGGGCGGCTATGGCGGCTCAATCTGGCGCGTGTGTAAAGCGTCTATAAATTTCGGTGTAGCCAGCCACAAAAAGTAAACCTCTATTCGCCATCGACAATCCTAGACTCAAATAGCTGTTATGCAGACGCCTCTTCTTTTTTTGGAGGGGGGGGGGGGGGGTCAATTATTGCGAATATTAGATACTGGCAAAAGATGGAACAACGTTAGCAAAGAAAAAAAAAGCGTTGTCATTATGCTCATGCGCCGAACACGAACCGCGTTTTGGATTTGCAAATAGAAACGACGTTGACGAAAATTATCCCTGGAGAAGGGGAACAAGAGGGACAAAGGACAAACATAAATCTCCAAACACAGCAAGGTGACTGGTGAGCGACCGAAAAAATCCGCCTGGTCCGGGTATCGAACCCGGGACCTCTCCATTACAGGTGGAGCGCTCTACCAACTGAGCTAACCAGGGGTTAGACGTCAGTAGAGCAAACGGGTTTTATCAGCTGCCACCAGTCGTAACACCAACAAGGATGAAGCTTCCAAATTTAAGGTTATAATTATGATGCAATCATAATTAGAAACGACGTTATTTTTTTGTGCACGCTATTCTAAAACCCGCTACTGTAAAGTGTATGTGGCCGTTTCTTACGCGGGAGGTCCCAACCTTTGTGTTAAGTAAATTAAGTGGAGGGCATTGGTTATCTAAATGTAATCAATAAATCATTTAAACGTCTGTCGAAATCGGAGCGAGCAAGGTATACAATTTCTTGAACTTCATAAGTAAACCGACTAACCGAATGTCTACGTCGCAAAAAAAAAAGAAAGAAAAAGATATTCAGAACCTCATACACATGCATACGTGTGATATTATGAACAAACAAATCGCTTGATGTTGACGTACCATTACATTTAGCCTCAGATAAAATACAACTTAAACGTTCGTTGTCTATCTCCTCCGCGAGTTTCCTCACATAATCAAAAGAAACTTTTATCGATATATTATGAATACAAAGAACGATACTTTCAGGGAATACAAATGGTCTCCTTGTGCTGGCTCATCATGCCTTGCGATCCTAAATGCGCGATATAAATATAGGCGCTTCTTACTGAGAATGTTCCCCCACTATTAGTAAACAAACCTCAGGAGTCCTCGAGTAGACGTATCGGACTACAGTTTCAGAAGTAAGGCAAGCAAGCGCGGTGAAACGCGACGAAAAACACGAATACAACGCATCCGCCAAGGCACGGAGGGGAGAGCGGAGCAGCAAGTTGAAGCAACCTAATGGCTGCCGCGTCACGTGATTCCAAGATGGCAGCGCCCATGCGGAGGAGGATGAAAAGGTCTATATAGCTCTGGCAAGGAGCCAAGGATACCGCGGAACCACAATAGCGACAACAAGCGTCCGGGTGGGTGGGGGCCACCCGGCTGTTTTGCTTTGAACGGTTCCGCGTTTCTCTTTCAATCGGGCCCGCGGACGGCGGTAAAAATGACCTCAGCTAGCTCCCGCTCTTGAAGATTGCATGCCTTTCACGTCAAACAAAGAATGCACGCGCTCAGACGCGGGTGGTAAATAATGGAACCAGTGTCCTCATTTGAACTCTCAGGGTTTCTAGTCTCTCAATCGGAGCGGGGAAAAAAAAAACAACAAAACATTCAAAGTCTATAGTGGCGAGCTTGCAGGAAAGAAATTATTAATCAGAATCACAACGGGGAGTATCCGTCTTTAGCAGACAGTTGGAAAGAGCGGTGGCCGGCGTCTTTAAGAGCACTTGTTGTGGAAGAACGTTCATTTCGGAGCGAGCTGTAGACGGCTAACGATGATGGATCGTTAGCAGCGCCTTGCAATCAATGTGGTCGATACAACTTGGTCACGAGGCGCCGATGTCTAGAACCTTATCTGTAAGCGCGCATCGCGAACATTATCGCTTTCTTGATCTCTACAAGGACGCAGCCGGCGGTCCAGCATAAAAACAATTCGGTCTTCTAATCCCTATATATTAGCGCGGAGATGTTTTTGGGTGGCGCCCTCTTATGGTTTTCCTCCGTGACGTCACGACTGCGATTTGCCTCGCCGTGTTGTCGCCAGTTGTTATTCTGGCTACTTACCATCGGGTGCGACGACGAGTTCGATGGTGTGTTTAAAAAGCACAGTAGAAGCAAAGAGCCATCTCAATCCGAAACACCGTCAAAGTTGACAATCCGACACTGCTCATATGCCCGTGGTTTGGCCAATCTTGGAAAGCTGACCACAGCGACACTTTTGGCCACGCACATCGCTAATAGTTATCATTTTTGGCCCGCATCACAAATTATGTTTGCAGAAAGATCGAACCTTGGAAACGAACCAGTGCTTTCACATGGTAACTTTGAACCTCTTTATTGCCTTAATTATAGTCACTACCAGGTTAAGAAGCACAGGGTATATGGCAAGTTGTGTGCATCTTTGTATCGATGCCCAGTCAATAATGTGATTGCAAAATCCGCCGATAAAAACGTCAAAGAACGAATCACAAGAAAGCAAGTTGTGTCAACATGTCAAGCCACGCCCGACGTTTCTTCGGCTGCCGATGACTTTAGTCAGTTGTGCGAGAGCATAGAAATAGTTTTCAACCCGCGGGACCGAAGCCCACTGAGGTGCCTATTCTCTTCGATGTTCTTTCGTGGTCTGTTTGTTGTCGTGTTTGGTAAATGAGGAACTGAAGACATCATTGTCGTACCCCGGTTTCACGTTTTGTAGAGTACAAAGTTCTATACTTAAATTGTATTCCCCCGATATCATGATTAAGTTTAACCACCCATTTTTCTAAAGTTTTGGATTTGTTATTTGGTATTTTTATACGTATCACCATCTACACAGGTTGAATCAAGGCTGTTCGGCTGCAGTGATATTTGCTTAAAAATATGCTCGTAACGCTGCCCACAAAAACGAGACTTTTTTATTTGTGTATTTCGGAAGCCAAAAACTTTAGTTCAAAGGATGTATAACTTATGTTTCCTGATTATTTATGTTCTTCACTCATACCATCGAGTTGTCGGGTGTGATGCAGTGCTCCTCACATTTGTGGAATTAAGTTGGACGCTGACATACACTTGTGTGCTTAAAAATATTATTTTCGACATTACTCTAGTCTATAGCACCTCCGAACAATATTGCTCGTGCCGTGGTGCAGGCACGTAGCCAGGGGAGAGGCCCATGGGGCCCGGCCCCCCCCCCCCCTCCCCCCCTCCCCCTCATACAGCATTTTGTCATGGGCGGCCCCCCCCCCCCCCCGAATCAAAATCCTGGCTACGTGCCTGCCATGGTGTCAATAAAAATGAGCACGGAGTTGTGGTCAATCTAGCAACAAACAATTCCAGTGAAAGTTAAAAACACACGAAGCAAAGGTTTATTTTACCACGAAACATAAGGCCTCCACAGCATCAGGCTTGACAAGCTGATTCTTATTCGTCTGTCCACACATCTTTGCCCGGCCACAGCGGGGCAATGATAGCTTTCCTGTTTCCAATCGTATTCACAGTGGTTGCCCGACGATAGTTTCTTTCTTAGCCAGGATCGAGCGCGTGATCCGCTGCGTGTTCACAGAAGTACCGAAACTGATCCATTAATTTTCAAATAAAATCAAAAATTATACAGACTACGTAAGAAAACAACATCAACCACAACAACAACGAAAATTATTGTATTTTTCAACTTCCGGATGTCAGGATCCGCTGTGCATACACAGAAGACAGATTCAAGTAAATTGTAACTTCTGCGCATGCGCCGATAACAGCGCCACCTCAGCGGCGTGACGTCAGAGTATTGGTGTTAGTCGCACCGCAGCAAGGCCACGGGAAAGAGCATCGCCAACGGAGCGCAGCCGTTGGTATGACGTCATAGCCCGCGTGACCAATGGGACCACGCAGAGTGTGAGCGGGTTAGGGGGGGGGGGGGGGGGGGCTGTAAGAGGTGCTTTAACACCGCCCTTTCCACTCCCCCGTTGCGCAAAAACGGTGGCTGCGTTGTAGGGTATGAACAGCGTATTAGTGCTATCGCGCCTTCACTTGATTTGGCGATATTTTTTTTTCAAGCTACCTTTCGCGTTTGGTTGCCTCTCACAACATGGGTGTCAGTGGTATGAAATTGGTGAAACTTGGGGTCGACTAGTCAAAGCTGTGGGCGCCCGCGCGTTCGCGCACCTTGAGCGTTGATCAAAGCTGCGCACGAGTTCTCTTAACTTCTGCAATGCCACAAGCTAGGTCTTGGGCGGAGGGAGGAAATGGACTTGTGACAAAAGAATTGAAAATAAGAAAGGGTAGTTAATCAAAGAATGCGGTTCCGTGGTTTTCCTGCTTTGCGTCATATTAATAAAGCGTTACAAGAACCGTAAAATGGATCCACTAAGTTTCCTCGTTGTCAGCAGAGGCATTAAAGAGGAATGGTTTTCCGCGCCATCGATCAAAAAAAGCTCAGTCGGGGCTGTTTTTAATAGGTCGCTGTCGCTCGTGAACATTATAATTTTGAGCCGCCGTTTGCTCCGACGTGAATGGTGGCAATGAACAAATGCATTTTAGGTTTTCAATTCGCTATGTAGCAGCTCGACTCGATATATAACTATCAGGTGTCATGCTTGTGGTCCTAATTATCCCTGTCATCCAGGGTGACTATAGTTCCGTGTAAACTAGAGTGCTTGAAAGCGTTGCCTGCTGGCAGTGCCTTGCTAGAGGCACAGCCAGCAGGCTGTGCCTCCTGTCTCTTAACCGGCGACGGGAGACAAACGCATTCTTAACAGAACGCGCGACGTTGCGTGTTCTTAAAGTTACCCCGCGTCATTTCACTAGTGGGGATGCTCAATAACTACGTAAACAGCTCTTAAAGGGGTGATTGAAGATAAAGTAAGTAGGCAGGCGAGCTGGTTGATGTTACACATTTTTGAAAAGAGGAGACATGTTCCGTACTTCAAGCGAGTATGTATTTTGGAAAGGGAGTGTTGCACGGAAAAAAGAAGAATTATGGTCGAACAGCAGAAAAGATGCTTTAATGAAAGAGGGGGTCAGGTTTTGAGACGTTTTGTGTGTTGTCCCCTTCTTCGTCCGTCGTCTCCGGTTTTCAAAAAGTCTTAAAGGGGTACTCCGCCGATTTTTGAGCTACCTCAACTAACTAAATTTTCTGACTCACCGGCCTTTACCAACACCACCTATACTTCGTTTCAGCTTCGGTCCAGACGCAGCCAAAGCTACACGCGCGAGCTCCGGGCTTTCAGCATCCCTGCCAAGCACGCGCGCTCGTGCAGTGCAAGCACTGTTCTGGGCCACATGCTCGCGCTTGTGGCATCGGCTGCGTCTGGACCGAAGCTGAAACGAAGTATAGACAGAAGGCCTCCGCATGGTTTCCTCTTCCTCTATGAAACGTCATCACAGTCGGATCGCGCTCGGTCGGCTATTGGACCCGAGCCCGACCTTCGACGCACTGATTGGCCACGAGCCGCAGCCGAACACTGACGCAGCACTCGTGCCCAATCTCTCGCCTCGATCGATCTGACTATGATGACGCGTGTGGAGGCCTTCTGTCCAGGTGGTGTTGCCTTTACCCTTTCTGGTATGCGATTTAGTATCGTGAAATTCATAATTGTTATTGCGAAATCGGCAAATGAAAATGATGCAAAAACAAACATTCAAATATACCCGCCCTTTTCAGGGCCGTGACGTCAGTGGAAGGTTAGCTTGCCAGTCGGGCGAGTAGTCTAAAGAATAGAATATGCCAATCATTTGTTCCGTGCTGGAGCGCGGGGACTGGAGCGAGCTTCCAAGGCATTCAATTGACACCATGAAACTGCTTCGAATCAGTTGGGAACAAATTCTGCAGTCCAAAGAGTGAACCCCTGCACTTCCACTGACGTCACTTTTTCATTGTTGCCAGTAGAGACTTTCAGTTTGAAAAACACGGTGAGGACCAAAATTGTAAATTCAATAACTTCGTGAAAAAAAATTTATTTTGACCTAATATTTGGGATACTATTTTGGCGATGTTGTTTGGCGAGTTTAGCAAAATTTCAAGCAAATCGGGGACCATGAAGAAATCGGCGGAGTACCCCTTTAAGCGGCTGCAGAGGCAAGATGGCGGGTCCGCTAGCAGACGACAGAGTTGACTTCACTCTCGGAGGGCCGCCAACCCAGCAACCATTAAGGCGCTCTAGTAGGAACGAATGTTAATTCGAGCACATACGAAGTTATTAGTCAAACAAAACGCGATAAAAAGAAACTCTGGAACGCGAGTTGTTTTTCTGATTGCTAAGTATAGAAGGATAATAATATTTATTACTATGAGTTATCAGTTTTTTTGGAATTGAGGACAAACTCAGCGCCAAAAACACGTTATCTGCAGTGTCCTGTTTGGACAGCCCTTTAGTAGTAGAAAGCTGTCAGTCGTGTTGCGGCGCTCCGGCGTTATTCGCGCTTAGTCGTGGGTGGCTGCCAGTCCGGTTGCAATGCTCCAGCGCTATTCGCGTTTAGTCGTGCCGCGACTGTTAGACGTGGTGGCATGCTGCCGTGTAATGCAGTAAAATTAGCTTCTGGTAATCCAAAGTAGTCATGATTTTTTTACTCTCGCTAAATACCTGTCAGAATTAATTCTTTATGTTTATAGCCTGCGAGATAGTAATACCTTTTCTTCACAACACTCGCGGAAAAAAAAAATTGAGAAAAGCGGGCAGCACACTGCAAGAACAACAGGCGGTTACGTGATCTGTCGCAGATCGCAATTACGCCGCCAGTGTTCACCGTAGCCACACCCTGGTCTTTGGCAGTGGCAAAGGTACGTGCTCTGCTCCGAACATTAGAGAGTTTTAGAGTAGGGGATTCACCTTGGGTCCCTCCAGCAGCTCAGGGCGGGTGTCGCACTGCGTTAGCGCAGAATTTTTACGCATGCGCAGCGGCGACGCGCCAAGCTCTTTGGGAACCCAAAGCGACGTCAGGACACCCTTATTTGAGAACAACTCTCAGTCGTTAAAGTTCGGCTATTCTTGTCATTGCAGCGATTGAACACGACCCCCTATCATGTCCAATCCATGAGTGGCATTCGAATATCATCACCAGGATCCCCATGACCATGTCAGAAATCTTCGCGAGGGAGAGACTGAAAGAAATAGCCGGTTTCTATTCTTAAAATATTCTTGTGTGTTTGTTCAGACAGCGGGAAGCTATAGTCAGTTCCAATGGGCGTGTGGTGTCTTAGCTCTAGATGAGAAATTTAGCCAGTGCAGAAACCGAGTCTGCGGTCTTTAACGCTCATACCGCAGCAGGGATATACGCGACCGCACTCGGGTATACAGCGTGTCGAAGAAACCTTTGAGGCGGTGACGTTGCGTGGAAACATACATCTGCTACACTTATGTCGGTATGCTTGTGTGAAGGCTGTAGCGTATGACCGAGCAATCGTTTCACGCCCTCTCTAACACTTCTAGTTCTTTTAATTATTATATTCCACCAACGCTAGTTACCGTATTTGCGGAACAGAAACATTAGGCTAATCAGAATAAACAGGCTTTAAAACGTACTAAAAAAAGAAATCATCAATAGCTGTAAAGGTTATAGGGACCGTAACAACGTATATTAAGCGTTTTTTTATATATATATATTTATGCACTAGATCGGAGATCTGCTACGGTCGCATGCGCTTGCTTTATATTATATTTATATTTGTCACTGTCCTCGCCGACGGCAGATTTTTTTATTTTATTTTATTGCATCGCGAATGCGAACGCTATTTTGACTTCCGAAAGCAATACATCTCCCTCTGCGATGGAACGAGATATTAAATCTCCCGGCAAACACGGCAGATATTGACGTGCACTCGTAATTAAAAACTATCGCCAATCTCATCAGTATCAGTAGCGCGGGGATATGGGTGCGGCCCCGGGTCATTTGTAACGTTCTGTCTGAATAATTTATCGGTTCGTTAGCCTACATAAAACGACGTGCCCATTTTGTGGAGAGTAATTCCCTTTTATCTGGTCGAGGAGCGACGAATTAACGGCCGATGTCCCATGCGTACAAGCAGGTGTAGCTTGTAGTGGATTGTGTTCCTCTCGACTGTCCCGCGTCTTGCACGTGAGAATTCTGTAAGCACGCGTACGTGCATTCTGGTCTAAGGCTGATTCACCTGGTACGACTTAGCTTGCGGTTTACCTGCTACGACGTTGAGCACTATACCGCGTCCCCACAAGTTTTTGTGTCGCACGAGCGACGCGGTAATTGCGAAATCGCAAGAAAATCGCACATTGTGAATCAGGCGTGGCCCGAATTAACTCGTTATTCGGACTGAAGCCTGATTCACCTGGTGCGATTTTGCTCGCGGTTACGTGGCTGTGACATTAAGCGCTACCTAGGGTCCAACACGCTTTCTGTGTCGCGCGCGAGTGACGTGGCAATTGCGAAATCACAAGAACATCGCATCACGTCAATCAGGCTTTACGTGGCAATTAAATATGTGATCGTATACTACAGCCTGATTTACATGGTGCGAAATTTCTTGCGAGTTCGCAGTTACGGCATCGCAAAAAAAAGAAAAAGAAACTGTAATTATGTTAACCATGCCTAAAGGCTGGAGAACGTACCAATGGCAAAGCGAAATTGTACGAAATTTGAAACATGCAAAAGTAATTTCACATTGCATATTAATATAACGGGCATGGTGGCGGGAGGCCGAAGGCTTGGGTATGGAACTGAAAAGAAAAAACCCTTAGTGAAAACAGCAACAACGGACAATTTATTCTTCGACGTTTCGGTCGGAGTCCGGCCTTCGTCAGGAAGAACTTTTACAGATGAACGCGGGTTGTATTTATACAACCGTAGCATTGTATAAATACAACCCGCGTTCATCTGTAAAAGTTCTTCCTGACGAAGGCCGGACTCCGACCGAAACGTCGAAGAATAAATCGTCCGTTGTTGCTGTTTTCATTAAGGGTTTTTTTCTTCTCAGTTATATATATATATATATATATATATGTTACGTGTGAGTTTTTATTGTACAGAAATCGCGAATACACCTCCAACGCAATCTTAGTGGTGGGGGATCGGTGAGCGACGTGTTAGGGCGTCGCAGCTCGGAGCACGTGGAGCGAAAGCCCGAGCTGCAGAATCCAGGGATCCTGGGTCCAATCCCCACCCCTGTCCGTTTCGATCTGGATGAGCATCGTACTGGTGTGTGTTCGTGTAATCACGAAAGTACCCCTGGCTATAGCAGCGGTACAGCACTGGCTAAATTTCTCATTTATATCTGAGACACCATGACGGGCTGACTAACTTTAAGCTTTCTAAGCATACGCATAACGCACAAATCACAATGTCGATTTACGTGTAGCCCTTGTCTTTCGAAACAGAATTTCAGTTTATCTTTTGCGTATGTGTTCCTACCCCAAAAAATGCAACAAAAACCAATGAAAAACATTCTATTGCCAATATGCGTTGGCATTAATGTAAAGAGATTTGCTTTTATCGTCCAAAATGTACGTAGTACTTTCTTGTTACAATATCTAGTGCAATTTATGTTTTCTTAAAAAAGGATTCTGCCATTTATCTAATAAACAGATAGGCAGAAGTGCACGTTATGGGGTTATCTGGGTTATTTTAGCGCATATTTAACTCGTGCGTAATAAACAGAAAAATACAGACGAGATGTCCTTTCGGCTCCGGGTATCCAAACGCATTGAATTCAAGTGGCCCGCTTAGTATACGTAGAGTTCCTCGTATAAGTGTAATAGGACCTATCACAATTTTGCACTTCCGAGCTTCAAAGAAACGTGCCCTAACCGCGCTGTCTCTAAATAAAGAAACAATACTAAGAAATGGAATAAAAAATATCACCGGAATTCTTCGGGGATTCTAACATTTGAGACTCCCGGAAAGGACAAAAATATCGCTGCTGTCATTTTTATATCTTTCGCCTCCAATATTTGAACTCTATTTTTAATACTTCTTTTATTCTTTTTTTTGCACGATTGTGCGGCGACCTTTTGAAACCTGGAAGCAGCTGTATGAACACTTTTCCTTTTATCTCCTCCACGAAGCCACAAGACCGTCTCGTTTCTCTCGCGAACCCGGCGGCGATGGAACTGGTTTCCTAAATGATTTTGGATTTCGAAAGGGTTTTTTTCCTCGAGTAGTATGCAAACGAGGGTGTTCAGCACCGTCACTTTGCGAGCGGCCAAACCGTATGCATAGCGCAAGAAAAAATCAACGGGTTCCAATTAAAGTCGGTCAAGATAATCTATACTTTGTCGCTTTACTAACTTGCGTTCGTGTCTTTCCTTTTTTTTTTCTTTCTTTTTCCCAGGACTCCGTACCGCTTTGCAATATTCAGCAAGCGACTGTCGGGTTCGCAATCATTACGACCTTTTCTTATATTTTTTTATAAACTTCCTGACGTTGTGCTCATGTTAAATATTTTCTCCCACCGAGCTCTAGCTTTAACCTTTTTTTTTTTTTTTTTTGGACTCGATAGAGCGCATTCCCCTAACTGGGAGTTGGTCACTGTTCCTGGCACTTCGTCCATTGTCCATGTCGTGTTCGTTTAACTTCCTACATAGTGGCTGTCAGTTTCGAAACAATTATAGGCGTCGTCGGTGGCCTCGTGACCCCGTTGATCGCATTTGCGTATTCGCCCGTATTTCAATTTTTGCAGAACGAGGCGAGCGACACGCCTCTCTAATTTCAAATTCGTCGGCGACTTTAACGTGTACGTATACATGGGATATACGTATACACGGTGTGCAAGTTGTTCTGCTCTTTGCGCACCTCGTGCGTTTGTTTACCCCTTCAAAACGCGCCATGTACTTTTGTTTACCCCCTACTTCAACCAATGACGGGGCGCGCTTGCCTGCCTCGTCATCACGCATTCCCTGCGACTTCTTTAGGTTGCCCTTTGATTTGTCTTCTGCTCCCGTGCGTTCAAGTGCGTTCAAGACGCAGTTTGGAACACCTTGTCTGCCCTACACTCTAAAAAAAAGTTTGTGCGTCTATTTTCCCGCACAACACTCGGACAGCCAATCAGCGTAACTTACGGAGGCAGCTCAGCGAATTACGATGGCGAAACATATGTTTAGACCAAAAAACGCAGTCTGAGTTGTGACGTTAAGCAATGCCAAACGTCACGCTTGCATTGCTTAATGTCACAACTCATACTGCGTTTTTTGGTCTAAACATAAGTTTCGGCCGATCGTCATTCGCTGAGCTGCCTCCGTAAGTTGCGGTGATTGGTTCTCCAAGTGTCGTGCGGGAAAGTGAACGCACGGGCCTTTTTTAAAGTGTATAGACCTTTCCAAGGAAATGGCTTCTGGCCGGTGCCATTTACCGCGTTCGTGCGAATGGCACGCGATTTGCTCGCTTTCCGAAGCAACGAACTTGCGCCTGATGGGCAGTGGAGATTGCGCGCTGGGCATTGGATTTGTAAACATTGGTCCGTGCGCGACTCCGTCCCATCTCGAGCTTCCTGTCCTTTGGCATAGCCTCCTCTATACTGACAAAGCAGATGGCCACGAGAAGCGGCCGCCGAAATTGAAAAAAGTGGAGCGGCAGACAACGGATGCGAGGAGAGCCTCGTGACGGGCGCCCCGCTGCGGCGAGACGCCGAAACACACTTTTCCCGGGCGATGGAATGTCCGCTCGTGCTCCTCGAGTTCCTCGCGCTACCGCTTCTTTTCTCGTCGGGTTTCAAAACCATGTTTTGGGTCCTCGCCGCTGCAGAAGCTGTGCGCTGGCATCCAGGTTCCCCGAGAAATGCTCTGTGGTGCCAGATCCTCGCGCTCCAAGTCTGCGACCGGGCACTGTATGGCTCCGTCGTCGAACTGCCAGGCTATACCTTTGGTAACATTTCGTCACACGCGCAGCCGAGGTCCTGTGAAAGGCAACACGCGCGTGCTGGGATGTGAAGCTTCTACTGAATAGAATAGGGGACCTAAAGGCTTTGCTTCCCCCGAGCCGTTTGGGGCACCCAAAGCATCGGGGCACACTGTCCGAAAACCCCATATTAACTTGTTTCTTTTTTCTTTTTTTTTTCGTGCTTGCGGTGAGCAGACGCCGATGTTCCGAAGATCCATCGTCGCATTCGTCTTTTCTCGCACCATCGCTCCCGGATCGTGCACTGCCTGCACTCACGACCCGCCTGTCCCCTTCGGCGTCTGCTGCCTCTAGTCCTCCCCCGTGTCTCTCATCTATTCTGTTTTTACCCTAATTACACTCGCGCTTACGGACCACGCTGGGGCCAAACCGCAAGGGTCGCGCGGGTCACTTAATCCCGCCGCACTGCGTCCTTATTGCATTATTAGAGCCGGTGCTTTAGCGGCGGCAGCCGTCAGAACGTCCTCTGCCGCCGCGTCTTCGTTGACGCGCGCACACGCTAAAATGCACACATATAAACAAAACAATTAGAATTCCCGCACTCTGTTTTTCGTGCAAAACGGGTTTTCAGAAGTAAGTCACTACAGATGCGGGCCACGCGGGGTTACAGTATATTCTCTACGGATCGCTTCTGTCCGTTCAGCCCTAAGCTGGCAGTACGGTGGGGGTGTTACGCAGTCGCCGGACCAACCAACAGCCCCCTTTAATCGCCTGACCCCGGCTCTCTGCGCGTGGGTACGTGAGGGAGTGTGATCACGTGGCGAAAGGCAGACTATGACTGGTGCAACGAGTGGTGTAGCTTCCAACGCGCTGTTAGCTTAAGAGACAAACGGAGTTATAATGCGCGTCGCTCATCCGGTATCGCACTATTGCGCGTGCTCGAGCGAACATCAACCCACAACGAGAGTCAATTGGGTTCCCCCGCGCTTGCACACGCTGATGGCCGGTCGCGCGGCGCCCCAAATGAACGTATCTACCATGGGCGCTTGTAGCACTTGCATGCGAGCCCGTATACGCTATCCTACATTGCACCACTCGATCATATATACCCGTAGCCCGTGGACGGCTTCCGCTATGCTAATCTGCGAGGAAAGGTTCCAGCGTGTGTATCGTCGTGCGTGTGGGGGGATACGATATGATCGACACTGTCTTTCTTCCGAAAGTTGTTTTTTGCAGAACGCGGCTGACGTGACGTAAAGGAAGAGAAGAGGCGGCTCTAAGAGGTTTCCTCGTGCAACAGTCGAGCGCGATGTTGGGCTCCTTCTGCAAGGAAATGGAGCTCGAACAAACAGCCGGTCTGGAGGAAAAGTGGTTGTACTGTTGTGAGTCCGCGGAATAGGCGTCCACGAGAGATATCTTGTCGGAAAGTTCATTAGGCTAAGGCGGGCGCGACTTGCACGTACTACTAAATTGCTGCGCTTATCGCAATAGTCATTCGCACTAGGCCAATTGTAGTCTCATGACTCGCATTTGACGCTTCTCCTAGAAACTTGAAATAAAAATTAGCTTCTTTGTGAGCTCTGGGAGCTATAGGATGGGAAGACGATCGGTGCTGCCGAATTCCTTTTTGGCTTTGACCGAGTGCCCAAAAGAAGGGTGTGCTTGCCCTGCGATAGGAGGTGGAAGGCTGGATACGAATGTGCCCGTCTGTAAAGACGGCATATACGTCGAGACGAAAGAAACGACAAACAACGTTCGCCGACATAGCAGAAACAGGTGCTTAAAAAAAACTTGCAGTACCATTTATTTACAAGCGCGTTCTTCAGTTACAGTTAATAAAGAAAAAACGTTGCTGTCAAGATTTGTTTGGCATGTTAGCCGTGCTGTGCTTTTTTTCTTTTTTAGCACGAGACTTTAAGCGATTCCACCTCTGCCGGGGACTGCCTGAAAATAGAGAATCGTGCACACCGAGCAACAATTATGTTTACGCTCTTTGCGTCTTGATTCGGCGTTCTTGTCAGCTAATGTCGCAATCTCATTTATTGCGAATTGGTGATAAGATGTCCAGGACTCGCCACACGCTGCGTTTTTTTTTTTCTTTTTTTTTTTCTCAACGATAGTAGTGAATTGTTTTATTCCTTGAATATCATTAGTAACTTCTTCAACACGCTGCTTGATTTTTATTACATTATATATAGTCTTGTATGAATCGAGAAACTCTAAATCCCGTGAGAGCGTTTATTACGCGAGTTTCTTTTTACTTCATATTTGTGAACAGTATTCCCCATATAGTGGGAAAAGAGAGAAGTTTGGCAGGGCAGGCCGCCTCGGTTAACGTGTTTGTTTTCTCCTGATCTTATATTCTCTTTCTCTCTCCAGTTGTGTAATAATTTGATTCTATTTTGCCAATAGATTTAGCCCAAACATATCTGCAAAAGGAGAACAAAAGACGACGAAGTGTTTCCATGCCGAAGTGCCATTTCACCCCTCTTTACTATTTTTGTAAATAATAACGTGAAATTGAACCCTCCGCTACTACAATCACCATCCATCGACCTGCACTGCCGAACGGCGAGTACACGAACGCGGACGGACTTTTAACTCCTAAAACGAAAATGTGCATCGACTTCCTGACCGAAAGGCAGCATTTTCCCAGCTGTACGGTCACTGATAATGCGACTACAACGGACGACGAGGGCTACACTTTGAAGCAATAAAAAAAAAAAAGCAAAGAAACGATGTTGTCAAGCTAAGAATGCGTCTTCGAACAATACAATAATATCTGTTGAGGCCCGACCTTAAACTCTGACTGTCATCTTCAAGCCAGTAGATGAGACAAAACTGATTACCAAATCAAATGAACTCAAACTGACAAAGCCACTTGAATCGAAAGCACCCGCCTTTATAGTTTAAATCCGCCCGAACTACAAACTCAACCTGATCTCTGCCGATGCACGGAATGCTGAAGGACTTTCATTTCTTCGGAAGGTGACATCTCTGCTTGCAATCGCTGTCCATTCCTTTGAGCCCCGTTCCCAAGCAACCAAAGTCATCAGAGGAGTTGACACTAACATCGGCACTTCCGAGATACATGAAGAGTTAGAGACCGACAACGACACAACCTTTACATCTGTTCGTCAGATGGGTGCACCCACTACAGTGACTATAACTATCTTTTTATCAAGACTTTTTGAGTGCGAGTGTGTAGTAAGCCACAAAGTGAAACCATTTGTGGAAATGCCAATCTCATGCCATATGTGTGGCCGTTTTGGGCACATCAGATCTATCTGCCGGAATTCTCCAGTATGCTCGCGTTGTTCTGGACCACACCAGCGAGCTAACTGTGACGCCCAAGCAACAGCTATCCGCTGCTATAATTGTGGCAAGGAACACGAAGCGACATAACATCAGTGCGCGAAATGGGAACATGAACTGGAAATACGTCGACTACGACAAAAAGACAAGTTGGACTACAAAACAGCTCAAAGGACAGCCAACAATACTCTTGAGCGAGGCCTGACTAGGGAGCACTCTCCTCCGCTAAGTATGCGAAACCAACAACATGCAAGCTCAAACAAAAGTTACGCTGGCAATAATGACAAGGACACAACAACCACCTGGGTGAACAAAGCGCCAGCTCAGCAGATAACCCCAAAGCACAAATCAGTCATATATGAAGCACAGCGCGTATGAACTTCTGGCGTACCAGATATGTTATCTCTGCCATGAAGCACACCAGGAGGGTCATCAAATATCTCTTCAGTGGATACCAGGTCACTGTGCTGTCGCCGGAAAGGAGGCAGCAGATAGTGCCGTAAAATCAGCTAACAGAGGCAATAAAATAAATATACCATGCTCCAGATCTGACACGAGCATTCTGGTTTACAACATGACAAAGGCAATCTCACTGGAATACTGGACGAACGCGTATAGACCAGCACGCGGCCCTGATGTCATGCAGCTGCGGTGGCGCTGTCGACGGCACTGCGCATGCGCAGACGCTTCACGCGAATATGGTTTCTGCGCACGCGCAGTGCCCACATTTGATGTGGGCAAACACCGGCTTGTTTGTAAACAGCGTGTCGGCCTATAAGGAGTATTCACTGGGCGCCATATTTGTGGGTGCTGTCTAGAGCGCATGCTCAGAACGAGCCCACATTAATAGGCTGCTAAGACCGGCAATCTTGAGGGTGCAACTGTGGAAGCTCGCCATCAGCACACGCTCAGCAGCCGCGCACACAGCTATGGCCGCCAGTGAATACTTCCTATACTTTCTCGACCCTCAACTTTAATTCCGCGTTCCATCTGGACTTCCGAGACAATTGGAGACGGTTCTGCACCGACTGCGTCTTGGCGTGGCATTCACTCCGCAATTTATTTGCCGGATTGGAAAGAGAGACTCCGCGGATTGCACCAACTGTGATGTCGAAAGTTCGATTGAACATATCTTATGTGAACGCCGTCACTTCAACGAGGAACGTTAAGTGCTACGACAAAGTTTAATTACGTTGGATTTAGGCCTGTCAGCGTGTTCAAAGTTTTAGGAGTCTTGTACACAGTGGATTAGTTCATAAGGGCGGCGAAGGCCTTGGTAACATGCCTTACGAACACGAATTTGTCGTCCCAATGTAAATGCCTGGAGATATATACGTGAACGGTGAACCACTATCATTGGCAATTTCACCCCATCCTTCCTTCTCATGTCTACGTCTATCCTTCCCCCTCGCCCTAACCCCCCCCCCCCCCCTTTACAGAGTAGCAAAGTAGAACCTACGCTCAGGTTAACCTCTCTGTCTTTCCTTCATAGACCTTTCTATCTATCTACGTGCAAAAAATAGACTTCCGTGCAAGCGACAGCAGTTATGTTTCAAACGCAGCACTACAGCCCTAACTCCCGCTTTCCGGCGTTTATCAAGTTGCCAGAAGTGCGAGGTGTGTCGAACAGAGTTTGCCTCCCCGGCTCTAACTTTATTTATTCGGTTGTTTGGATGAAAAAAAAAAAGCAAAACAACTTATATTCAGGTGAACGTTTGTGGAATCATTTCTTTCTCAAGAGCACATCACTTTTTGGTATGATCCCATCAGCGACGATTCACTTCTCCCACCGGTGCACTATACTCTTTCACCTCAGCTTGTGCACCGGCGTATTTTCCCCAAAGAGAATTGTATCAGTGCGCCAACCAACCAGAGATCCGGGTGTCCTCACCCGGCACTCCCACTGGGAGGAGTCAGAGTGCATGTTGACAGTTGATTCAGCCAGCGGGTTGCAAGCAGGTTTGTGGCGTGCGTATTCCTAGCGGTCGCTCGCGGAGGAGCGGACGTCTGTACTATCGATTTAGAACTGCACAGGCCGGCATCTCTAAAGAATAATAAAACAGAACGATAAAGTGGTGAAAGAAGACCGAACATGCGGAAGAACGCAATCGAGTCGAGCACGTCGAGCCTTCGATTCCCCGAATACAACAACAACATGACGTCACCGAGTTGACCGGACGCGTTCGTAAATTCAACACTTCTATGACGTGCGTAAAAGAAGTAGAGAACTAGACACTCAAGCTGCAAGTCTTGCGCCGTTTAAGTGGACAGTTTGACGGTACAATTGTTTTATTTGAGAATAGATGTTAGCCAAGTCGGGAGTGCTGCATTTATTAACAAAGCAATTCCGTTTGTGAACGACTCGCTCTTCCGTGAACAAACGAACGCAGTCACTGCGGCCTCATTCACCTCCGCAGCGACTGCGTGCGATTCGTATTTGAAAAAAAATCACACCAATAAATTTGGACATATGAAAAATTATAGCTCAAAGCGTGCTACATTATAAACCCTATTTAACCCATTAATGCCCCATGTTGCATATCTGCAACACAGACTTCAACTGCTCAAGAAAAATACATCGGGCCCATTTTGTGACAAAAAGTTGTCAGTGCTCTTCTCAGTGGGCATTTCTCAATCCAAGGAGTTCAGATTTTCACCACTAGGGGCAGCGCTGTGCTCGCAGGAATCGTTTGAAAATGGCGTCCTCCACGCCGTGCGGGAGTTCTCAAAACCAGGTATGTTTACATTTCCACAAAGAACCTAAAACTGAAAATAGGAGCTCTATATTACCGGAGGAGCCTCTAGGAATGTCCTTCGCGTGAATCGCATGCAGAATCTCGCATTTCATACATTATATGAAGCTGGATATTTTTTATTCCTGGCATGTTGCAAATGTGCAACAGTGGGCAGTGAATGTCACTTCACACGGTTGTTGCATATATGCAACATTCGCTTTTTTTTCAATTTTCGCTACAATTTTGTTGTTCGGTTAGGTAATACCTTTCAGCTGTCATTTCGGGATGTTGTTTCACTCTTGGTAATTTGTTCTTATCCCATCTACAGGCCGTCATTGCACCTTCAGCCTTCTATGGTGTGCCAAGGACAAGACCAAAGCGGTTCCTTGGAAATGACAACCTGCTGGACAACATCGATTGCAACGAGAGTGATCTCTCGGGTGAAAGCAGCAGCGAAGAATGCGAAGCAATCACTGAAGATAGCAGCGATGAAGACGTCGAGAGCACTGACGCTAATGTTGAGACAGGAGTTGCTAAGGGGGACCTGAAAGGAGCCTATGCGAACAAACGCTACACATGGAAAAAATGTGCGTTTGACCAAGCTGGCACAGACTTTGAAAATGACTTCCCTCTGCCTCCTGCTGAACCCCTGTCAGCGAAGCAGCTTTTTGACCTGTTTGTTTCGAGGAGCATGCTGGGACACGTTGTCGAAGAAACCAACAACTACTATATGCAGAAGCACGGAACACCCCTAAACATGACAGTCGAAGAGCTCACCTCGGTTCTAGGAATGTTTTTTCGCATGGGACTTGTGGATATGCACAATGTACGTGCCTACTGGGAACATGGAAGCCGCTATGAGCTGGTTGCACAGGTGATGTCGCGCAATCGATTTGAGAAGATTGCTGGTCACTTGCATTTTGCTGACAACGACGGTGCAACAGACGAAGTGAAACAAGACAAATGCTGGAAGCTGCGACCATGGCTGTCAGCACTGCGGGGAAACATGCTGAAAATACCTCAGGAATGCAAGTCATCCGTCGACGAAATTTTGATTCCTTTTCGTGGAAGGTCGCAAATTCGTCAGTACCTTCCAAACAAGCCGAAGTGCAAGTGGGGCCTCAAGCTCTGGGCTCGTGCTGGCGAGTCTGGACTTTGTTACGACTTTGACATCTACCAGGCATGCAGCAAGGGAGCCTACGGAGACCAAGAAGGATATCAGTTAGGCCTTGGTGCGGGAGTGGTGCTTCAGTTGTGTTCAAGTCTCCCTGAACGGGACAACAATCTCATCGTTGCTGACAACTTTTTCACGGGACCACACTTAGTTTGCGAGCTAACGCGGAGGGGTATCTCGTACATTGGAACTGTGAGAGAGAACAGACTGCAGTCGTGCAAACTAATGGATGAGAAGGCAATGAAGATGCAAGGTCGTGGCACGTGTGATTCATGTGTCGCATCATGTGGTGACAGAAGCATGATAGCTGTAAAGTGGTTCGACAACAGACCGGTCACACTTCTTTCTAACTGCACTGGTGTGGAACCGGTCACCTCTGTAGAGAGATGGGACAAGAAAGAGAAGTCTCGCATCTCAGTTGAATGTCCAGCAATTGTACCCGAGTACAACAGATCGATGGGTGGTGTTGACCTACTAGACAAGATGTGCTACAGCTACAGGTTTTCCATACGCTCGAAGCGGTGGTACATGTACATATTTTGGCACACCGTCAAAATTGCTGCTGTGAATGCGTGGTTTCTGCACAAGCGTCACTCACTGCAGCAAAGGGAATCTTCCAAGCCTCTGCGAGAATTTCTTGCGGACCTTGCCACGAGCTTGGTTTTGTACAGGAAGCGTCCGCCTGGCCGCCTTTCTCGAGAGAATCTTCCCTTGGTGAAGCGGGCGTCACCACAAGTTCCACGCGACGTAAGAGGCGATGGTAGCCATCATTGGCCCATTTGGATGGACCGCCGCAACAGATGCAAGTTGTGCACAGGAGGCTACAGCTACGTCGCTTGCTCAAAGTGCAATGTTCACTTGTGCATAAACAAAGACCGGAATTGTTTCGTCGATTTCCATCGGGGTTAGGTAACTTATCCATGCTAGGAAGCACGTCTTTCTATGTTTTGTTCATCACTGCTGTGCCTTGTTTGATAAAATAAACTTCTTATATATGGCTAATATTTTGAGATATTCACTTACTGCCCAGTGTTGCAGATATGCAACAAGCTATAGTAGACAATTCGTAGCACTTATGAAATTTTTTTTGGCCCCTGTGTCTATATTTATGTTCAGTGACCCTGTATTCAATATATTTTTCAAATACTCTCACTATTTTTTGCACTGGGAAGCAATGGGTTAAGATTACTAGATTATCACGAATACGACACCCGTAGAGAACTTTCTCCTTGTAGACATTTTTTGTTTATATTTGTTTCAAAGATGGCGGAGGAACGCTTCGTGGTGGTGCGACGGTAACTGGCCAATGCGCGGCCTGTAGAGGTGGAGCCTCCGGTGCACAAGTTGAGGTGAAAAAGAGTATAGCCTCTGCATGCCGGCGACGAATACTGAGGGAGTCTCTTGACAAGATCAGCGCCTCGCTGGGGGAGATGCTGTTCCGAGATGTTTGCCTCACCCACCTTCCAGCCCAGACCTGACGCCATCGGACTTCTGACTGTTTTCCCAGATGACGGAGTAGCTGAAGGGTACGCGGACCGCGTGCGACGAAAAGATTATCATTGCGATGCGACGTTGGTGTTGTCTACAGCCGCCCTTATTTTTCTACGACGTCATGTGGAAGCTAGTGAACCGGTGGCAGAAGTTTATTGTCGCTGGTGGGGACTGTATTTAAATTAAAGTGTGTGGTCCTCCACTCCAGACTTTAATTTGGATGTGCCACTTTTGAATTCCATCATTGAATAAAAAAAAATAGACGTTTTCAAATCTCTTTAATGCGAAACTAGAGCGCAGCTGTTGAGAAGGAGGAGGGTAGGGTATGCCCCTGCTCCTCCTCCGTACCCTCCTCTTCTCCTCCTCTTCCTCCTCCTTTCCTCCTTCCGCTGAATTTGATCATGGGTGACGTGACACAAAGTCGTGACGTCATTTTCCCCGCTAAATTTAGCGGGGAAACGGAATTGGCGTGGAGGTCACGTGACGTTAATTTCCCCCTCTAAATTTAGCGGGAAACTTAACCCGCTAAAGTTAGCAGGGAAATTGTCCCGCTTACTTTAGCGGGAAAATATCCCCGCTAAATTTAGCGGGAAAATTTCCCCGCTAAATTTAGCGGGAAAATATCCCCGCTAAATTTAGTGGGAAAATTTCCCCGCTAACTTTAACGGGAAAACGTCCCATAATCCACGCCGACGCCGCTCAACCCGGAAACGGGCGTTCAAGAGCTGTTACAGCCCCCCAGGAGGCAAAATTTATTCAGCACCCATCCTGGGTACGATATTTTCGCTGTGTTGCCAACTTTCTAAAGTTTAAACTGGTTCAGCTTGTTTGTGTACACTTCGTGCGCGATGCTTTGTATAACTATTATTGTCGATTATACGAGTAATGTGGCCTTTAATTTAAAATTGGTTTCATGGCCTATACCTTGTTTTAATTTTTCTTAAGTTCTCGCCATTTAACTTGCTGACAAAAAAAAAATCTTAAATTTAAAAGTGCCCAGAAGTTGATAAGCTCTGCCAGGTGGGTTGGATCTTCAAAAATACGATCCCGATATCTATATATAATAGCACCTGCATAAACGTCGCACGAACCTGAATGTTAGGTGGTGACCTATATCAACGAGATCTCGATAAATACAGCATGTTTTGCGTGGGTTATGTTTTCAGGAGCAAGCTATAATCCTAAAGTGGAATGCCCCACGCCAGAATTTATTTTTGTCTTGTCGTTTTAATGACCTACAAGATACACTTCTGGACTCCAATTATCTATTTCAAATTCATCATTATTTTTCTTCTTCTTTGTTTTTATTCGATTGATTAGTCCATACGACGCATGCAGTCGAAATGGGTAACACTGTGCCGCGGCTGCTCAATAATACCCGATCCGTCTTTCGACTGAGACCTCCATATATAGACTGGATGGACGCTTGTTCTTGCTGTAATTTATTAGTTTTTATCTACTACGAAAACTAATATTTTTTTAATACCCTGCGCGACGTTTTGTTTTTCTTGGTGATGTCTATTCGGCCCACAATTAAGCGAGCACATAGTAATTTCCCGGCCTTATAAACGGAACGTTAGGAACAGGAACATACGACGTTCCTCCACTGTCGTCTAGAAATGATTGTGTTTCCTCTTCATCTCGATGTTCCGCGGTTTTTCTACTTTCATGGGAGCTAGAAAAAAGAAAGCACCTAAAAAGCGATTATGCCGAAAGGCGGCTCAATCTTCTCTGGCAGATGCCAACAGGAATACGAATGAGACGAGTCACTCGGCGATTCCCCGCCGCAGCTGCAGACTCTAGGTCAAGGCCGGCGACGAGAGCGCCTGAGGGCTGAACTGGAACCGCTAGTCGAGCCGATTCCGGTCTGATTTTAGAATGGACCATTTTTTTCGCGTAAAGACGACGCCAAGCGGCGAAAGCTCGGACTGCGATTGGCTTCTGTAATTGCGATACCTCTCATGGCTTCACCGCAACTCATCTGTTCCCGTTTTGCTTGATATGAGCTCTATGTCGCTTCGCGCAAGGCATTCTTATCAGAGAAGTTTCGTAGATCTTTTGCGGTGTCTCGCTACGCTTTTCGCAACCCCCTAGAGGAAATTCGAAACCCTGCAGACAGGGCTAGCGGCGCGCATGTCCAGTAGCGGTGTCCTCGTTGCAGAGAGGGTAGCGGAGTGGGGAAAAACGGCCTGCAAAAACTCTTTATTAGGGAGTTGTCGTAGATCGTTTCCACCGTTCCGCAACGCTCCCCGCAAGCCGGAACTCAAGAGCCAAGGCCATCAGCGCGCAGGCGCAGTACCGGCTTCTTCGTTGCGGAGATCTTAGCGGAGAGAGAAACGCGGTCTACGAAAACTTCCTATTGAGAAGCCTGTGTTACGCGAATAACGCCACAGGCGCAAAAAAGTCCAGTTTTCTTTTATTAGTTCTATAGCAAAGAATTTTTTTTTTTTGCTCCCTATTTTTGGTGTTTTTGTGTATCTTTTCACACCTTTACGACGTCCGGTGGATGAAATTTGATTTCAGAATCGTTTCATGGTTAAGCAAACTGGGAGCAGATGAGTCGCGGAGGAGGCAGGAGAGGTATCGCACGTTGTTGTTTGAGGCGAGGACGGGTGTTCTGCGAACCAGAACATACAGAGCGAAGTACCAGGAAATGGATACAGTGTGCAGTGCTTGTGGAGAGGAGGACGAGACGGCTGAGCACTTGATACTCTACTGTAAAGGGCTATGCCTACCGAAGACAATATAGATTTAATAAAGTCATTGGGTTTTCGAGACAGCGAAGGAAGAGTGGACTTGAAGACAGTAGAGATTACCAAGCAAAGATTAAGTGAATAATGGCTGAAAGCGAGAGAAAACTAGGTATTTTCTTATTAACTGATGGCAAGGGGGTTTTATAACCTCACTTTCTTTTCAGTGCGGAGTGAATATAGTTTTCTCCTTTAAATATTCTAAGCTTAAATGGTAAAACAAAATGGCTAGATGGCGTAAGCTACCAACTGATTCAAAGGGATCAGCCAGATTCATCCATCCATCCATCCTCCATCCATCCAGGTCTTGAATAGTCCATTCCTCATTATCGGCTTTCCTTTGAGTAAGAAGTGATACCGGTGCTCGCCATTTTGGTTCCAGATTTTGGACGTCCTACATAAACGTGTATTTAAAACTGTGTACTTATCTCTTCGTCAATCTTCATTATAGAAGCCATGTCAACACGTCTGATTCTTTTTTTTTTTTTTGTCAGCTTAATCGAAGCGTCAAGAGCCTGGTCCTGTTTCCAGCGGTGCTTGACGGGGTCAATCGTGATCACTTTAGGCTCGCAGTTTTCACGAAGCTAGAGGTTACACGGAAGGATGATCAATCAAAAAAATATAAATAGATGCATAGAAAAAAAGAAGAAATAAAACAGAGCAGGGATACCGCTTATCTAAAACGCTCGTATAACTCACCCACAATGAATCAATCTTTTGTTGCAAAATAACAACATAAGACCTGCCCCTGGCGAAAATAAACCAATATAACGGTTGTGTATTAATGTCGCACTTTTACGAAAAATAAAACAGAAAGGTAGATGTAAACTATGTTTCATTTATGTTTTAATATACTTTTAATATCCCTAGTGTATTTTAATCTACTTTGGTTTGCTTAAATTTTAGTGGAGCCCTACAGATTCTAGGTTGCTTCCGCCGACATAGTCAAGCCACTATGCATACACAACGTATATTTTAATGTGTTTTTATTAAACTCAAAATATCCCCATTTCACAAGCATCCCTTTGTTTCATAAAAGGCGAAATTAATATACTTCCAGTCTTTCTTTTTGACAGAGGTGATAGCTTCCTTTCACTGTCTCATACTTCCACTACATGAGATGTCCCATGTGTCAGGAGGAATAGACCGCCCTATCAGGGCAGCAGCAGTTAGTCTTTGTTTGAATATATTTGTTAATTGAAATAAAAAAGAATCTGAAGGGCTAATAAAAATATATTTTCACTATATATTCACTTAATGTGCTTTATATGTGTATCTACTAGTTGGTATCCACGAAATCAAGGACACAGTATGAATAAATATTGTTTATGTGTGTGGTACGGCCTCTAAAAGACGCGCTCAAGCACATGCATTTCACGAGCTACACTAAGCGTGTCAGACAAATGATTATTGCACTTTTTATTTTCTTTACGTCCATAGCTGCAGGTACGGAAGTAATAAAAGGGGCTGTCAGCCTCATGCGAATAATTTATTCATTTTATGTCGGCCATATATTTAAGCTAATTTGGAAGTCAGACTGAGATTACGTTTGCTCTGGTAAATTCTGCCTAATTGCGAGCATGTGAAAAGTGAGAGGTGAGGAGAAGGGGGGGGGGGGGGAGGGGGAGGGCTTTGAAAACGAGTTGAGAAGTTAGATGAGACAATTTAAAAGGAGGTGTAGTTAACTTTTTGCCTGATTGTATGTAGGCCTATTAGGAGTAACCGCAGTGTGATTTGGGATAATGAGCAGTTTCATGGTCGATCTTGTCTTGTTGACCACTGACTGATGCACTCAAGTGTGATTTAGATTTTTTTTTTCTGTTCTCCGTATTTTGATTTCTTTTCGAGATGCCCCAACAATGGACGAGGGATTCAAGAAAATGCTTAAAATAGCTATTAAAGGGCTCATTGAAAGGTTTCTAACTTTACGAGCGTGCTTTGTTGTTGTGAGACTTTCAATTAGCTTATCAAGGCCTCGAAGGGGGAGCATTGATATAGAAACGGGGTTCGGCAAGCCGATAGAGACGCCATTTTGGATAACGACAGCTACGCCCTTTTCGGGTCGCGCACAAAAGCAGAATGATATAATCAAGGTTTTTAAAACGGGCCTTTAGAGCCCCCTAAAAAAAACTATGAGTTTTTTTTTTTTTTTTTCTATTTGCATGCTACGGCGAGGAGATGCTTTCAACTTCTCAGCCTTCGTCTTCCTCCCTATGGTCTCTTTGCGTGCGCAAGTTCATTGGTTTCCTTGATGCCTTTTGTTGGCTGCCCCCAGCTAAGGTTCGTTCGGTCGTTTATGACTCCCGCTTTAAATAGGGGCTCGGTTTTGCGGAAGTCGGTAACGTTTAACCCTATTACGATTGTTCCAATTCCGGTTGATTAGACCGCTGTCCTCCTCTCCTTCCTTCTATGATTCAGTGGCGTTGGTGCTGCGTCAGATTTCCCATTATGCCGATCGGTGCGAAGATCCGATTTGAGATTTGACGAAAATAGACTTCTGTCCTATTGCTTTCTTATTTCTTGAAACGGGAATGAATACTGCCGAGATCGTGCATAATGACCGCACCAAAGCAGGATCCCCTTTCAAGGAAATAGCAGTCGTTAGAGAAATTGCCCGGGTACCCTCTCGGTAAGGCGCGGCTTATAGAAGCAAATTTGTCGTCTTGGA
This sequence comes from Ixodes scapularis, assembly GCF_016920785.2. Taxonomy (NCBI): domain Eukaryota; kingdom Metazoa; phylum Arthropoda; class Arachnida; order Ixodida; family Ixodidae; genus Ixodes; species Ixodes scapularis. The sequence continues at coordinate 76,253,978 of NW_024609868.1, forward strand.
AGTGTTTGTGCTAGCTAACGTCAATGCAACTCTTAATGTTCCTTTGGTTTCTTGATGATGTTTTTAATGGAGATACTATCGCAAAGTATTGCAGTAACGAGCTTACGAAAGCCTTTTCCTCTTCGTTCGTCGGTGCGATACTTGGCTGTGCCTAAAATGGCTACCAGTTTGCGACAGTCATTGACTGTTTCCATTGGAAAGCAGCACAAAACAACATTTTGGTGTACGGGATTTAACATCCTCGACAGTTAACGTAACTGAAGACACTCCCAAAGAACGTATTTATGCGAAGGTGCGTCGTTCAGCTCGTTGTCTGCTCAAGCTTTTGGTTGTCGACATTTGACAATGCGCGAACTTTTACTGGTTAATATGATGTAAAATGAATACGCGTTTCGGCACATTCTGATACAAGGATGGTGAAAATGGATGGCCGATTGCAACGTTAACATTAGTAAAAACTGCTTCAAAGTACGGCCATGACATGGCGGCCCTTAGCTCGGTTCACATAGCCTTGACGGGGATTATTTTGTCGGATAGCTTGGCGGCGGGTGTCTGCTGGTGGTCTGGTGTCTGTCTGGGTGGAGGTCAGTCAGTCTGGCTCATTTCCGCCAACTTTGCGGCGGAATGTCTTTTTGCCTTCCCTCTTTCCAGTCTGTGTGGACGGCTCTAAATTGTTGTTCCCTTGCGAATAAACTTAGCTGCGTTTTAAATTTTGTGTCGTCTTGCCTGTTAATTTATTTCCCATTGTCTAATGGTTTAGATTATGATGTTTCCTGACCAAATCGCCTGCATACTTTCGCTTCTTGTATGGTTCATGTTGTTTGTGTCATCATGTTTTATTCTTTTTTTTTTATTCGCTATGTAACCAACACGTTCCTGGGCACAGCCAGTTAAGGGAGTGAATAATGAATAAAATAACAAACTGCCTTAAAAACGCACAGCTCTCAACTTCAACGCTATTTATTTTCTCATTTCCGAATGTATTAAAGGGGCACTGACTCATCAAAATCATATTTTTTTTTTATTATCCGAAACGATTGAAAACGATGCCGGGACGCTACCCTCAAAATTTGAAATTTGGGAATTCAGTATTTGTGAAGTAAAAAAACAATTTCCAAATGCCGAATTCGAAGTTCCCGCGCGATCGGCGCCGGTGCCTTGACGTCAAAAATCGCGGAGACCTGAGAGTCGACTTCCTTTCACCACTCCCTGCTGTTGCCATGGCGACCCAAAGCGAGGAGGAAAGGAGTGAGCGGCGGCGTTACGGCGGACCGGTTGTGAGCGGTGTCGCCTGTTTTACGTTGGAGGATACAAATCCAGGAGACGGCACCACAACGAACTCCCGATTTTTGGTATTTCAAAAAGAAGGGCCGTAGTGCGTTCGCAATTGCGTTAGAAAACATGTTTTACGATTGCCGTTATTAAATGTTATAGAGATGTCGCCTACAAAGCTTCTAAATTTCCTGATTTTTGACGTCACCGATCAAAAGAAGCGAGGAGGCGAGAGGCGGGAAAATCAAACGCCAAAAATAAAAAGGCGCGCGCGCGCGCGGGAAAAGTTTTTTTCGCGATGCGGTTTTTTTTGCGTGTCTATGACTGCAACTTGCATCGTTTTAGACAATAAAAATAAATACGACCTTTGGGGTGTCAGTGCCCCTTTAAAGACGTGAGAGGAAGAACCTCATTCTAGCATATCCTCTCGTGTATATACCTGCAGAGTTTTGGCAATGTAGGGCTGGCATGTGATGTAAGACGCAGGGTTAGTATCAATATCGCCGGATTGCTTACAATCGTTGGTCTCTCCCAGACCGGGAACAGATAAATTTAGGTACAGATTCTGCCAGATAAAAAGCGAGCAACTCACTGCACACGTCTATCGGCTATTCCTGCATCTCTTTCGTCTTTTGTATATTTTGCGACTTTTTGCACATCTCCCTTTTCCCCACAGATATAAAATTATTCAGCCAATATTAAAAGGGACAATTTTTCGTAGAATGGTCGTGTTTAGTCGCACAAGCGTTTGTAAAATCAGTAGTGTAGCAGAAGACCGTGAACGTTTTTGGTATGTGTAAAAGTTATAGAAAATGTCACGATCGATTTGTCTGTGCGGAAATTTACAGGGTAGGTCTCCACACGGGTGGCACCACGCTTCAAGTTCCAGCACCCCTGAGAAAGAGAGGGGGAGCGAACACTCAACCCAATACATGCGTAGTGCAGGCCACAATCTAGGGTGATACAATTGTTACCACCACGCAAAGAACAAGCTGTACGGAGCTGAATTCGAAATTAAAGAGAGTATACAAACCAAATGGTTTGCAATTACCTGTCTAAAAACCTCGAGTTTTGCTGTCCAATATTTTTTTCTTGTCCACGCTTTTTTTATTATTATGTGCATGTTGTTACTTTCCTAGCCACAGCCAAGGTGTTTGCTACAACGTTCAGCGGCAAGTTAGAACAAAAACAGGACAGCGGTCGGAACTGGCAGCAAGAACTTGCGAGCCCTTGAAGCTATACAATGGCCTTTGATATTTCGCTAAGAGACTTAGCTTCTCCTGGGATAAAAAAGCCCTCACAGAAACGTCGGCTGCCACAGGCACACTCATACACCATACAAAGGACGCGGTGTTAGCTGCAGACATGATTATTTGCGGACATGCTTCAAGTGCGTTGGAAGCATGCTTGCTTCCTACATGCTTCAAAGATGTCTGCAGGCGATCAAGCCTCAGGCTGTCTTTGCAGACTGTCTTTTGTGCGATGGGGTACTATAGCACTGGTATCGCGGCTTAACGCTTCCGGGAGACTTCTTCCGAAGTTCAACTGTCATTTCCGTTGAGCGAACCACGTCATCCGGGACACGTCCTGAGCCGGCCCTCCTTCCTTGTGCGCAGGCGACGTGTCCTCGGTGGACATGGTGCAGGTGCTGCAGACGCAGTTCGCGCCTCTGGCCGAGGCCCTGTGCAAGGCCGTGTTCGACCTGACCTCGAGGGGCGACACGGCCACGCTGGACACTATCTCGGCCCAGCTGACGGCCGCCTTCCCGGCCATCGAGCGGCCGGGATCGGACGTCGTGTACCGGGCCCTGGGGGCCCTTATCCGGGAGAGGCGCCTCTACCACACGGGCGTCGGGTACCAGGTGAGCGACCAAAACCGTACCAAAATTTCACGTTCGTGTCTGGACAGCGTAAGGTCGGTCTGCCTTTGAGGTGTGGCGACTCTGGTTTGCGCTGTAGATGAAGAAATTAGCCAGTGCAGCAACGGGAATAACGCGCCCCGTTTCAGCTTAACTTGGAAAACGGCGAGAGCTACTGCCCCCGTGAGCCAATTAGAGCGACGAAGCGAGCCACGTGAGAGCTCTCTGCCAGAGGTTGCCATTTTAGTTTAAATTCAACACTCACAAAAAGCTAAGAAAAAAAAGGCATTCTTTGCTTTTTAGGTTTGCGACTAGAAGCAATCTCAAAACTGAAAAGACTGTGATGGCGCAGGCGAGCTTGTGTCGGTTTACCATTTTCTTAACCCACCTGACACTATATGTGGGGAACTAGAAGAACCAAAAGGGGAAGAGACAGGAACAGAAAGACAGAAGGCGTCGTCCTTCTAGTTCTCAAAACTCAGTCACCCTTGCGGCCGCATTCATCTTGAATCTCTCACCCGCGAACGCATGAACTAGAAAACTGATGAACTAGCAAAACTCATAAACGTATCAAACTCGTAAGCTCACAAAGTAATGCGTTCACCAAGCGCAGTAACTGCAGAATTCCCTGAACTTGAGAACTCACCGAATTCAAGCATCCACCGAACTTATGAAATCACCGAACTCGAGCATTCACCGAACTCATGTATTCACCGAACTCGCGAGCTCACTAAACATAAACTATAACTGAACGCATGCACTAACCGTGCTCAGAGTACTCATGAGCTCACCCAACCGGCCCAACTTGTGTACTAACCCAATTTTCGCCTCTCATCGACCTCACGCCCTTCACTCAACCCAAAACGTATGAATTTTCAAGCTTACCGACGCACTCCCCTCCCCCTCCCCCCCCCTTCCCCCCCCCCCCCACACACACACACGTACACACACACAGATACACGTCCGAGTGTGATTGAAGTGGCTGAATGGAATGCACTCCTTTGTGGAATTTGCCGAAGTATGAACTCTCCACGGGAGGAGCGCCGAACGTTGGTGCGCTGTCCCGTGCCTCGCTCGGACGTTCTGCCTGGCTCTTCAGGGCCGCTGCCTTTACCCTTTCCAATTTATACCCAACTAAAATATAGCACAAAGTCATCATTCCTGCAGCCTACCAAGGCTAAAGTGTAATGTACGTGAAAGACGCCAGACTCGCGATCGTACTGAATTGAGTAAATTTCTCATCTTGAGTGGAGACATCAATCAGACGCCTTTTGAGTCAAACTAACGTCCCACTGCCTAAACTTCCATACAACAAATCACTACCGTGCTGCAACACGAGCAGAGTCATGAACTGCGGGGTACTTTCTTCCTTCTGTATACGTTGAAACGATTGCGTTTGTCATACGTAAATCTTACAAATATGTTTTATGCTTTCTTAAAACGTGACACACTTTTCTTTCGTATTTTCGTTCGTGCGCGCATTCGTCGACAGTTTACCTTCTCGTGTAGTCTGCAGAAAGTTGAATTACAAAGAACCGATAATGTTTTGATTTAGAAAGTTTGGTGCGTCTTGGGAAGAGTCGGCGTTCTTGTTCTGCTCGTTTTTTAGGGTTCTTTCACTCTCCTGTCTCACTCCGTGTGCCGCAGTAATTCCATCTCTGCGCTCGCGACAAAATAGTGTCTACTTTTTTTACAGTGACGTTTTCGTTGTGTGTGCGTGTGTGCCCGTCCGTGTGTGTGTGCGTGCGTGCGTGTCTGCGTGTGGGTGTTTCTGTGTTTGCGCGCGTGTGTGCGAGGGTGTGTGCGTTATTTTTATGTTTTTTTTTTCGCCAATAGTATATACGTTTTAAAAACTTTGAGGACGCTTAAGCTTCGCCTTTAAGCGTGGAACGCGATAGCGAAACATATAAACTCCCGCTCGTTCTCAAGCCGTCCAAGCAACCGAAGGCTTGTGGGTTCGAATCCCGGCTAAAATTCTTCAAATTTTTCCTTAGGGCAAACTAATTACTTTATAAACTTGAAATCGTTTGAGACATGCGGCGCCTTTTCATTCGCATTCAGTGTCATGTTTTTTTAATCGCTTTCATTCCACGCGTGACGTCACGTTTTACGTGAGCGTTGTGAGTTGTTTGAAATTCTCGCGCGAGGTCACGTGGCTGTGACGTCATGACCCTATCGACCAATCCTAGATTTTAGCACACGCCACCGCCACCGGCTTTTCTGCGACACGAGCTCCTTAACGCTATCGCGTTAAAACGTTGTCTGTTTGGGTCTGTTTCGGTCTATAGACATGCACTGACCTATGACCACTGATAGCTTGCATGTTCTTCACGCTTCGTGCTTCGTGATTGGCTTCATGATTGGCTCTTCGGCTTTCTTATCAATTAATGCAGCGCTCTCATTGGCTGCGGAGCGACCAATGAGACCCGCCGCACACTCCCTTTCTTAATCTGTCGGTTACTGTAGTCTGTTGCTTGTAAACAAACACGTCGTGAGTGCTCTATTCAGCATAAAGAGATAGAAAGAAAGCGGAAGTCAGACATTCACTTTCGATAGCTAGGATAGCGTACATTATTTTATCGAATGGTCTAATTCCTCCCTTCTTTTCACTTGGAACGAGCAGCCCACCACAACGTCCTCGATTTCACAAAACCTAGAGAACCGACCGAGTTCTATTATTCTGTAGTTTTGTCTATTGACTCGGCGGTCTTAATGACGCAAGGTAAAAGTAAGTTCCAAGTTTTTCTCAACCACAGAGAGAGAAAGGGAGAGAGAGAACTGTGTGGTCTGTGAAAACGCTCGCTGTCTCCTGATCAAAAACGAAACCGTTTAGTTGGAGAAAACAAGAAAGCACATTTCACAACTCGGTGTCTTATTCAAATGAATGTCTGCCCGAAGAATAGGAAGGACGCCGTACGGTGGCTACATTCACGTCTTGCTCGTGCTCCTCGTCCTTGTCCTTGTTTTGTGTACTTTTTTTTGGAACGCGCCATAGAGCAAGACTGGCCGACTAACAAAAGATACATACTTCCTTGGCATTGGGTTGAGTTTGTTTTTCCGCACGGACTTTTCCTGTTCGCGTAAGCCGCTGAAACAGTACGCTTTATCCTCTCTGCACGCTTTCTCCAGCGATAAAACTTTGCGCTTTGTACTCGCTGCCTTTTTTTTTTTTTTTTTTTCTTGCGTTTCCACAAGACAAATTTGTGTATTCTGCTCTTCCGCATTATCTGTTGGTGGTTTGCCCTGTCCACCGAGTACGTGCGCCTCCTCTGACTTCGCGTTCGTAGTCATTTGCATTTCTTTTCTTTCCACCGATGTCTGTTTGCAGACACGACGAGATCATAACAATTGACCTTGAGCTAGTTCTAAGAACATCTTAAAAGCTGGAAGTCGCATTAAGCGTCAACCGAGAACGTCTCCCTAGACATATTGATTCTAAGAGGGAATTAACGAGACATCTCGATACCTTCGCGCCTATTACTAAATACCGTATTTACTCGAGTAATAGCCGCACTATTTATGAACAAGGCCCTTCCGTCTACTTTTCCCACAGGGAACACATATACAGCCAATCATTGCGTTGCGCATAAATAACATAGCGAATAACCAGATCCATACGAATTCAATCTTCACAGATGGTATCTTCGCGCGAAGACGTTATGTCTGTCCTGTAAACAGCTGGAATCATGCTGTCGATCGCGGTGATTGGCAATCTGCGTGCTCCGCGCAAAAAGCGAACTCTCAGGTTGTCTTCATAAAGGGTGCGGCTATTACTCGAGTAAATACGGTATGTTAAGTGAGATTGTAGGATGTCATGCGAACTAGTAAATACTTTGTGAGTGTAGGGAGAGGTGTGTCGTAAAACTAAAACTTGCCGGTGTACACTCCCCGCCTCTTTTCCCGAATCATCAGTGACGTTGGAGGCGATGTATTCTCGAGTGATTTCGAGTACTTACATCTCATTCCTTTGCATTATAATGAACACTCTGCGGCTATTTTCTTGCCGGAACCAAGATTCGCTGTGTGATATGAGGCAGCTTACAAGTAGATGCTAAAAACTACTAGGGCTTCCATCACAGCGTTTGCGACTGGTCTGGTGAGGTCGTTGAAAAATTAAAGGTACAACCACGAGTTCTGCGAATGCAATCATTTTCTTTTTAATGATTAGAGAACCGATTTTACAAACGCCTTTATATATCGACGTATATATTCTCATTTATTGTAATATGCATTGCGCGTGGAACATTTAGGAGTAGCTCGTCCCGAATCGTCTAAAAACTATAAACAAACACACACACGCACGGACGCACGTGTAGATAGAACCGAAAGTTATATGTACCTTTACTTTAGCATTGCAAGAGAAGAAAGAAAAAAAGAAGTTCTAAATGTTTGAGTAAATTGATATCCAGGCTTTTTTATTGTAGTAATTTGTGCTTTGAGCGTCTGTGCCACCAAAGGTTATTTGCAAACAATAAAAATACAATAAATTTCCCTTTATCGCGCGAATCCATCCTCTCCCCTCTACGCCTTCGGGCATTTCTAAAGTCTTAAGAATGAGGAACCCACAACATCAAAGGGCAAGCAGGGCATCCCAGGAGTGTGGAACCACGAGGCTTGTAATCTGGTCGCTCGTGAGCGCTTTAAGGTTAACCGAATCCGTCTCGCACCGTGAATAGCCTTCCCGTGGGGGGTCCAAAGTTCCCCGGACGAAGGTTAAGTTCAACGCAAAGAAAAACGACAGGTTTACAATAAAGGCGGGTCTGCGTGCGTAACACACTATACAATCACACACCATCGAAGCAGATAAAAAGGCTTATACGGGAAACCAGCGAGCACGAAATTAAGGAGCGAAGGAGGAGGGAAAAGGCCAGAACGAATTGTCTAACTATCGGCGTACACAAAATCCGGATGGAAGGAGCGAAAAAACGGGGGACCAGAGCAATGCGTCCTCACGACGGCGTGCACGGTTCAGCGCATCATCGGGCAGGTGGCTCGCCGGCCCAACGCTCCCTCCCGGCGTGCGCAGGTGGCGGCCCCGGACACGTTCCTGCAGACGTCGCCGTCGCCGGTGCCCACGGAGCGGCCCATGCTGCTCACCAACGAAGAGGCCATCTCGAGACTGCACGGCACGCCGCCGACGTCGGCGCCGCACACGACCGACGAGTCGGCGGCCGATGGCAGCACGCTCGAGCGCAGCGCCTCCATGAGGCTCCTGGGCACGCGGGACAGGGCCTCGGAGCCCGGCCTGGGCGCCAGGCTGAGCCGCAGCAGCTCGGTGCGGCTCTGCAGGACCACCGTCCAGGACAACCTGCTCATCACGCCGGCGGCCAGCAAGAGGGCCGGCCGTTCAGAGGCCAGCAACAAACGTGAGTGTCTGTCCCTTGGCCTTAGGCCACGGACCACACTGCTGATACATTATACGGAAGGCAGTCTGCAAACACTGTCTGAGGTGGGTTTTTTCCTTGTACGACGCCCCTGTCAAATTACTCGTAGAAAGACTGCTTTTAAACGTGTTCCAAGCACACATATATGGGGCAAACATGCTTCGAAAATGCTTCAGGCGTATCCGCAGATATTTCCTTCATTACGTCTGCGGCGACCACCGTGCCTTATGCATATGTTGTACGAGCAGTGTGACTGTTGCTCTAGTCTTCTAAGACAATGACCTGCAGGGGCTCTGCCGCAGTTCATCCCAGGTCACTCCCTTCCAAGACAGTTCATCCCGAACACTTCGTACCATTTTATTCCGGGATGTTTTATTTTCACACCTTTTCTTTTTTTAATCCCAGGGACGCTTAATACCGCGACATTTCGTGCCAGCAGAGCGTAACTTAGGATGATATATCTTTGGCATGAAGCATCTGGAATGAAGTGAGTCCGCCTGGCGGGAGAAGCTGCGTTGTTCCCGGATTCCCAGGGTGAGATGGGCATCACTACGCCACTTAGTACGGGCGATAATTTTCCTGGCATTACGCAGATGCAAGACCATTTGCCAACGTATAGTATCAGAATGCCTAATGCACAGATGATCCTAGATGCGTTAGGCATCAAAAGGAGCGTTGTTGGCGGTTCTCATGTTGCAAGAGACTATATGCTTAACCTCTCTTAGCTTCTCTTGCTTACAAGCCGAAGTTCTTGTCGAGTATTCTTTGAATAGACTTCAGAACAGGCTTACGAGTAAACAAACGCTGGCTATGCCTGGACCAAAGGGAATGTATGTTTGTGAGGCGCTCTTGGAAAGGTAAACGCGACCAGTATCAGGTGCTCACAGTCTGTGGGAGGTGCGCGAGTAACTTTGAAGTTCTTGGAAAACGAAGCACGAGTCATGATGCTGACCAGTTTTCATATATTGCAGCTGAACCTTCTCTGGTCTGCATTAGCAAACATGCAACCTGTACGGATTGGATGTTCATGACTCCGATGTGTCTACCACAAAGACGTGAATAGACCCTTTTCAAGAGTTCGCGCCAACGCCTGTCCGCCATTGCTTGCTCACACACTCTGAGCACGTAATGGACACGAGCGATGCGTCGGCGTTCGGCGTGAACTCGGATCCTATCACACGCTCGTGTCCAGGCAATGGCGACCGCCAAGGTTGCTCGACGGACTTTTGAAAAGGGTCTATTAACGAGGTCGACAGTTCAGTGCTGAAAACTAAAAGAAACTACACTATTCAGAGAGAGACTCACAAACATATTCCTACCCCGACCCTACCTGCTAATGCTCCTGTTTTTTTTTTTTTTGGTTTGTTTTGTGCTTTACTTTTTTTTTAGTCAATATGTGAGGTCTCGAGAGATGGCTAGAAATACAGTTTATCTAAATGCCATCGAACGTTTTTGTGCACTAATTAGGTTCCCAAAGTCGCATCAACCTTTCTAGCCTTTGGTTAGACTCCGTCGTTACGATCAATACTAATTACACATTAATTAGATGCACTGAGCTAAGAAACTCCGTATTTGATAGAACATATGTGCATTGCCGGAAAACATATCTTATAAAGTTTTACACATCCCCCAATACCTCTCTCGAAGACAGCCACCTGTTTTATGGCCCTCACGTAGAAAGACCAGGAAGACACAGGCGATACAAGCGGCCGTATTTGAGTTCTGGTGCTCCTGTAGCATCGGCGGCCGCTAAGAGGGCGGGCAGGTTCTTCTCTCGTCGACTGACCGAATTCGCACGCTTTCGCCGCCAATGCCGTGCAGCCGGGCCATCCGAAGGACGTTTGCAGTTCTTCTGACAGCCGGCATGGCCGCAGCAGTGGGCCACAAAGGGTTGGCCCGTCTATATTTAAACGGGAACTGGGCGTGAACGAAAGCAGACTTGTGTCAACAACTCGCACCGTTTGTTTCAACGCTGCGGTATAGGCCAACTGGCCGACCTGGAGCGCCAGAACGAACCTCCCAGGACGTGGCCACGTCCTGGAAGGCCCATCAGACAGAGTGCCACGTCTTAAAGATAGGATGTTGAGGACACACTTGTGTTAGTTCGTGATGCATCTCGAATAAAATAAAGCGAAAAAATAAAAACGAAGGACGAGTTAAAGAAACTGGACAGGCCAATCACTGACTTACAACTGGCTTTACTATGAAGAAAACATAAACCTACGTAATCTTAAACATGCCACTACACTGCTAACATCATCCAATTGCTTCAGTCTGCACAAGATATACGATCTCTTTTTCATATGACGCAATCAACGGTGCACAGACACGCTTGCCTTGCTCGTACTGTGTCATAAGGAATGCTTCTGTTATCTCTCGAGTCCTTTGGTTGGCCTATGACACAGTACGAGGAAGGCACGGATGGATGGGTGGATGGATGTTAATGGCTATACCTTTTGTAACGGGCGGTAGCTTTTGCCACCTAGCCTAAGTCTAAAAAGACAAGCATGATTCCTCTCACCCTTTTGAGCCAATCCCCCCCCCCCCTCCCTAACTATCACGAGGCGGTGATAGTTAGTGCACCGTCGATTGCGTTATATGAAAAAAAAAATCGCATATCTTGTGCAGAGTGAAGGAATAGGCCATATGCGAAATGTAAAGTGCCAACTAGTAGCGCGCCGAGGACTACGTCCGCCATCTTGTTAGTGGCGAGAAAACGAAGCCAGAGACCCGACGGGCAAAGACCCCATGTGAACAAGCGACCGCGCTTCGTGTGAGAGATGCGATGCCAACGATTGCTGCGTTCCGCTGCAGATGCAGCGATAAACCTTTGATTCGTGCATGACGTGAACGCAAACGTGAACAGAGTTCACCTTTCTCCCCTTATTTATATTTGTTATTTGAGAGGTAGCCTTTGACAAAAACAATCGATGACAACGCGAAGAAACATGCGGACGTTATCGCGCGGCGTGAAGGAATTTAGAACTATTGAGCTGGGCCCTAATCTTTTCAAGAAATTGAACCAAATTTGTTCATGACCTTGTTTTTTCTTGTATATGCGTTGTAGTGTCGGCCTGCCTTTTTCTTGATACGCAAGCAGCTCAATGCACGCGGACGAGACCAAGGCTGTTCAGCGAGGCAAAAAGATGGCAGTTTTAATAATCTACGCCACCAACCATAATTGACGTCGCGTATGGTTAACAGTTGTATGGTTAGGTTCATCACAGTGGCTAAAACTTTAATGTCGGCGGTGGCAAAAACTTACGTTGCGGACGTCGAATGAAGCAACACGGGGGGTGCCAACTTCATTTTACAACCTCCTTTCCTTTCTTTTTTCTTTTTGTCGCAGCCGAGGCAGAAATCTTGTTTTGTGCAAAGAAGTTCAGGGTTAGTTTTGAGAAAGTCGCTGCAGTTATTCTGTCAGGGTTGAACAAATCTTTATTAATAGCGCAACATCCGTCAACTGTGCTTGAGGTTAACGTTATCTGAAACCAATGCAACTCTTGAAAATTATTGCCCAGGGCAGAGTTTCTTTTAGAACACAGAGCGTTCCACCAAAAAAAACCTTCGCCAGTAACAAATAAAAAAAAAAGAACTAATTTTGAGTCATATATTTGCGTGGTGCAGTACACCACTAAACAGTATGACTTCAAGCGTATTCGCATCGAAAAAAGAATTAAAAGTGTTCTCAAAGATGAAAGGCAGGACGGCGTAGTCCTTTCGGAGGCCTGTGCACACGCTGGCGACAACACGCTTCCACAGAAAAGGCGTGGGACTTGGTCCGCTGCTTCGACAAGGTGGTCGCCAGCGTGTACAGGCCTCCGAGAGGTTTGTCAGACAGTTGTGGTATGTTGTTTAAACTGTTCGTCGACGTAATATGGTCAGAAGGCGGAAAACAGTTGCTGCGCCATCGCACATTGCCCGTACGGCTGCCGCCGATGCCTCCACCGTGCTTCAGTACCGACAACGCATGCCAACATTAAAATGTCGACGTTCTCAGTGTTGTCAGATCACAAAGCAATTTCGCATAAGGCCTTTTGGATGATGTTAGCAATCTAGTGGCATGTTTAAGATTACGCAAGCTTATGTTTTCTTCATAGTAAAACCAGTTGTAAGTCAGCGATTGGCCTGTCCAGTTTCTTTGACTCGTCCTTCGTTTTTTTTTTTGTTTTTTTTTTTTCGCGCTGTTTTTATTTAAAATGTTCAGCAACTTGAGATAATGGTAAGATAACCGAGAACGTTAAAATACGTTCCTTTAGCCTAGTCGCGGATTATTGGACATCTTGGTTAACTTTCGCCAGCACCTGCACTGTTACCAGGGGTGGGCAAGATACTTCGAAATTGTATCTTCGATACCGATACTCGATACCCTCGAAAATTGTATTTGAGATACCGATACAAGATACAGATGCAAAACTAATCTCCGATACAGATAATGAATACTGTATTTTAGATACCTCGATACATCGCTAAAACCTCATTCGAAGTACTTTAAAATGGGTGTATCTTATTGCTTTAGATTAATTAACAAAGGTATTAGTTGAATTCTTGTGTTTGTTATATTGCGTCTTTTTTTCGAACGTTTACACAAACGTACAATCCTCCGTAAAACTATTGCAGCCAAGAGAGCAGCGAGGTATAAAGATACACGCTATTTCAAATCCACAGAATCTACCAAACCAAAACGTTCTATCTATAATTGAGTTTTAGTCTCCGCAAGTTTTTTTCAGAAACACAGACTATGTGGTGTTAACGAGTTATAGTAGATCGTGTTTTCAGGGAAAGATATTTGTACTGGGAGCTCGCGCTGCCACATCGAAGCATGCTCTGAAGCGCGCGCATGGAGTGGTATCGATCCAATGAAAACGATATACTGAAACTCCTTACTGTCGCTGTCGGGGGCTGAAGCTCGAAAAACAAATACAGGCATTGAAAGAATCAGGAGAGCGTGTTGGTTAAACATTCATGAGGAGGATTTAGAACGCAAGTAAGAAGAAGGGACACACAGAAATATGAGACAGACATGGCAGTCGGTGTCTGTCTCGTTTTCATATTAGTCCCTTGAGTTTACTTCCGTTCTGAATCCTCAAGAAATGACAGACACTTTTAGATAGACGTACAAGTAGGCAGCAATTTAGCACCATGTTTTGCGTCTTTTCGTTCTGGTCGCTTTATTGTGATAGTGTCGCGCAAGAGCTTGCTGCCGTTTTTGCCGCCCTGGCGTTTGAAAAACCTTTCGGTCACGATGGCACCCGTGGGACCGCAGCCTTAAGCAGAAGCATTTGCTCAAAACGCCGGTCTGAAAGTCTGCCACGATGCGGGCGTAAGATTAGCGAAGCGAAGGAGAACAGCCGTTCTACAGGAGCCGAGGAGCACGTTGGGCTGTTGTATCTAATGAAGGCGCTTCTCAGAGAAGGGTATGAGCGGAGCATATCGAATTCAACTCGAGGATCTTGCAGGTAGCTCAGGAACTCAAGTTTGACTTGATCTTCCTGACAACTGGGGCTCGTGCCGCAGTGGGCTTCAAAAGAAAAGAATGCATCAGCCGATACGTCAGAGGCTGCAGAGGTTGATGGCGCGCACGCCAAAGGACGCGTGGTATGCTTGGTTGCATTTACAAAGTCAATTACAGCTTTTTCTGTGAGTTGCTGGCCATGCTCGCGGACATCTTGAGGTTCTCGTGACAACCACCGCAACTTAAAGTAAGGGTGAAGAACGGCAGCAACAGTCGCTTCATTTGCACTTGGTTTCATTCGCAGAAGCTCGTCAAATCTGCGAATGAACCCAGATGTAACCGCATCCAAAAGTGGTCTGCAGTAGACGAAGTCCATACCAGCCTTCTCCTGAAGCTTTGATTTTACGGTAAAAAGCGTTGGCAGCAGCTCCCCGAAGAAGCAATCGGACTGCGCTTGGAGTCGCGTCAGAGCGGAGGCGATGGGCTGCAGGATCTCACAGTACTCGGCAATAAATGCTAAGTCTCTTTCTTGGAATGTCTGCAGATTTAGTCCATCGCAGACATCTCGCAGTTTATCCTTCGAGCGAAGGAGGTCTTTCATGCTGTCATACAATGAATTCCAGCGTGTTACGCATGGCGTCTTCAGAGAATGCCCTAGGATGTCCACAATAACTTCAGACGACTTGGGTCTTCGAACGCAGTTCCATAGAGCCGAACACTTTGACATGACCGATGTGTTAGCACGTTCAAAGGACGGTGTCGACAAGGCTGCCTTCGCATCTGAAGTTGCCACAAGACTCAGCGTGTGACATGCGCATCGAAGATGACGAGGCAAGTTGATTTCAGCATCGTCCAGGTTGTCGGGTTCGACCATAATTTCAAAGGACAAGTCGGCGGCGACATCATCTGCCAGTTAAAAAAGGAACACATTTAGCCGAAATACTTAAAACAGCACTCAAGATTACATTTTTGGAAACATTTTACGGTGAATAACACATATTCATAGAAACTAAAAGAAAAACAGTTGTGCAATAATCAAACACACTCTCGTTTGAATTAGCTCCAGTGGCTTCATCTTCAATTATTTGTATTGCGTATCAAAAGAAGAATTATATGTATCACAAAAATTAACCAAGTCAGCTGCACCAGACAAGAGGAAAATTAGAATGGGTGCATAACATGACGGATATTTTTCACACTTCTTGCATTTGTAATCGCACGTTACCCACTTGGGTTTAGGTTATTGAGACAGACATAAATCAGTCCTTAAAAAATCTGAAAAAAAATGTTTGATAATAAGTACAGCATTACCCTTACCCTGGTCAGTAATCTCAGAACAAAAGCCGAACTCCCTGAAGGCTTTGGCGAAGTTGCTGGCGTTGTCTGTGACCGTGGCTACGACCTTCTCCCGCGAGATGTCGAAGGACTGCCTAATGTCTTCCAGCATTTCTGCTATCCTGTCGTACGTGTGGCTTCCAGGAAACCTCCTGCAGGCCAGTGCGAGCGACCTCCGAGAAAGGGTGTCAGCGTCGATCTAAATAAATATACAAATATTATCATTCATTAGTTACTTAATCATGATTTTCCACAACTTCTACTTTTTAATACAGAATATGTTATAGGAATGGCCTCAGGCACTTCCGGCGACGCCTTCTAGGTAACGAAGGTGCGGAACACGAAAATTGAAATATAAAAGACACCGGCAGCGCTCCGATACGAACCAGCGTCCCTCAGATTATGAATCCGATGTCTTAAACACTGAACTACTAGGGACTTTTTTACGAATCTCTGACCCTCATACTGTGAATCCGATGTCTTAACCACTGTACTACCGCTCTATGAGGAAACCATATGCTTCGATTCACCTTATACGTGGGCGAAGCATAAAATCTACGTGACCTACGCGTTCCACTCCCGCTCGAGCGCTACTTATGGCAGGGCTTTCTTCCGGAGACGCTGTTTCCAGCAAGCTGATGGAAGCTCCCCAAAATAATGCGTACACATTCTGTGTTACCACTGCCTTTGCCACGGTAGTGAAGGAAAGGGACACATTTTGTTTTATTCAAAACACAAAGCGCTTACCCAATGAACCGTGACACCCATGAAGCTACGATGGTGGGTGGACCAGATGTCAGCTGTGGTTGCAACATAGCTTTGACCAGACAACTTCTCTCGCGCGTCATCCAGAAACGTTTCCCATTCCTCATCAATTCGCCGACCTAGGGAGCGTCGCGACATCACACTAGTCCCTGGGCGCAAGCCTAAAATAGAAAAAGAGACAATGTACAATTATAATGCAGTCTGATTTCGCATAGAATTGAAAGCTCACCTGTTACAAGCTGTATGAAGCCTGGCCCTTCGACTGTCGATAATGAATGCAACCCATCCACAACGAACTTGACGATCAGATTGTCTACTTTAGGCTGAGTCAGTTGACTTCCGGGAGAGCAAAACAGTTTCGTTTGGCGCATTTTGTCAGCAGGGGCGTCGGCCTTTCTCTTGACTGCTTGTGTTCTCCACCCTTCTTTGTACTCATCGAACCTTCTTAGCTCTTGTGGATGCACGTGCTGAAACAAAATAAGTATCGATTGATTATATAGCCGCCACACAAGTAATATCACACAAAGCGTACTTCCGTAAGCTATGCAAATGCACCGTTTTGATACATAAGACAGCACTGAAAAATTAGATACATATAGATACACTCTGTTCGACTCAATGCATTTCTTGGCATGTTACAAGCAAACAAAAAATCTAATTTATGTTGATTCTGCACCTACCTTTAAGTGAAGCTTGAAATTCGAGGTTGACGAGTAGGCGCCAGAGATGGTCGCTTTACAAAACGAACAGGCAGCCTTTACTCTGTCGTCCCTAGATGAAATCACGGTAAAATACTTCCCGTCCAAGATGGCACAGCGAGGAGTATTGTCGTTGTCTCGACGCGGCGGAACAAATAACTTTCAACTCCAAGACTGGGACTGCGAAGTGCGCACCATACAGCCGGAAATATCAAGTGAAGTTCCGCGGAAAAGAAAACCAGGGACAGAGCTCAGCCTAGCCGCCTAGCGTTTTGCAGACGGCGCCCTCCTGTCTGGCTCCTGTAGTGCTCTGGGCGGCCGTGCAACCCGGGTTTGCTATAGACACACACAAAAAAAAGGACAATGAGCGTACAGAGATTGCGAAACCGCTCGACTTTCTTTCGATCGTGTTTCTTTGTTTGTTGTTTTAGCCGCGGACACAAGACTTGTTTACTTGATGTCGTCTTTTCGGAGGCCTTCTATGCTCTAGCTTCCCCTGAACAAGAGTGAAAGAAAACGCAGCTTCGATTTAGAAGCGCACTTTTGCAGGTGATGTATCGGGTATTTTTACAATACACGATACTTTCAAAAAGTATCTTCGATACCGATACTTCGATACATGTTTTTCTGGCAAGCGATACCAGATACAAGATACTCAACTGTATCGAAAGATAGTATCGAAGATACATATATCTTCGATACTGCCCAGCTCTGACTGTTACTGCGTTTTTCTTGAAGCTAGTTGTATCAGAGATGTTGGCATCGCTCTATTCATTTGCGTTTGAGACAACTTTGCTTATTATCTGAAGTGACGGCAGAATTGGTTGTTTAGACTACATGTACCTTCCAAGAAAATTCAAGGAGACCTTGCAGCGAGGGGAAAGGCTACTTTTAAAAATCTCTGCATGCAACACTGCGCGCGGGAGAGAAGTGGCATGGTTTCGATTTCGACGACGAAGTAGTGCATCTGAGCACAGCATGAAACCGAACCCAGCGCTCGCTTGCATTGTACCCTTTCGCCTTCGTGATATCCCCCGTTGAAACACGGATGGCCAGCGGCCGTAAGGACCTGGCTTAGAGAGAAGTAGGAGTACGGCCGGCCGCGTCCCATACCTTTCTGGCAGCTTGGTACCAGACCAGAGTGCAGCAAGACTCTCCGGGCTTACGAAACATTTAAGACGCCCATTGAGGAGAAGATGAAGCAGGATGACCGGCCCTGTATACGCCTTATATGTGCCTTCGTAGTCCTGCTTACATCTGCACAAGCTCTGGCACATCGAACAATATCTCTCTCTCTCCCCCCCCTCCCCCCCTCCCCCCCCCCCCCCCCCACACACACACAAAAAAAAAAGTGTCTTAGCATTTGAATTTTAGTTGGGGGCAGCACCTACAGTATTATAATTTTAGGGAAAGTTTCCTTTTCGAAAATGCAAGCACTGTACTTTGTCGTGGGTTGGCGAATCGAAACCGAAGCTCTGGCCAAGGGGTTCCCAAGATGCTTTGTACGGCACTACGTCGCTAGGATCACTTCGATTTTGCGAGAGTTCTATTGTGGTACTGTTCTGATGTATGTTCGTGCCGACTCTGATACACTTCCGTGCCGATACGCTTCGTATATCCTGGAAGTGGCACAGTTAATTGTCTTTTATCATTAGAAGCTCAAAGCGCACAAAGGAAATAAAGTGAACACGAGATAAGGTCATCCCATACTTTGTTTTGCTTTCCTTCTGCCTTCTTTGCGTTTTTAAATCACAGAATGGTAAATCAACGTCAACGTCACCTTCGTTTTCGATTCCTGGAGAATCTCACGTGCCGTACATCGGAACCCAATAATGCGTCAAACAGACGGTAGGGGTACCGCATATCAGCACGTTTTGATTGTATCCACTATACGGGTAGGATGTGTATGAATATGCTAAACTGTTTATGTTGACGATGTAGATTTTGCTCCTGATGTAATGGATGAGGCAGGTCTTCGAGAAAGGGGAATAAAAGGGCCTTAATTCCTTCTACTCACCTGATGTCTGGGGCCTTCTACCAAAAGTCTATATCGATGAGACGAAAGAAACGAAAGAAGCAGAAGTAGTTATGTTGTTTCAATAAAGTGACTGGAGATGGCACTCGATTTAATAACCGTCTCGAGCCAGCTGTCCAGGTTGTCGTTCCCCCTGTACAGACCGTCTGGTTATATACCCTGCCGTGTATGAAAACTATTGTCAATTACTTGACAAGAAACGACGAATTCTATTGAAAATGCTATTTGAAATCCGTGAGAAATCAGTCCGATCCAGATGTATTCTGTTTCACTTTAAGCTTGATTGGACATGAGAGCAAAGAATTTGGGGACGCACACGGAAAGAAACGAGCGGCAGGCACAGAGAGAGCGCGGGAATAGGATGAAAATCATGTTTGAATGATCCTGCTTGCTTTTATGGTATTCACAACTTTCAGCGATCATGGTACCGCGGTGTGACCATTGCGCACCATAGTTCCGAGGTGATCGGCTTCACAATAAAGGTTGTTGCTACACCTTCAAGACGTGCAAAAAATAAAGTAAGGCTTTAATACTTCTCATATATAACAAAACCAGAATTACTTACGCGTCGGAGACTCAGCCTCGTTCTGCCGTTCTACGATGATCATCCAGGTGACAGCCATTTTGACGGGCGTCAGTGCGCCCCTTATCGGTCGTGAAAGTTGCGAATACGCCCCAGTGCCCATATGCTACTGCTAGTGTAAATAGGCGCGTCCTTTGGCTTCAAATGTCCTTCACACTTGATGCGCGATTCACGTCTGCTTGATTCGACGGATGACAGAGTCACGTTTGGGAATATTGGTCCGCATTCTGGAACCGGTTTTTGCAATAACATCCGGATATCGGAACCCGTGAGAACCCCATTCTCGGTATTGAAAGGACGAGATCTACGAAACGTACGAAGCTGTTACGACCCTCGAGTGCCGTGCTTTCACATAAGGGCCGCGGAATTCAGATCTCTGTACAGCGGACGTCACGATCAATGCATGCACGAGGCCATTGTGAGCACCATACAAATTCTGTCAATACCATCGTTGTAACGCGGCTTGTATAGGCGCGCCTTTGGGTATTCGCCGGTTTCTTCCCGTTTTGCTTACCCACTAAAGTGCTTTCTTTCAAAGTTTTATGCGGGATATCATCTTGTCCTCTTTTTTTTTTTTTTTGTGTGTGTATGATTCGTCTTGCTGCGTCAGTCAAAGGGCTTCACAACGAGGCCGTTTTATTTTCGTTGTGAAGTAACAGGTTATAGTTTAGAATTTGGGCACCGAATGGTTTTGTGCTGTACAGTAGACATCAGGACCGGCTTCCTAGAAACAGAGTCCTACCTAATAGTGTGCCGAAGAAAGCACTGCCAAAGCTAATGCTCAAGCGGAGTGGTAGCATCTACAGCGGAGACACCAAACGCCCATTGCTGCTAATTTCACGTTGTCGATACAAACACACCGCACAATTTACTTAAAGTCAAGTCTCAAGTGCTGGCGCGCCCGAGGCTTGGCTGGCTCTTTTTCATGCAGTCTTAGCTAAGACACTGTTTCTAGCAAACCCGATTCGTGGTCGTCGAGCTCATACCACATAGTATATTGTTTAATATAAATAATGATAACAATGACGAGTGTCTTCTTTCTTTGTGGTCCGCAGGAGATGGCCACGGCAAGTCCTCGGTCTTCAGCCGCTGGTTCCGGAGAAGTCGATCGGAGAAGCGGTCCGAAGCGTCCGTGGCCTCGGCGGCGGGCTCGTCTTCGGCCAAGAAGCAGCTGTCCACCTTCTCGGCCCAGTTTCCGCCGCTGGAGTGGAACGACCCGGACTACGTGCACTACCACTCCAGGGCCACCCAGACGGTCCAGCCGGACGTCCAGCCGTACGCCGTGCTCAAGGTATGCATCCAACTCCTGTGTCGCGCCTCCTCTATCCTCCCCAAACGTCATCACAAGTGAATCCACGCAGCGCCGTCTGCCTTGTACCAGCGTCGTCGATAGAGCAGCGTCTCTCAACGAGCGCCACGTTAGCACGTCTGCCACTTTTGCGACGGCTGTCGTCGAGCTTCAGCGTGTTTGCCGCTAGGGGCGGGTCGGGGTTCCTATGACGTGATGCGTAAATCCTGTCTTCTAGATTGTGTTGCATGAGCCCCATTCATATGCGGAGAGCATGTCGTCTGCTTCTTGCACAGGAGTTGCGGTGACGTCAGAACGACGCCGAGCTCTCATTGGATTTGATTGAAAGGATGGTGGGTAGACCTCAATGCTAGATGCCTTGAGGTCTAGCCACTATTTTTTTTTTTTTTTTGTTTCAATATGCCAATAAGAGCTTGGCGTTTTGACATCATCGCAACAATTGTGCGAGAAGCAGACGAACTTGCGCTCCGCTTAGGCGCGTAGCCTGTTTACGCGAGGCATGCTAAATTTAAACTTGATTGAGAAGAGAAAAAAACACCTAGTTTGTTTTTATTTGCCGACCACAATAGGTTTTCCGGATGGTTGCATACGGCATGTTGAATACTTTAATGAATGAATGATGGATGGATGGATACGGATGAACCATTTTGATCGGGTCACCTAGTCAAAGTTTCTGCTCTCGACAGTTAACTAATCTCCGATTAAGTTCGGAACGAATGAAGAATGGGAAATGAAGTCATATCTCTGCTAAGCATTCATTTAACGTACTTCACAACCGAAAGTTACAATCCGTGTGACGATGGTGCCGTTATGACCTACGGTCATACGAGTTGCAAAGAAAACTTTAACAAAAATGTATTCTTCCCTCGACTTGTGCCACCAGTCTCATAACCTGTGCTTGTTAATCTCCGCTTTCCCTTCGACTATTTTTTTTCCGTCGCTGCTTTTAAAACCCAAGGCCTTTACGAAACCGGCGACTTGCGCCACTTAGCAGTGGACGGACAGATTTCTCGAGTCACGTGTCACCACTTTCTTCGAAACCTCTGAAAGAGAGCTCTGTCAAAATTAAGCTTCGAGCGGGGTTGCACGTCAAGATGGCGTACCTGGGCTCAGATGCCCCAGTCTCCTCCCCGCTAATTCTCCGGCCCCCGTTTCCTCCGAAGCACGTGCAAGCATCGAAATTCATGTGGAACTAGAGCTCGCGCTTCCGCAGACTTTTTTCTCAGCAAAGGGACGTTACCTATACTTCATTTCACCACACGTCAGTTCGCAGTCGTCAAAGGCTCGAAGGCATATGAACACAAAACCTCAATGACACCCCGCATTCTCTCTCCATGATTGGTTTAGCCGGTCATATAGCTCAGGCACAGAAAGACGACGAACGAACACCATGACATTGCGCTTTTGGCGCTTTTTGATTGGACACACTAGCTCGCAGAGCGAGCTCAACTCTGCAGGAAGTACAGAAATCAGAGCGTTCCTACCACCACTGCTTCTATTTTCTCAAAGCTTTTTTTTTTTCTTTTTCTCATTATCGGTCTATGGAACATTTTTGGGGCGTGGCCCAACTGATTACGTGTATGTGGCTGTATTTTTATTACCTACGGTTTCTCGGCAAGGGAAGAAGTACGGCAAAACCTCGTGCACGGATGACTTCCACTCCACACGTTACATAGCCCTATCGTGACTCACAGCGATCTTGTGATCTTGTATGACTCCACAAAAACGAAAAACAAGGTGTTTTTTTTTTGTTTTGTTTTTTCTTGAATATAGATGTTGGGTGAATCGGGGTCTGAGCGTGTTACGCTCGAGGACAGATTTCCGACACATTTCAGAAAGAGAAGGGGAGTGCGCGTGCGCAGATTTAATGCTGGTTGTGAACGGGTGCGCTCAGATTGCTCGATCGCACGCGTTCCCGTGCCTTTGTCTGCATTGCTACAGAGAGTTGACCCCTTGTATATCGCACCGCAGCCAATATAGAGTTCTAGAATAGGGGGCCCCAACGCTTCGGGTCACGAGAGCGAGTCGTCTGCTTCTTGCGCAGGAGTTGCGGTGACGTCATAACGACGCCGAGCTCGGATTGGCTTTGATTGAAAAGACAGCGGGTAAACCTCAATGCCAGATCCCTCAAAGTCTCACTATTTTTTTTCTTTCAATCAGCCAATAGAAGCCCTGCGTCCTGACATCATCGCAACCTCTGCGCAAGAAACAGACGAACTTGCGCTCCGCATAGGTCACCCGAGCAGCTCGGGGCGTCTCACTCAGCAAGCGCAGAGGACATGCGCATGCGTACTGCGACGCTCCAAGCAGTAGACCTTTCTAGTCCCAACTGAAGCGCTGAATATTCCTGATTGATTCTGGGCTCAATCATCTTCGCTGTTGATTTCCATATGAGAAGTACCAGCGTGCGTTCTCGTGATCACTAGTATACGTGACGCACGTTAGATACATCTAGTTAGCAGTAGCACCCCAGAACTATTTTGAGTCAGGATTATTCACCACTATTCAAACTTCCATGCAACAAATTTGACGTTTAATAGAGAGAGAAAGAGAGAGAGAGAAAAATGGGAAAAGAAGGGGGGGGGGGGGCAATTCGGTAGCAGATTGTGATACCTAAGATACTGAAGCTCGGCAGCACGTAGAGCGAGATGCACAAATTGTAATTCTTGTTGGTTTTCGCATTTGGTTTTCATCTGCGGTCTTCAGTGCCAGCTGTAGAGGAAGTGGCTTATTGTATGTGATGCACAGTAATTGTGGTGATGGAAATTGAATGAACATGGTGCAAGCTCGCTGCCACGAAGCACGCGCTCAACCTGCTGGTCTGGGGTTAAACACTCCAAACCAGCAGTGCATGGTACCGCACCTGCTAAATTCATCATCTATAGCGAGGACACCCGACGTCCACTCACGCCGACTTCCCGTTGTCTAAGCGTACACACAACGCAATTACTTGTTATTTCCGAAAGTGAGACTAGGCGCTATCGCTTCCTTCTAAATCTCTCTTACCACTCCGTATCTGGTGTAGTCCTGCAGTGCCCTGATGTCTGTTATAACTGCATTCCTGTTGCGTTTGCCAGTTGAACACATTTCACGCTCACTGAGAAATTCTGTTTCTTCGTTCATCCATACTCCTGGGTGCGTGCTAGCACTTATCCACGCTCTCAACCGTGAATTCCCGTATCTTTCGCTCTTCAGCCCCAAAATGTCATTAAAGGGCATGATTGCCGATTTGCCACTAGTGAATTCCAGAAATTGCCTGTGTCCTACTGTGCCACAGTTGCTCACTGCAAATCTAGCTTCGAAAACAGTAAAGGTTACGGGCCCGGCGAGCCAATAGCAACGAAGCGCGTTGCACGTGACAAACAGGACTATAGTTCACAGATGGTACGTTATCACGATCCCCGCTCCAACGCTCTGATTGGATGGACCGTGGCTTTAGCGTTCGCTCTCTGACAGATTACGTTAAAACAAAGTATATGCAACCTCGTTTTATCTCTGTTGGTTTTGTCGCATTTTCTGTAAGTGTACCTATACCCCACCCCCTTCTTCTCCTCTTTCTGGCAATCGTTAAAGGCGGCTGCTTTGTGAACTTTAGTGAATAAAGATGGCGCTAAAGTCAACTGGTGGCGACAGTTTAAATCAATGGAAGGCTGATTTTCCGGAACTTTCCCACTGTACATTTCACTTTTATTAATTCTTTTTTTTTTTTTAGGCTCTGTTTTTGTGGTTTTTTGCTTATAAACGTTTCTTTATATTTCTGGTCAAGAGTACGCGCTAGCATCCCCAGCAAGCCACATGTAAAAGGTGTGCCCCCCCCCCCCCCCCAAAAAAAAGAAAACAAAAACAAATTACAGTTTTTTTTTTACTGGAAAAATAAACTGCGCTTTACGGAACGCTCATTCTCTACCCATGATGTAGCCCTAGTGCTCTGAACCAAATATCGCATTTTCAGAACTAACCGTAATATTATTAAAAGTTATAGCCGATTTTCTGAAATTTTCGATGGGAAAATGACGGCTGATGGACCTGTTATAAATTACAATACATGCAGCTGAATGGCGCCAGTTGCCGAAAACGGGCCCCATTTTCCCATTGAAATTTTCAGAAAATCACGCGTAACTTTTGCCACTGAGATAACGCTTAGTTCTGAGACATTGGCATCTAGTTAAAACCGCTAGCGCTACATTTGGGCGGAGAATGAGCGTTCGGCGATGCGTAGTTTATTTTTGCAATAAAAAATTCACTGTAATTTTATTTATCTTTTAGGGGGGGGGGGGGGGGGGGGCACACAGACGCTGCACTTGTCTAACACGTTATAATATTATTTTCTCTAAGTAGACGACCAACAAAGACAAAGAAATGGTTAAATGTTAAAACTACCATTAAATGGGAGAGTGTGCTGATCATATTTTAGGCGATTCTAAAGACAGAAACAAAAACGTTTGCGTCGCCGTACAAGTAAGGGTATACGACCAACTTCCTCCAGTACATTAATCACGATGCTTCGCGAGACGG
Organism: Ixodes scapularis; assembly: GCF_016920785.2. Taxonomy (NCBI): domain Eukaryota; kingdom Metazoa; phylum Arthropoda; class Arachnida; order Ixodida; family Ixodidae; genus Ixodes; species Ixodes scapularis. The sequence continues at coordinate 76,279,187 of NW_024609868.1, forward strand.
CTCATCTTAACATGCACGTTAACGTACCCCAGTGTCCGCAACTGTACGCTTTTGTCTTGCACAGTATATGTCAGCGTATACCACCAAGAGCACGATAGCCAAATTGGCTTCGCGCGCTTCTGAGAGAGATTGCCGTGCGGTTGCACGCGATCGAAGACGAGAATAGCCGCGCTGAGAAGACAGACGGTCCCCTACGTGCGGTTACGCGCCTGAGTAATGAACGCAAACAAAGCTCTACTTCACTCGCACCCAGATACCGTACTTGCGCTATACGCCAGAAGCGCCTCTGACTGATCCGCAGCCCGTTGCAGCTCGCGACAGGGTTTGAGGGTGAATTAGCTTCACCCCGAGCCGAGGACTTTATTAACCAGGCGACCGACTTTCGCCGCTGCTCGCGCTGTCCGCGCCAGCATCCTAATTGCTCGTTGACCCGTTCAGGTCGCGGCCACAATGGCACGATATTTCACGGGCGCTTCGCGAAAGTAACCTGGCGGAGCACGCGGTGTACACGGAGCATGACTACTACAATACAAACAACTTTTATTTTTTGGTTTTGTTTCTAATGTAGAATACACACGCATGAACCTGGGGATGCTAACCATAGACGCCTTCAATCGTGTGACCAGTTAATTTAAGGAACTTCTTAATTGCGGCCTCAGCAGTCCTTGGAACCTTTTTGTGGACGCTTCTAAAATAAACGTCGGCGGACGTCTGAAAGATCCCGAACTTAATTGCGGAATGAATAGCTGGACCTCATTAGGTGTCATTACGCGCGGCTTCTCGCTTGACTCCACGGAGGTTTAACCGCGCGGGAAAAAGTTTGTATCTGGGTGCTGTGGCGCTATATGGACATTTCGGTCACCGGAGCCGTCTTTCCTTTCGTAAAAATAAACGCTTCCACGATGTTGACTTAGAGCATTGTGCTCGAGGAAAGCCAAAGATCGTGTCTCGTTGGCACTTTACCTTTTTTAGGCTACGTTTAAATGACTGAATGCATTGTGCTCGAAGGAACCGAAAGCTGTAGACTCTTTTTGAACTGTCTCTAAATAGTAACCGACGCTTCTTGCAACTGCGAGTCGAAGGCGAATAATTAAACGAGTGCTGTTGCGGTCACCTCAAGGTGTCAAGTTTCCAGTGCGCTCATTCCAATAACAGTCCACGTCCCTCCTTTCGCTTTCTTTTTCTCGTTTCCTCTTCCTTACGACCCGTTACAGTAGAAACCCGCGTCCATTGAAACTGCTTCGTCGAACTATGATCTCATATTCGATTTTGCGTTCACGCGTTGGGGTTGTAATATTTGCGTGTAAACAAAGAACGTTCTACCTTGAATAGATTTGCAGTTCAGTCACTATTCGACGCATGCTTTTAGTAATCGCTATCATCGGGAAATCGAAAACGATATCCCGCTGGTTGTTTTCGTCAGATCTAGTAATTCCGAGCCTGCCTTCTCTCGCTCTATGGAGCCATTGAACAGGCTGGCGTTGCAGACCTCGTGTCGTACCGAGATGCTATGCCACTGAAGCAGGCGTTAACGTTGGACACTAGGACAATGTACCCTCTACAAAGGCAGTGATCCCGTCCCGCTGCCATAGCGATGAAGCGAAGTGAATGGAACGAGCGGGAAGAGAGAGTGAGGTTTGGTTACGGCAGCGCCCTTGCAAAACTGTGGTCATAGTCACGATGCGTTCTTGCGCAGAAAGAAAAACCCACGCCAAGTAAATATCCAAGTTAAAAGCGAGATTTCGAACAATCTTCCGTTTTACATCGAGACCACATGGTCATTTTTGGCAATGAGTATGTAGCATTGGGGAACTGGTCCAGCAATGTTCTACATCGAGATCACTGTTCATTCGCCCTCGGTTGTCCATTAAAATCACAAGTGGAAGACGCTCCCACTTATGGACACAAACAAACAACTCAGATGCTTCGTGCAAAGGGAGCTTTCACTTCTCGTTTGGCGATGAATATGGAACAACCACGGCAGGTTAACTTCCCTGTCTTTCTCTTCCGTCCTTCCTTCCTATTTTCCCATCTTATATTTTCAAAAACGTGCCGACAAAGTTGCGTGTCTGAGAAGGGGGCTTTCTGACTGTACAATCAATGAAGCCGGCCCAGCAAGTATAGTTCCGGTGGATAACGACATAGTCTAACAACATCGGCAACTGAAATTCCTGTTATTTCTAAGATTAATTGTGACGACGAAAGGAAAGATGCTTCGCGCGGATTCGTGACGAATGCACAGATACATATCCGAACGACACAGAAAGTCGATCGAGGCTGGTGGGAAGAACCTCATAAAACCTCAGAGTGGCGGCCGACGTTTTGTTGAGAGACTTTGCTTTGAATGCGTTAGCATCAGAACGCTCGTTTTGACGAAAACCCCGCGGCGTCTTTCGCTTGTCAGCTACAGGGAGAGAGGGAGAAAAAGGCGGAGAGGGTGACGCGTACGACGCTCCCATTGGTCCGAAGCGCTGACCTCAGCGCGTGTCAACCTCCCCCTCTCCTTCTCCCTCTCTCCCTGTAGCTGAAAACGAAAGACACCACCGGGTTTTCGTCAAAACAAGCCCTTTGGTTTTCGTCAAATTCACGCGCACAGCTGGCGCGGAGCCAGAGAGGAGGAGGCGCCGCGCAACACCCTCTAGATAACAAAGCCTTATTGCTGAATGAGATGACGTCATCAGAGAAGGCCAACGCTGGACAAAGATTGGACACGAGTGCCGCGTCAGCGCTCGGCTTCGAATCAAGTTTGAACTGTGAGCCGAACGGTGGCGCAATCGTCCTGTCCAATCTGAGCATAGCGTTGGCCTTCTCTGATGACGCCATCTCATTCAGCCCTACGGCTTTGTTATCTAGGAGGTGTTGCTGCGCTGTGGAATGCGGGCGCAGTGGCGTCCTAGGGCCAGCGGCACCCGGGGTGGCAGCCCGCCGCCGCGGCTCCCTTTTTACTTTTCAGCTTCACCCCCCTGAACTCTGCACCCGAGCTTTGTGACGCCACCTCACGCGCGTGCACAGTTGCCGCTCTGCCGTCGCCTATTGTTCTTCGCTCTGGGTTTCCATAGTAGCGGTGCGTGGGCTATGATGCGTGTGTGTAGTTAAAACGATGGACGTGGTTCCCTCCATGAGTGATATGGATGCGGTTCCTTCAATGAGTGCTATGGATGTGGTTCGTTTCACGAATGGTATGGATGACCGTATCCAAGGGCGTCAACGTACTCTGACAGTCCGAGAGTACAGAAAAGGCGTGAAAAAAAAAAATAGAGAAAGATCCATTGGTGGATTCTTAGGGAATCCGTTAGCATGACCTTTGGGAAACGCCACATACATACCCCTTTGAGAAACGCTAACACTGACCCCGTAACGAAGCCAAAACCAGACAGCAAAAAATAAAAGAAGCAAAAGAGAAAGCCCAAAGAAAAAAGTGAAGGGGTCAGTGTTAGCGTTTCCCAAAGGGGGACATGTGTGGCGTCTCCAAGGGTCATGCTAACGCATTCCTTAAGAATCCACCAATAGATCTTTTCTATATCACGATCTTATTTTTCTCGCTAGATTATATGAGTCCATGGGGGTAGTTGAGAATTAAGAGGATGAGGTAAGGCCCGCTTCAAAAGAAGCAATTTCTCCTAGCAAGCTGACATCGTCACACGAGCAACACTGGCCCCCCGCGTTCACACGGAGCAACCAAATTGCTACGATTTGGCATCATTGTCATTGGATTTAAAATTTCTTTCACTATTTAGACACACAGTCACGCGCTATAAACGTGTTTTAATATATTTAAATGGCCTTGAGAATACTAACTAATCTTTCTCAAACGATTTATTCTTAAAAACGATTAATTTAAGCCATAACCAAGTTAAACCCTGAGCTTAACTGTCATCATCGCCACCACAGGGATGTCACGTGAAAATATCGCGCCTCTGATTGGTCACTGCCGCTTCAAACATCTCCGAGTTGTCCGAGTGGCTCGCCGGTTTTGAGCCAGACTCGATCCCAAAAATTAATGTTGCAGCGCGAGAATTTAGGGAAAGCTAGGGAACAACTCGTCAGCAAAACCGACATTGCATGGAAAATTGCCCCGCCTGAATCGAGTGATTGAGAGTGACTGATGGCCTTGAGTCGACTATCACCGGCTTTTTTATTCAGGTGCTGACTCGGTACTGTACCTTGCTTCACACTCTCACTTGCCCACACCCCCTCTTGCATCGTATATACTGTATTCTGAAATCGTCAGATGCCCGTCTTTGGGGAGACACTTTTTTTTAGATACGAGCTCATAGCTTTGGGAAGGATTTTGGCTTAACGTGTAGTCAGTCATTAGATGATGTGGACCTCGCGGGCTAAGTTTGTGGCACCGAAGAACTTTCTACAAATGTCATTCAACGTCTACTATTGGAGTGCCAGCCTTTCCGGTGTTCAAGTGAGAGGCAAAAGGATGGGAAGATATTTTTTTCTTTTTTCCAATGATTTTTTTTTTTTAACTTTGACATAGAACTACGTCTTTCTCCGCGCTTGGAAGAGGTGCAAAGTTGCGAGTGGATGTCACGAAAACTTGATCTCGGAAAGACGTCTCTAGGCGTACGCCAATGACGCGGCGAACATGCTGTCGCGTCAGCCAGGGAAGCACGGTCGGCTCCTTTTTCTTCTCTTTTTCTTATTTTCTTTTTCTCGAGGCGTAACGTAAAGCAATGACGCGGCCAACAAGCTGTGGCGTCAGCCACAAAGGCGCCGTCGGCTTCTTTCATCCGTGTGTGCTTCTTCCCGAAAATACTTCGTATCGTGTGTTTGAAATAGCCCAATAGCGCGCCCAGGTTTTCTCCGTTGGCTCTCTTCGCACGCAACAGACCTTCCCGGAAAAACGTGGCGCCCCCGCCGTCTGCTCGACGCTTTGTGACGTTCCGATGTACGGTGCGTGAAATTATACAGGATTCGAAAACCAAGTTCACGTAAGTTCAACATATTGTGATTTCAGAACGCAGAGAAGGGCGAAGGAAAGCCAAAAAGGGTATGCCATCACCTCCTTTTGTGTTCGCTTTATTTTTTGAGCGTTCTGATTTCCTAGTGATAAGAGAAAATGAATTGTACCACTTCCAGGATATATAAAGCGTTTGAGTCGGCACGTGCGTAGGCCTGAACAGTCTCGCGATTTTCCTCTCTACAATGTCTCTTGGAATTTTCCGAAATGCTCTATTCCTCATATGCACCTCGGAAATGGCGGCGCGGAGGGGCTGCAAAAGGACTCCGAGCCATGGGCATTCACTTTTTGCACACCCGCCATCGTCATGCGGCACGATTCCGTGGATGCATCTCCAGCTGCCACAAACAATACACCTGAAACGAATGGACGAGGCATGGCCTCTCATATATCACCCCCCTCTCATTTGTTGTGCCACCCACACGTTACGGTTCTACGGAAATTTGTGCAGCGTATTACTCCTAGGCACCGACGTTTTTTTTTCTTCAGAGCTACGCTTGTTTATACACAGTGACAAAAAGATTTAAAAATTGAGTAAAAAAAAGTTGATATTGTCTTCGTAACATTATGGCTTTTATATAAAAAAAATGATGGTGTGTTTCTTTTTTTTTTTAGCGACTTACAATATACGAGGCACAACTTGCAGTGTCATTTCAAAAGTAAAGAGTGCGTGTGCTAAGCTTTGATCGTGGCTCAAAGTACGCGAGCGCTCGTGGGCCGTGGCTTTGGCTTTATTGCAACTCATCGATCGCCTCACCAAAGATATGAATAAGTAAATAAATACACTTTTTTATCTTGGGGAAGAAACGCCGCAAAGCTAAAGGAAATTTACCGCCTGCTCGTCAACCTCCGCAAATGAATCTCCACGGCGCTTTTTGTTTACCACGAAGTTTACGAAAACGACCTAAACAAGCCGAAATTTCCCATCGTTTCATCTCCACGTGATATTCGTTCGCGTGCTGCCCCGAATGTTTTCCTGTGCCGACTTTCAAAGAGTTGTGCTTGACCGCGCAGTTCCATATTGGGGACGCCGTACAAAACGAAATATTTTTTTTCTATGTCGATTTGGAATCGCCCTAGAAGGGGAGTCTCCACCGGTGGGCGCTAAATGCGCTAAAAGGGGTCTTTATGGCGTTGTCCTGCACCCGATTCGAAAGCAACCCACGACTAGCGACTGCCTGGTGAGTATTACGGCGAATCAGAGCAGCTGGCGAGGAATGATATCGGCCCACCTGACTCCCCGCTGGGCTCGCGCTGGGCTCCCCGCAGAGCCGGCCACAATTTGGCGACGTTTGGAGGCCGATTCTCTCCCTTTCTTCATTCAGGAAAGGAAGCGAATTCTCGTTCTTTGCTCAGGTATTCCGGAATGCACGACAGCTATTTAGACCGGCGCCAGCGTTTAAGAAAAATGGTCGTTAAGGCGACTCTCGCGACGTTAAAGCGTCGCCTGTGGCGAAAAACAATTTTTTTTTCGTGTCGGTTGTTTTTGCAGCTTTCAGATTAGACCGAATCTGAACAGTTCATCTAAGTTCTAACGTCATGACTGGTAGGTTTGTTTAACGCGTTGGCATTAGAACGCTCGTTTTGACGAAAACCCCCTGGTGTCTTTTGTTTGCCAGTTGTCACGTGGGATGCTCCCATTGGTCTGAAGCGCTGACGTGAGCACGCGTCAGCCTCTCCCTTTCTCCCTGTAGCTGACAAACGAAAGACACCACGGGGTCTCCGTCAAATCAAGTCCTTTCTTTGGTTTTCGTAAAAGTCACGCGCACAGCTGGCCCGGAGCCAGAGAGGAGGAGGCGCCGCGCAACCCCCCATCTCCTCGATAACAAAACCTTAGTGCTGAATGAGATCGCGTCATCAGAGAAGGCCAACGCTGAACACATTGGAAACGAGTGCCGCGTCAACGCTGGGCTTCGTGCCAAGTTTGAGCAATCGTCGTGTCTAATCTGTGCCCAGCGTTGGCCTTCTCTGTTGATGCCATCTCATTCAGCACTACGGCCTTGTCATCTTTAGGAGGTGTCGCGGCGCGGTGGAATGCGGGCGTGCTCAGTTGCCGCTCTGTCGTCGCCGGTTGTTCTTCACTCTGGGTTTCCGTTGTAGCGGTGCGCGGGCTGTGATGTGTTTGTAGTTGAAAAGATGGATGCGGTTCCCTCCACGAGTGGTATGGATGTGAATCTTTCCACGAGCGATATAGATAACCGTATCCAAGGGCGTCGACGTACTCTGACAAACAGAGTACAAAAAAGGGCTGAAAAGAAAAATTACAGGAAGATCCATTGGTGAATTCTTTGGGGAAGCTGTTAACATGACTCTTGGGAAATACCACACACGTTCCCCTTTGGGAGACGCTAACACTGGCCGCGTAACGAAGCCAAAAAGAGGCAGCAAAAAATAAAGGAAGCAAAAGAGAAAGCCAAAAGAAATAAAAATTTGAAAGGTTTTTAATTTATCCCGTTGATTTTCATCGCTTTATTTCGCTTCTCTAATTACGCGAAGCGAAGGTATGCAGGCGAGCTGGTTAGAAAACATCATACTATCTCTACCCTGCGTTAAAAATTGAAAAATACGTTTAATAGAATAGAAAGTAACTAAAGAAAACAAAATACATAGAACATCATGGGACCCGTCCAACACTACGCAACGCACATTTTCGTTCGGTCTCGCTCTTTCTTCTCGTGCTCTTCTAAAAAACATGACTGATGATGATTGCTGGCGCACCGTATATGCCACACAACAACACTCGGCCAATAGACTGCTTCCATAAATCCGTCACCGCGCGCGTCGCACTCTGGGAACCTGCGGGCCAGCTAGGAGCGGAGCGCGTACGGATTTTGCTGCCCACTGATTCCCCCATATGCATAACGTGAGATACGTCGCGATGAAGCGCTTCGAGTTTTGGAATAGGTAGTGACAATTTGGACGTCCACCGTCAAAAATTATTTCGACGTCTGTGACGTCACTTCCGTAAAACGTCAAAACAATTGCTTTATTATGTCGACGTCTTCCTTCAAGGCAACCGTCGCAACGGTAGCCGTTTTGTGGTTTCGTTGGCTTCTTTCTGTTTAGTTTCTGATGGTGTTGTGTTGGCGTTTTGACAAATTCATGTGTTGCGTGCCTAAAAAGTTTCGGTTCTAGTTGGGAGCGGAAATGTCGTATTCAGCGTGTGTGTGGGACTGGCTGTACATTTGATCTTTTCGAATGTGACACGCCCGCTGGCAATGTTCTGAGCGTTGTGAGCTAGCACCCCGGCACGAGTCTCACTTAAAATATTGAATCTACAACAAAGGCGAGCTGAATATCCCTCTGTTTTTCCTGCACGTAACAAATGTAAGTGCGTACACTACGTGGCACTGAGAATTTTGGTTCGCTTTTTGTGCCATGCGAGCGCGTCTTCATGTGGTTGCATTCTCGCTTTGCATCTGGCACCCGCCCTGTTTTTAACCGGAAGTTTCGTGAGTTCATTGTTTAGTTTAGATTTTCTGTTTGGTTCGTGTATAACTAGAGGGTTAACTACGAAACGGTCGGGATGATAAATAAAAAAGGTTGCGAAAGCAAACGTTGCCACCTGGATACGTTTCTTGACCGGTCAAAACGCACAAAGCTTCTGGCGCGATTGAACGAGATACGCGCAATTTCCGATCAACTGCAACTTTTGTGGCACGGAATTCAGCTCCTTTGTCTATATAAATCACGTGAAATAAATCATGAAAAGCAGCGGCGCCGCATTCTGTGATGTTTGGCATGACGAAGTAAACGTTACGTTCGGCTATGAAAGCGAATGCACCTTAAAAAGATTTCTTTTTTTTTTTTGCATTGCACATTTTTTAAAAGGTAAAAAAAAAACAGCATTTGGTTGCATGACATTTGTTTTCGGAAAGTGCGTGTCAATGGCAACGCTGCCCGAAAGCCAGATGATATTTTTTTGACCGCCACCTCCGATCGGCTTCCCAGTACGGACTCCGAAGCTCCAAAGTTCCGTTTGAGACGTCAAAGAAAAAGGGAAAAAATATTTTAACAAGAAACAACAAAATGTAAAAAAAAAAAAAAAGCTTTTTTTAGGAAGTGGCGTTACGGATGTCAAAATAATATCAATATTTATTTTGAAAGTCACCGAAACAATCACTACCTTTGGAATAAGTCTGTTCTGGCCTAACGACTGCCCTCAGTCTGTTAAAGTTGGTCACTTCGTCTTCGAATCGCTTTGGCTGTTTTTCTTGCTTTCTGTATTATTTTTTTTTTCTTGAGTAGGATCACTAATCTGCTGTACTCTGATTCGCTGCCCGTTATGAGTTCGATGATTTGATGATTTGCCGAAGTGCTCGTCGCTCTGTCTACGAGGCACGATAAGGAGGTCGACCTCTCGGGTTAACTCCCTTGCGCAGCTGTCGCGCATCCCAGTTCCTTGTTGCCCATTGCAAAGCATTCGCGGTTTTCGTTCAACATCTCAGAGTTCTTTCTCCTGTTCCTTGGTCACAGACGGTCTGACCTTGACCTCTTCCGTGTTGATTGTAGATAGGACTTCCTTTCCACGCTGGACGTAGTGAGCTATGCATTGTGAAATCATTTCCTCATCGGTATCCCGAAGTTCGACCAGGTCTCCAAGCTTAACTGTGGTGACGTTCACGATAGGAAGACTTGTTTCCCCATCTTTTAACTCGCACCGGTAGTCCATCTCGTCCTTCCCTTGATTTTGTTGAGAAAAGAAAAGTCTCGTTCGTCTATAGTAGCATAGTCGTTCCCTTTTTCCGCAGTAGCACGAAGTTTGGTGTGTCAAGGACGTCTTTTCCCACGATGATGTAAGGGCCCTTGAAAGTGCTGTCTGGAACCACCTGCATTCTCACAGCCTTGAAGAGGTTGCTGTCTACTTCCAGGTCGGCTTGGATCTCCCCGAAGGTTTCGCATGTTTCTCTTACGCCACATACTTGTTCTTTTCGGCTAGGAACTGCTACTTATTTTACCTAGCTGGGCGGCAAGTTTCGTCTTGATCAGGCTGATCGGCGCACCGGTGTCCAGGAGGGCAGCTATTGGTTCTCCGTCAATGTTCACTGATTTTAACGCTTGCGACGACCCACAAACTTTGTGCCGGTCTTTACCCTTGAGGTTGGCCACTCGTAGTGCATTTTCTTTTCGCTCGAAACAATTTTTTTCTGCGGTGTCCTTGCTTCCCACAGCGAGTGCACGTTTTATTCCGTCCTGGATCGGGGCAATCTCGTGCAGTGTAACCACATTTCTGACAATTGAAACATTTCGGCCCCTGATTCTGGACATGCTTGGAACCGTCATTCTCAGCTCGTGACGGCCACAATTTCGCTTTCGAAGCTTGCCGTGGCCTCTCGTCTTGTTGTTTGCCGTCCGACAGGAATCTTGCGTCGCGATTCTTCTGAAAACACTCGTAGCTGATAATATCACGTAAAAGAAAGATGAGATCGGTTTCGCGTGGCGTAGCTGAGCTCCCTCTACGCTAGTCCCGTATTAATCTCCTCCAAATTGACTCCGCAGGCGTACGCAAAGCTTTTCTTCGTCGCGAACGTATGCTTCGTGGTGTTCGCCTTCCGTTGCACTCGGCTTTCCATGATCTTCCACTGTTGAGTTTTCGACGGTGGGCGGACGTAAGCGTCCCGAAAAGCGGCTTCTCAGGACGACCACGTCTTGCAAGCTCCGCCCGTGGATTGCTGCCGGTCGCGCGCCGGTCCTGACAGCTTCAACTTGGCCACAGTGATCTTTTCTTCCTCGTTCCACCTTGCTAACTCGGCGATATGAATAAGCTCGGTAATCCACTCGTTTGCCACGATGTCCAACTCCATTCCGGTGAACTTGGGAATCGCAGTTGACGCGCCACCTGCATGGAGATATCCGAAGGCGTCGGTCGACTCGACTGCGTCAGTAGCAGGCGTTCAACAAGTTCTTGATTTTGTCGTAACACTCGCGCCACCATCTCTATTACGTCTGCATTGACCTCGCTTCTTTAGTCGGTCTCAGCGTCTTTGCTTGCCGTTGCAAGTCACAGATCACAGTCAGTAAAATCTGGGGTGTCAAAGTGTGAGCTCGACTCGCCTTGTCGCAATATCTGGATCTCGTTCCGATGTAAGGCCTCGCACCACTGATGTTGACGAATCGCAAAATAGCGCTCGCTCACGGTGGCGTACGATTGAGGAGCAGTTTATCCCACTTTTGAATTGTTAAAAGTTAAGAAAACACGTTTAATAAAATAGAAAATAACTAAAGAAAGGAAGCTACATAGAACATCATGGGACCCGTATAACAACACGCAACACACGTTTCCGTTCGGTCTCGTTCCTTCTTCACGTGACAACAACACCTGAGACGCCGAAAAATACACTAGCGGACAATAGCGACAAGACGTCTTGTGCGTCTGGTCCGTTATTTATTTCTTCATGTCTCAGGATTTAGATTTCAATGTCTAATTGCGTTTTTTTATTATTATACACTTGGGCATCAACGCGCATGCATACGATCATGTACAGGGAGTTACCGAGAAAAGAGAGCCGTGTTTTTCGGCCCGGGTAAATAAACTATGCATTGCAGAAAGCTCCAACTCCGTGAAAATAGGACGATAGTGGTTGGGATAGAACGCGAACGTTGGAGTGCATGACGTTACCCGGATCAAAAAAAAAAAAAAAAAATTGAGAAAAACAAAATTTCTCCAAATGCTGCCATCCACCTAAGCTTTAATATCATCAAAACTAGAAACAGGATTGTGGTCGCCTAAAGCACCTATTTCAGTGGGGAGAAAAAAAAACAAAAAAAAACTTGTCAGCAAGAAAGAAAAAATATCCCCTTTTTGCTGACAAGTGTTTTTCACTGATATAAATCCAGCAAGCATCCACGATGTCGGATTCTGTTTTGACTTTATTAGGCGGACGTCGGTTCATCGACAAATCTTATTTTTCTCAGTTATCTTTTGATCAAGCTAACGTGATGTTCCCAAATTAAACTTTCGCGTTCTATCCCAACCACTAGCGTCGCATTCTCAGGGAGTTCGAGCTATCTGGGATGCATAATTTATTTACCTGGGCCGAAAGACACGGTTCTCGTTTCTCGGGAACTAATACGTTTTCTTGCCAATTTACATGCTCTCTTTCTCCTATGCAGGAACTCACTGATATGCGCGTGCCTGCATCGGAGCACGTGATATCTGACGTCATGCTCTAGCTTATGCAGAAACGTGGGTAAAACGCCGGCAGATGTAATGGAATGGAGGCGGCACATTTCCACGTATGCAGACATACGCACGCACGCAAGGTATCATATACACACACGTGCACACTGTTGAAGCCTCCGAAGGTTCTTCGTTTATACTTCCACTCCACGCCATCGGCACACACAATTGTGTTGTACAGCTTCCATGCGACCAATGTATGTTTTTCAGAGTAGTGTCACCTGATATCGCTGTCCATAAATAGACATCCCGCACCGAGACGCGTTAGCATTCCTGCCAGTGGCTTACTTTCACCGACGATTAGGGCGAGGAAACATGGCGCGGTCAAGAGCGAGCAAGACAAGCAACGAAAGAAAATAACCACAACAACAACTTCATCAACAACAAAAGCGACATCACCAACAAAACATAGGATCGCAGGAGGAAGCACCATAAGAAACGAGCAGCAGGCTGCTTAGCATTCGTGGTGGCACCCTCCTGCAGCGTGGGTGTTGGTTGTTATTGTTTTGGTGCGTCGCTCTCCTGGAGCAGCTGCCCGTGCGCCCATACACCCCCTCGCCGTGTCCAGTTTCAATCGATACGGCCGAGGCTACGCCGCGACCGACTGTAACGAAGAACCCAGCCCAAAACGGCCCGACCGAGACCCACTTCCCACAGCGTGGGGCTCCTTTAACACTCCGCCTGGTCCTCCAAGAATCCCGGCGGCACTTAGAGAAGAGACAGGGCCCTGGGATATATAGGTTACGCCGAGAGCACGACCCCGACATGGGAGCGGCCCTCGGCGCCACTGCGCTGCTGCGCTTCGAGCGAGCTCGACGGATGCTCGCTGGCTGCCCGGGCTAGGCTGATTGCTCGCCGCGAATTGAGCACGCGCGGCGCGCCTTGCTAGGTGTCGACTCCGCGGGCCGAGGAAGAAGGACCGTCCGTCTACGACTCATCGGGCAGCGCCCACGAAGGATTTACGCGACGAAAGGGACCGTTGTACGCGTCTCGGGGGGGACGCCTGAAGGACTTGTTGGGACGCACGGGGAGCCGATTCTTCCAGCGATGTGGTGGTTCTGCCTGGGAATAGACAGCGAGGAAAACTAGGCGTTGGGACTCAATCGTCGTCATTGCCGCCGTTGATGGCGAAACTGCCTTAGCGCGGAACATATAGCGAGAGACGCGAGCTCAAAAAAAGTTGAAGGACCACTTGGAGATATCATCTTTTGCTCGTGGCGTTTTCTTTGAGGCAAATTTGTGGTGAGAGTTGTCCCGTCTTCTCCAGCAGAATGGATACGATACACGCAAGTCACGTCAAGGTCCGAAATAGTGGATAAAAACATATGTCCTCTCCACATATCCAGGTGCTGCGCCGCGTCTTGGTGGATGTAGAATTGCACGGCCTGTGTCGCGCTTTATGAACGTTTGAACAGCCTTTTGCGGTGTACGCCGAGAAGGGTGCTTTTGCTGAGAGGTATCATGACAAGTACTAAAGACGAGATGGTTGCTAGAAGTTTACCTACTGAGCCTTCGGCAACCTCGCCCTTTTTCGTGGCAAAATGGTCCGCCGAGAAAGCTGATTTAGAACCTCCACTGGGCAGCGATTGCCGTGAAACGCAAATTCGTACGTGAGAGCAACACGTCATTTAAAGTTCGCCATACTTTCGGAAAGAGCCTATCATGCCAAGACCCACGTATGGCTGTATGCATGCCCTTTGCAGTACGGTACGTCTATTTGCCACATATACTGTTTCTAGTTTTGCTCAGAGGCTCGCAGCAAACATCAACGTCAAACTGTTCGTTGTATGACGCACATAGTGCAATGATCTAATATACTCAGACGTTTTGAACGCGTCTAGGCAGAAAGCAAAAGTACCAATACAAAACAGGATAGACACGGACAGCATGTAACTTGCTACGTGTTTACTCGTTCGTCACTATACTTCTTTGTCGAGGGCGCGCTCTCTCTCTCTTCCTTCAAGCTTAGCCTCCCTAAATCCTTCTCTAGAAGCCATTCTTCCAGCCGGTCCATACAGCTTCCGTCTATTTGTCCCTTCAACCAGATATCGCCAGCGAATGGCAATCAATGTCTTGTCTCCAGAGGGCAACGAGCTGTGTCCACGTGTCGATTTGTAAGGACTACTAGTCATGAGTAGCGTTTATATATTTAGAGCCTGTGTTTCCTCCTTATGCCTGCTTCATGTCCTAATAAATCAGGCGCCATTCAAAAGAATATGGCTTTTGATCTAACCCCACAGTGCTCGTCTTCGCCTAGCAGCTGTCTGCCAATTGAAATGATACATTACCCAACTCATCCCTCTCTCTTTCTCCCTCCTTCTTCCCTCTCCGTCGAAGCAACTTGGCATCCACGAAAAAACACGAGCGTTCACGGCGCCCGGCGTCTCTGTGACGAGTGGATGGGTAGCCTCGACCCCAATCTGGTGGTTGCCCACTCGGCCGGCGGCATCAACGTCAATCACGGGCCAGATATCTCATGCAGCGCCGAGATTGAGAGCTGTTCCGACGAGTCCTTCCAAAACGGAGGACTGTAATCACGGCTATCGCATCCGTACGCTGACCAGTGGGGAGCGGCCGCGGTGTCTGCCCAGTGACCGAGTGACGCAGGAACACCTTCGAATTCCAGGGGGACAGTTGAAGTAGGCTCAACGGATAAATACTAATTAGAAACAAAAAATGGTTGAACAGCTCGTGTTGTTTCTGTGTGGCTAACTGGACCTTTGCCTGCTGTGCATCATTTCAATGCTTTCAAATCCACAGCCTAGGGTGCCTACACGTTTCCGCCGCGGAGCGGAAACATGTAGGCACCCTACCACAGCCCATCGTATACTGTCTCCTCAGCACAGCACTGGCATGCTCTTTGCTTCGGTAAGCGAGCAAAGCAGCTGACGTACGCACGCACTGTGAAGATGGCATCGACGACGTACCAGAGTCCCTTGAATGGACCATATGGTCTGTAAGAACAAATTAAAGAATGAAGAACCACGCATCTTCGCACTATTGGCTGTTTCATCCTAGGCCAATCGTACCAGAAAACTAAAGAGGAGGCAAAACTGACATCGAAGGATGCAGACACGAGATCTTTGCTTTATGGCGTAAATCTCTGGTGTATCTAAAGCGTTCCAAAAGTTCTCTCTGCAGCCGAGGCGTCGTTGTTGTCGTAGTCTCTTTCAAAGCTGTCCGCTCGCTCTCGTAGGCATCCTTGCAGTTGATGTTACGATGAGGCAAATGATTGGGGGTCCCCTTACGAATGCTTTACGTCTCTTTTATACGCTCAGCCAACAAGCTCTATAGCCCGAGGGCAGTGAACAGGAGGCGCCTGGATCGGCTGCTTGTCAGCGCGGCTTGTGGACAAAGTGGGCAACGTTGGGAAGGCCTAACCGTCAGACGATTGGACACGGGCGCTGCGTCAGACTTTGGCAGGGCACTCGGAGATTTGAGATTGAGATCGGGTCCAATGCGGCCGCCGGCCGTCTCAGAGTTGCCAACATTCCGCATACGTTGGCGCCATCTGTCGAAGCGAACTTCATTGCCCGGTGGGTATTCGCCGTCATATATTCGTATGTGAATTTGTTCATATTACGCTAGACAGCTTTAAACTTTGTACTCTTGGCGTCGTGCACTTTCCTGGACTCGCGAATGGTTTCGGTTGCCACCCTATAGTAGCAGAATAGCTGTGAGTTTATTTAAGTGCTGTTCAAACTACGGTAGCCTAACCGCTCGCATGCCCACCTGCCAGCGGAAGTTCGTTTCTGTCCTGTCACTTGCTTTCATATCTTTTTTTTTTTTTTCTTGTAGTTGGCTTTGCGGTTTAGCTTTCGCGAAAAATTAAGTTTGAACAGTGGGCCAGTAATAGAGTTCGGCAGTGATTTCACTGGCCCGCATAATGGGTGGCGTACCTAGGGTGTGGCACGGGGGCGTGGGGGGGGGGGGGGGGGGGGGGGCACGTGTTTTGGGTGCCACAGACATAACCCGCGTCGGCCCGGGCTTCCACCCGGGCCGCGAGAGGAAGCCCTTAGTTAGAATCGGACAAAGGGCACCATGGGCCGAAAGCTTTCTTCCGAAGCGGTTAGTGCAGAGCGCTTTCCTTGTGCCGGCCGCCTGAATGTCAAAGCCTAGGCATATGCCAGGGCAAAACACTGCTCTTCTACTGTTTTCTATTTTCACATAAAATCAGAATTTTTATCTCTCCATGGGCGCCGCCATGTTTGTCTATGCTGGCGCCACCACGCGGCAGGTGGACTGTGGTGGGTGCTCGGCTGCATTGTTTTGAGAATCTTTGCACAAAATGTAGTTCGAAAACCGCAGAAATGTATAGTCGTTGAAGGCCAAGAACAACATCGTTTCTGGCGGTGCTGCAAAAAGGAAAAACCGATTGCAACCTGAGCCCCCCGTTCCCGCACAGGACAGCGGGCGCCAGAGATTCCTTTAATTTCTTGTCACAATTCGTATGCACGGTATGATTTATCTTCTGTATGGTTCAAAGTTATTTAAAACCAGTTCAGTTTTTACATATCTATATTTCTCATTTACCACAAAATATGGGAGCCCGGGGAAGATTAGGAGGTGGTTTGACATGAGCTAACTTTGTTTGGTATCTTCATTTCGTGTGTCTTCAGCAGAAGACAGTGGAATGTATGTGCTGAGACACTGCCAGACCGCTTTCGTGGGCACGTGGAATTTTGCACAAAATCATTATAATCAGAGGTGCGAAAAAATATTTTTGTCATGGGTGCCAGCACCCCTGGATATACGCCACTGAGAGTAATGATTGCGTCCTACCAGATATGTGAACGCTAGAGTGTCGCGAAACAAATAATAAGTAGAGTTTTTTTTTGTTTTTTTTTTTTTTTGTATATGCACAATTGTCGGCATAAACGATGATTGGTTAACGAGGAGGCCACTTGATTTCCTCTTTAACCAATCAGCTTCGAGCAGCTCACTCTTCCTCTTCCACCTGTCAACCAATCAGTGTCGAGCCTCGCGGCCACGCTTTTATCTAGGCTTCGATTTTGGGCTTCACGAAATGCCGAACACCGGGCCAACGAACGTTTCACGTAAAAATAAAAAGCGCAGGATGATGGTGCATTCGCTGTGCGTGATTGGTTTGGCCGGGGAGAGCAAACGCACAAGACGAAGAGCGTCGTGACGATGCACCTTTGTCGCTGCTCGATTGGCTCCATCCGAGCGTGGCGACGGCTGCGATCTAGGGAAATGCAGTTCCAGGGTCACCGCGTAGATGGCGCCAGCCTGCCAGTGTGTTCTCTCGTCGTAAGAGATTTTAAGAGGTGTTAAGGCAGCCGGTCCTACGAAGTCACGAGTGTGTAAACGAGTGGGCCTTTAAGTGAAACCATAAGTTTTAACGAAGCACAACCGCGAGTCAACCAGGGGACGTCGGCGACGCGTGCAACGTTACACGGGCGACTTTATCAAAAGCGGGGAATTGTTTCCCACACTGCTCGCCGGCGACGCCTTCGGAGCGAGGTTGCGCGCGAACGCGAGTCGGTACCGAACCGGCCTCTTGGTCGCGCCGCGGCGGCGACCAAACAGGAGCGAGGCTATATGCATTGTCTCTTCGCGCACTTGGAACACCGGCTTCGAACTATATTCGCACCCGCTTAGAACCTCACTCACGCGCGCACACACACAGACTCAAACGAAGAAAGCGAGATGGCAGTCTCGTCTCGATGAGGCTCTTTTCACTACACGATACCGCAAAAACCCGCGCGGGTCATGCCATCGCGAGTCTTGGCGAATCGTACAAGTTTCCGTGATAAAAGACGCGGGGAGCGTTGCCCCCAGTCACGTCAAAGGAAACACCCCGCGGACTTGTTTGTTTAGTAGGGGATAGCTTCAGGTGAAAGAAGAGGCGTTTAGAACCTCGAGCTTCAACTGGCGACTCGCTTTGCAAGGTGGGAACGATGTTTTGTTAGACGGGAAGTCTGTGGCGTTATCTAACGAGGCGCTTGCGTTGAATAGGACCTGACGATAATGCGACGATTGCTCGCGCGATTGCTCGCTTTTCGTTTCGAATCTTATCACTCGCTTCTTCTAAAGAAAGCGAAGGGGCGTGGGAAGTTTGGATAGGATGCGGAAGAGTGAGATGCCCACTCAAGGCCGATCAAGACCATGATCGCCTTTTAAATGCGCTGTGGTCGTTATTACGCAAACGAGCTGCTGTTGTGCGGCTTTTTTTTTTCTATCTTTCGGTCTTTTATCTTTATCAAGGGAGCCTTCATCCACACTCCCACTCTGTATAAAGGCTCCTTACCTTTATCTTTTCTGTCGGCAGTTACAGAGGAGGATGAAAAATCGGCCCCACACAACTTACACAGATTGGACTATAGGCAAGGATATTCCTGGCACTATTTTATATACGCAGTATATATATATATATATATATATATATATATATATATATATATATATATATATATATATATATATATATATATAGTGCTACAACGCGCTGCACTTTCTCCGACACTCTAGAATAGACACGCCTGCGTTTATGCCCGCCAAAGACTACGTACGTTGTCCACTTTAATAGCAGCGAGATTGCGGTTAACCCTTGTACATATAACTCCAGTTGAAAAGATAATGTTATAACGGCCACGCGGACTTCCTGTTTCTGAAACAGCCGCGCAACTTGAGAAACAAACTAATCAAAGCAAAAGAAAAAAAGAAATGTCTTTTTTAGACGCCAGCGGCCTTTCTTTTTAGAGCTCAACACCAAGCTGAAGGACGATACCGGAACATCGCCAATGAACCATTGTTTTCACATAAAGACGGCACCGAGCGACGAAAGCTCGAAGTACAGTTGGCGTCCGGAAGTGGAATTGCGCTACCGCTCCTGCCTCTTCCGCGACTCATTTGAGCCGCAAAAGGAGCAGGAGAGGTAGCGCAGCTCTCTTTCCGGACGCCGACCGTAGTTCGAGCTTTCGGGATAGGGCCTGCGCACGCGCGGAAAGTCTTCTTGAAAAAAGGTCTATTAGGCGACAATCAACTCTTTCCAAAAACCACAGCCATCTGCAGGTGGCTGTCTCAAAAGCGCCAATATTTCCGCTCCAATGACGGTATAGTAGAAGAACGAGATTGGTCGACTTCGTGACCGGAAGGCGACGTACAATTGAATCAACTTGTTAAATACAGTTCCCCGCATTTTTTTCTTTTTTTTTCTTTTAAGCGTTTGGTGTTCCTGCTGTGGAGGAGTTGCGCAATGCCGCCATGAGAGTGTCGGCTTTGGATCGAGGGTTTATTAAAACCTCTCTCGTGGATTCTTCACTTCGCAGACGAACAAAGCGATTTTCGTTCCGAAAAGCGGTCACCTTCGGCGGGAGGCTGCGGCGTGAGATTTCCGACGCCGCTGGGTCCCAGAACGCCGCTATCGTGCACGACGCGCACGTCCGAGTCAACGCTGCCAACTCGAATTTCGTGCTCCGCCGAGCGGCAGCTGTCGGCAGGCCTAAGCCCGCTGTTCCGTTCCCGATCGCAGAATTGGACGGCTAGAAGCCGGCCGGCCTTGGGATCGGCGTTTTCGATGCGCACACATGCCTGCATGAGTGACCCTTAGCTGCATGCAGACGCGGATGCGTGGCTCTAGTTGCGCGCTGCTTCAATGGCGTAACGTCCGAAGGAGAAACGAACGGGCGAGCGAACACATGATGAGACGAGGACGGGGCAGAATACGTGACGAGCGGTTTTATCTTTCCCAGGCCAATTCATCGTACGGATGCATGGGTTTAACGAATTCGGTGAATGCGGTTGTTCTGTACCTGCCAAGTTGATTGAACTCACAGCGGCTGAAATAAAACGAAAACACAGTCCCGGAAGTATCCTGGGCGTAAAATTATCTCATCAAATAAAATCGGGCAATGTCTCCTTTTATAGAATCGAACATTCTTATCGTTCACGGTTGGAGATACCGAACGCTAACGCTTCTCGAGAAGAACTCTTTAGGTCGCCCACGTGTAGCGTCAGTTGAATTTTCATCCGCACGGTCTTTCATTCGCGTGACCACGAACGTAGAATTCAGAAAGTCGTCTACTCCTTAACTCCAGCCCTAGTAGCTTTCACGCGTTGCAAATACTTTGAAGGAATAGTAACAATTCAAACTGCGAAGGCTATGACCTCCAGCGTGCTGTGCAGCAAATTATATAAACGCGATTTTTTTTTAAACGTTACTCAGCAGCACGAACGTAGGTACTGCGTGCAGAACGGGTATTCACAATAAAAGGTGTCAGTTCGCGCTTAAAGTTTCTGCTGCAGTTCATATTAACGCGAGACAGAGTATACACATTGAAATATTAAAAACAGCGCGAACAAGACGAAGGACTAGAGGAGACGTAGACGGACAGAGCGCTGTTCCCTCTTGTGTCCTTCGTCTTGTTCACGCTGTTTTTAATTCTTCAATATGCAAAGGCAACTCGCCCAAGTGTTCGTCCTACTGCAATACCCAGAGTACACACCCCAAAGTCACTCCGAGAGGTTTCAAAACCTCGCCTCTTGCCGATTTCATTCCCACGTAGCACTACAACGCTGTTTGCCTTGCAACAAAGGCGAACATGCGTGTTTGTCCGAATTACGAGTCTTTTTTTGCATGCCGGGCAGCTTGCTATTCCTCTAGAGGCCACGTAACAAAGTGTCTGCACTTATAGAGAATGTACTGCTGAAAACACTTGGCTTAGACGCAAACTACAGCCACACGAACGTTCGTGCAATCGTTAACGTGGGCTGTCAAATTCCATGGAGTCCCCCGGTGATTTTGTTTCTGCGCTTATTATTTTATAAGCCGAAGGAAAATTCTCTCGTGCTCACACGGCTAGGGGAAACTAACATTATTTAGTAAATACCAAGCAATCTCTCGCGTTTATCATCTCGAGCAATGTTGGGGGCGTGGCCCTTAGAACGGTTTTCATGCGGGGCACGAACTACAAGGTGCAAGAAGCACCTTCCAAGCTTCCAGGGCTGTGACCTCACGCCCGTAACCTTCGCTTTGCAAATTCCAGCTATTCGCTGCAAAGTTCGTGCCCTTCGTAACACTGAGCTAGTTCACCGGCTATACTTTGTGACACTTGGACAGCTTGTGAGATAGAGCGTATACCCATTCCTGTACGAGGACACAATCATCTTTTCCAACTTCACGTTTCGGCGCGCGGCTAATGACTTTCCTATACGCTATTTAAAAAACGAAGGTAACTTGCGAATCAAACTAATCACTGCACGGGAACACGCCCAAAACAAACGCCTGCAATGTCCCGCTGGTACGCGGAGTGGCGACTATAAGTAGAGCCAGTGATTCCGATATCGGAACGCACGCTTGCCGCCTCGTGGCTCGGTTCCTGGGACTAGAGTTAGCTCCTTGCACGTATTTAGCATTCGAAAGGGGTCCATAACCGTGCACGCGTCCTTGATGGGTCGCCGTGGATTGTGTACGTGGTCGGCATCCTGACCATTGACCGGGCCGATTTCTTTGCCTAGAAGACTGGTACGCGGCGAGCGAATAGGGAACACGCCGGGCGTATCGAATGGAGGTGCGTGAGGCTCAGTCTTATCGCTTTCCCTCTTCCCGAGCAACGTGTTTTTGGTGTTTGTTTTCGTGAACGCAGAGGCGCAAATACCCATTGACAGATGACAGCTTGTGCCTTCGTTCGGTTGCTCGGAACCCGGTGGGCTACTCGCCGATATGTCCAGCGCCTTTCTCGTCGGTGTTGACTGGCCGTATACATACAGCCATTTGCAAGAGGCCACGCTTCGAAAGCTGGTCTGACCAGTGTGGATGGAACATTCTTTGTTTGGGTGCTAGTCTGGCAACAGCGGGCGCGCCTTAGCAATTGACCCCGTAAGTGTGACGTCACTGCTGCTCCAAACAAACCGTTGCTGTGGGTGTCGCTATGGGCGAATGCATGGGACTGGCTTTCAATCCGAAAGAACGATCGGTCAAAAATCAGACGGGGGATTTATATGTCTAAAAATAACGTATATATATACATATATGAAGCCTAGATCTCGCACATCTCGCACTTACCGCGGCAGGAGTTTGCCGAGAAACGAATGTTTCTGAAACATTTGCGATGACAACTTCCGGTCCTCGAGACGCCATCGAGATGCCTGCAGAAGATTTTCATAGCATGCGGAAAATTATTTTGCAAGTCGGTTTTTTAAGAGTTCGCTGTGGAAATATTTCGAGTGCCTGGCTGCTACGAGCGCATACGGGGAATGACTGAAGCATGTCGTCTGCAACAGTTTAAATTGTTTGAATAATAATACGATTTTGATCCTGTAGTTATTGGGAACAAGCCGGGCCTGAGGAAACTCGTCAGGTTTATAAAAACGAATTGTATTTGCTTGCGATACGGGATACCGTCCGACAAAAATCATCGCACGTACGGAAATCTGCTAAAAATACGGCGAGATAACCATCTTTTAGTACATGATGTGCATTGTAATGAAGGAGCCGTTATTTTCACTCTAACATGAGCGGCTCGAGACCCTAGATTTTGTTTGCGGGCTCGTAATATGGGGGTCGTTTTGTACCTGCTTGAACCATCACAGTGAGGAAAAAAAAAACAAAAAAACCTGCTGATTTCGATTTCAGTAAGATATTATGATCGCGAAATAACTGGCTGAAAACATCAGGTGGGTTTATATCAGTTACGGACAGTTCGTTTGATCACACAAACGTGCACTCAAGCGACTTCTGTGCCGTCATAAAATCTTAAGAGGCGTGCTGGCCTGTACTTCGACGTGAATGTACACTTCTCGTCGGTTGTTGTAACTTGTCATAATTAAGGCTGGACTCCATGAAATGTATATGCTGCGAAAAATCGACGAATTTTCGCCCGGCAGCTTTTATTCTGCGCGTTGCATCATCGCAGTGGCTGCTACGTCGCGCACAAAGCGAGCCTGCCGTCGGGCGAAGTTCGTCAGTTATTCGTCGCCTAATTCGCTCCATGAAGTTCAGCCACGTGATTCGGCTTCCCAGTGTCTTCAGTCTTCCCAAATATTGTGGAAGCCTCTATACGGGCCGGGTTCGCGCGCTCGCGCACCTCGAGCGTCGATCAATGCTGTGTACGGGCACTCTTCGCTTCAGAAATCACACAGAAAGTTGACCCCGAGAATAGAAGGTTTGTCTATCTTCAGCTACTTCATTCAACGCAGTCGCGTGCTACGTCGGGAAGGACTACTGGACCAAACTGGCCTCTCAAGGCTATCGTGCCGTCTGATAGCAAGGCAAAACCGTAATACGGACTTTTATCATCGCTATATATGTCACTGAGACGATAGAAAAGGTCTTCGTATGATTTGATATTCAGAAGACACAATGCTTACAAAAATGTATTCAATGTTTTATCACACAAATTCTAACCTAACGTCGAGCCCACATGCTTTTGTCCATAACAACGGCCCTGTAGTAACATAATGTTTGGAGCATATAGTGCCATGTTGGGACGCCATCACTTGTGAGGTCAATGAGGCTTGGCTATCAGACGATCGACTAACACATGCAGCGAGATGGCGGCGCCCAGGAGCTGTATTTCAAACGTCTCTCGTGGAGGCCTTATGCGTGACTAAAGGAGCAGTAAAAGGTTTTCCGCGAGGCAGAATATCCTCCTCGCCACCCTTCCCGTTTCCCCCTCTCCCACTGCTAGCTTGACGGCGGGGGGACTTCCTATGTTGCTGCATCTTCCGGTTGGATATGCCGGAGCTTATCCCGACTTATTCAACCCCGAGATGCAACTACAAAAGGGGTTCTCCCGCCGTCAAGATAACTGCGAGAGAGGGGGAAATGGGAAGGGTGGCGAGGAAGATTTTTCTATTTTGCGGAAAATGATTTTGTAGGTCGGCCTTTAAGAGGCGTACAACGTGCGCATAGCAATTGTATAAATTGGCGTGCCACTCGGGGAATTTGAGTTTACGAATGAGATAGGGCCGAAATGATCCGTAGGATGGTTTCAGTTTTTAACAAGTGTTCAGTTTGCAAGAGTCCGTTGAGCGCCTGTTTGAACAGACCTTGACTTCGGGTCGGAACTACGTCAATTTTAAGGTTAACGAGTTTCGGCCAAGCGTACGAAAAAGCTTCTTTTGTATCCGTATCCCACGACACTCTCCCTTCGTTCGTATCGTGTGCGACACCGCTTGCTGGAAAGCCACAAGGTGTCGCCATATATAGAGTGCACTCTCACTTCTAAATAAGCGAAACCATCCCCAACTGCTCTGAAGAGAAACTATAATTCTCCGTTACCCAATACTTCGAGAGAAAAAAAAGTATTCTCACGAAACGGTGTGGAATACGATTCCACCGTAGTACGGATATCTAAAGGGGCCATAGCGAGAGGTAGCCCTCCGCTAAGCGACCGGAATGCCCTCGGGGACACCCCAAGATAAACTGAATCTTTAACCACTCGCGAATTAGGCCACACTATAGGACCCTTTCTCTCTGCTCATTTTAACACGGGCGAGAAATATACGCCAATCTATAACGGAAGCGATCGCCGTCGCGAGTTCACCGGGCTACGCCAGCAGCGTTCTATTTCTGCAGGGAAAAAAAAAAAAAAAAAAGACGTCTGCATTTTGAAAAAGCGTGGGAACCGTTTCTGCCTTGTGAAGCACAAATTGTGTCCGATCCTGAACCGCACGTGTACGCGTCCATCCGGAGAAAACACGCGATACGCAACTCGACGGAGAGTCGTCGTCGAATTGCGACATCATCATTCGATTTCTTGAAGTAGAGGGTAAGAGAAATTGTGTTGTGCGTTTGTTTAAACAGCAGGAGGTTAGTCAGCCTCATTGGGCATCCGCTGCAGATGAGACATTTAGCCAGTGCCCTACCACTGCTAGCCCGGGATCTTTAACGTGCATCGCGCAGTATTGGCGACGCGAGTGATCGATGGCGTCGCTATGGTCGGCCTGCCACGATTGACCGAGTGCTGACGATGACGTCAGCAAAAGATTTCTCATCGACAGAAATAAGATTGATGTAAGAATTTAAATTTTGGTGGTGTTTGAAGCGTTGCTTTGAGAGAGCAATTATTTGAAGCTTCCACCATTATAATTAGAAACACCATCGAACGTGTTGTTCGCGAAGTAATGATGTCGCGAGAGGTAACCATAGGAGGGCGCCACCAAAATATCTCGCCGCCAATAGACCTATTGCTATATTACCCTAGTATCAAAGGGAATGCAGGGATTGGTGTTCCACGCGCCGCACATGCTGGCGTCAGCATTAGTAATTTTTCTAAAGCAAATACCTAAAACAAATGCCATCTTGCACGCGCGTTCGTCAACGCTTCATGTTGGTTATTTACTTCGAACCTTTTATACGGGGAAGGCGTGCGCGTGTGGCGCCTGGAACACCAATCCCTGCATTCTCCTTGAAGCTTGGGGGGGGGGGGGGGGGGGGGGGGGGGGGGGGATCGGTGGCCGAGTGGGCTGTAGTCGGATGCAACCTAAGAACAATCTTTTAGCTCCACCCACAAGCGCATTGCGCCCATCTGAAGTGCCTCCGCCGTCGAGAAAGTAGTTCGCTAGCAACGTTGCTTTTTCTTCCTCCAGGAAACGTGTCTTAAACTACTACAATATTTATTTAATTCATTCAGGACATTTAAATAAGTTAGAATACGTTTTTGTCAACGAAATAGCTGTTTAGTAAAGAAAGAAAGAAAGTCATGTCCAATGTACCGTCTTCCCAATTCATTTTCTGTCCAAGATACTGTCTAACATACCGTCTAACATACCTCTCAGCAGTGCTAAGCCTCGCGCCCGCTTCGAAATTTTTGTTGGCGATAGCGTCGCTGGATTCTCACGTTTTTGCGCAAAAAGTGCTGCAAACGTAAGCCGATACCATTACGATTTCGTGGCGTAACCTCGGGCACGTAAAACTCGGTGCAAAAAAGCAGAATAATTGTCACGAGAAACTAGCGTCGCGTTGCTAAGGCCAGCAGCCATGTTGAACTTTTTTTTTTTTTTTTTCAAAAGGATCGCGATTGGTCCACGGAATCGTGACTTCATGAAAACGATTGGCTGGCGTTTCTCGGCGTAGGATTACATTTTCCTCTGAGAGGCATTTCCGGTTTTTTCTTAGCTTGCAACCAACTATAGCGCACACCAGCTCGGAGCACGTGGAGCGAAAGCTCGCGCTGCAGGACCCAGGGATCCTGGGTTCAATCAAGTTCAATCCCCACCCCTACCCGTTTCGATCTGGATGAGCATCGTACCGGCGTGCGGTCGTGTACCAGTACTGCGTGGCGCACGTTAAAGACCCCAGGCTAGCGGTTGTACTGCACTGGCTAAATTGCTCATCTACAGCTGGGAGACTCGTCGCCCCTGTGAGGCAGACCAAGTTCTAGGCTGTATAAACACACACACAACCCAATTTCTTTTTCTCCTTGAAGCTTGGGTAATACAGCAAATGGATACACGACCGCGCGCCGGTACGAGGGTGGGGATTGAGGCCACGATCCCTGTATTCTCCAGCGCGAGCTTTCGCTTGCTCGTGCTCCGAGATGCGGCGCGCTAACACACACGCGGCCACCAGTCCCTTCCACCGTTCATTCCGCAAAACACACACACAAACAAACAAAAAAAAGAAACGCAAGCGCATTTTGCAGCTCGGCGGAGAGCCACCGTCGCTTTTGGAAGAGCCACGCAACTAATTGATGTTCTTGTGTGCGCAGGCTATTCTGGTGCTTTGTGCAGAGCGGGCGCAAAGTGGCGATTGTTACTATTTTCGAATATACGACCCTCTAGACGTGCGGTGTCAAGCGACAGTTGCATACTGACTCTCTCGCATGCAGTTCTAAAATTCCGAAATAAACAAAAACCGTTTTTTTTTTTTAATTTAGATACATTTTTAGATAACCGTTATGAAGGAATTTAGGCACCAAATGCATTGGCTTGGGACCGAGGGGAAGGAGGGGGAGGAATTTGGGTTTTCGTTTGTTTTTAGGCTAGGTGGCGCAAGCTACAGCCCGGTATAAGGATATAGCCGTTATTTTCCATCCATCCAACCATCGCGGCCGAAATGTCGCCACTCTACTAAAGCGTAGCTTATTTAGTGACTCGTGTTTTTTGCCGTTATCATTTCATCTTTTTAGGAACTTATAGCACTTGGGCCATGCTCCAGAAGAACAGAGTGCGATCTCTGCCGCCGTTCCGTTTCTCTTGCTCGGCTTCCTCGACCGCATGCACCACAACCCATCCGTCTTGGACCGGCCGGCCAAGTGGGCGAACTGGGCGTCAGCTCGCCTTACGTATCACCTTCTGCTCGCACCTCTCCCTAGTGAGGGCCCTCTAAATTAAACGGACCCAGCGCCAAATTACTCCCAGATACCTATCTGATTGCAGTTGCTCCTTTTCTCGGGGGAGGCTAAAGGGAGGCGAACATTTTGCCTCCGCTGAGACCAAATTCCCCGTGTCGGCATCGCGCGGCTATTTGTCACGGAGATATGCATCGCCCGGCGGTCTCTGCGGTGCAGTGAGAACGGTTGGTCCCAAACTTCTGAGATAGAAAAAAAAGTAACACGGTCCTGGCGTTTGTCCGCAACGGCGTAACTGGATCCTATCTCTGTCTCGGCAGGCTTTGGTTCTTTTTCTGCGTCGAAGCTTGGGATACTGTTTTTGGAAGCGACACAGTCTCCCAGATACACGACACTGCGAAGAAAAAAAAAAAAAGAACAGGAGCCGAAATTGTCGTGTGAAAAAAATAAAATAAATTATAAGTGGATAAAAAAAAAAAAAAAACTGGTCGTAGCATTAACTTGGAGGATTATAGAGTCGTCCGCGTTGGAGACAAACTTTGCCAGGAAGGTGCTCTCGGGCGTATATAGAAAAAAGTGCCAGAGGAAAAGACCTGGCCGCGAGTTCAAAGAAGTCAGGTTCGTTTTGTGTTTCCGTGCATCATCGTGTAAACCCACGCAGTCCCTGCAACGGGAAGATCCGGTTTCCACGGCGTCTAGACGTCGAAGGTTACTACGTGCTCCTGGAGACTCCTGCGTTAAATTACTTCCAAGAGGACAGTTGTATACCGCATCGTGCTGCCTGTAAATCGTTTGTGAACAGCATGCTTCCGTCCGTGTTTACGGGATAGCTTTTGTCGTTTTCCGTCATAACGCGAGATTAAAAATGTACCCTGGAGGTGATGCTCTTCTCCAGCGTTTATCACTCTTTATTTGCTGTAATATATACTTAACTCGTTTACCTTTGTTCATGCGTGGCATCGAGCAGGACAAACACATTATGTTAGTTCACTTATGTGATTGTAAAACAGGGCCACACGGCTTTCCTTCGACAAAATCCAGATTTGGACGCAATTCGACGCAAGTGGGTGTGTTTTTCTAGGCGTTGCAATCCTTCATTCAGCGGGAGGTATGTCTGCTTTAAAGGTATGGCTATACTCATTCAACGTTGTCGAGTAGAAATTAAGCCAGTGCTGCGTCTGCTAACCTCGGGTCTCCACTGTACATCACACCGGGATCATACCAACGCGCACCTGTCCTATGCCTGACCAAAATGGGTAGGGAAAAAGCAAAGAAGATTTGGTGTCATATCTGTTCATACAGCGCGAGGTTGGTCTGTCGTAGTTTAGCGGCACCGGTCCACGTCGTAGGTGAGAAATGTATCCAGCGCAGTTTGACTACTCGAAAGGAACTTCCTGAACGCGCATCATTCAGTAGTAGTTTACAACGGCATGCCAGTGGTTTCGAACCGAATTGAAACGCGCAATGGATTAACCCCAAGATCCCTGAGTTCTGTAGCTCAAGCTTTCGCTCCACGTGCTCGGCGCTGCGCTGCCATGACGCAGCCACCGATCCCCGCTCCCGGTTAATATAAACAATTTCAAGCACGACGCCTCACTGGTGCCCCATGCGTGCAAGGATGTGCATCGTGTGTGTGAGCGTAGCTTTGGCAAGCTTGTAATTACACGCGCTTGCCCGCACGAGCAGAGGCAGGGCGACGGTCAGATGCCCTGCTTGCAATCGTCTATAGGACATCCCACGACTGTTGATGTAAGTAGCGTTAATACCACATCTCATTAGCCTCAGGTTATGCTAGTTTCCAGCAGCTGACATAAAACTGAGAATTGAAATTTTACGGCAGTCTACATAGTATGTTACCTTCAAAATTATAGCGAGCTGCATTAGGGCAATCCCCTTACGCAGGTAACTTAATGCTTCCTCAACCTAGATGGGACTCCCTAGGCCAAACTGATAACACGTGACCAACAGGAATAAGTTGTCTAGCCAAGCTGAAACTTTAAGAGAACCTGACCTTACGGACTGTAATCCTATACTCCAAATGTTCTTTGCCAGGATGGACGAGCGGATCCGCGTATAGCTTCTCGCCTTCGCCGACCGTTGCCTGTTCTCTCTTTATATCTTTACACGATTGCTTATTTTCGTTCACCAGGGCGTTGTATCCCATCAGTCACAGCAACCGGGTGTCCCTCCCACGCCATTGTTTAGAATTCAATCCGTCACTCTTCATCTAGATCGCACACGTCCACGGTGCTAGTATCATCCTTGGAGCTTGCCAAATAACTATGCGCGCTGTAATCTGTTTAATCATCATCACCGTCAGTCCGATGGCACCTCCTCTCGTTCCTAACACATTGTCTTCGCGCTTTTAAACCGCAAGCTGGGGCGAAGGTCAGCCGGGCCGTTCCTTGGGTCAGTCGTTCAGTCCACCCCATCAACCACCTTCACTCACTATCTAGATCTCTGCGCCACGGTCGTTCGTCGTTGTCGAAACCCCAGCGAGCGGTGTGCATAATTACCCCCGCAGTCCTTTCCCATCATCCAAATGTTGTGCCCCGGAGCGGTCTCTCCAAGCGCTTATCTCCCTGAGCGAATAGAGAAAAAAAAATATACATGAAGCGACGCGGCGCTGGCAATCTGGCCCGCGCACGCAACCAGGAATTGGTGTCAGTATAACAGCGGCGACGTCCGCCACCCGAAACCTCAACGAAGAAAAGCGAACTCACTCAGCCAGGCCCGCTAAGAATAGGGTAGCGGTCTTACGTGGCGAACTGTAGCAAGGCTAAGCTGGATCGTCCAAGAACTACCTCCTCGGGATCGTGCCGGAGGCTTCGTCTTAGACGAAACGTCAAGATCAAACGGGTTCGACCCCAATCACCCATTCACCGCCCTCCGACGTGGCTGACATCACAGTGACAAAAAGGTAAAAAAACGCCGGCGAGCTGGTGAATGACATCCATAGTAACCCTGAGATGTAGGAACAATAAAAAAATAAAAAAACGGACAGAGCAGCAAAGTCTTTAACACAGCTTGAACTTTAGTTTATTTCAAGCTGTGTTAGAAACTTCGTTATCCTGTCCTTTTTTTTACGTTTTAGGGTTATTATAGATGGATTACATCACAGTAACGTCGGCGTTGGTGTTGTACATTTTCGGGGACAACACTTGTAGATCGAAAGGAACTTCTGGAAGTTGAAAAGAAACTGACTGAACTCTCATTAAAGGGGCCCTGCAACCATATTTAAGCATCTACCTTTTTTGCGGTTTCCACATCTCTTGCGGTTCGGGCAAGCCAGCGGGCACGGAGAGAGTAACTAAATATCAGTGCGTCATATTTTAACCGGACGACGCGGAAACCACCTCCACCTACGAGGGCGACCCGCGTTGCCGAAAGCGCGCGATATGTGACGTTTTTGGTCCTGGCCTTACTACTGGTCAGAGCCACTAAAAGTTTTTTTTTTTTTTTTTTAGTCGAGATACAAAATAGAAGTGTCGCGAGCCGTTTCAAATATGTATGACAGTAGTTTTTGTTCAGTATTTTAGATCAGAAAAGAAACAAATGCAGTTTATACAGCACGGAAACAAGAAAGGACCCGTCGACATACTCACCACCAAGCTGCGGAAAAAACGGCGCATACTAGAAAGGGCTAGTGGGATGAGGCTACGACGAACCGCGAGCGTAGAAAGGTCCCGGATGTACGCGGCGGCGCTGCGGTCGTATACCGGCTCGAGGATCCGGCCGGTTCCGAGCGTTCCGAAGGCTCTCGGCGCGGGCCCTGCTGGCGATTTGACCATTTGGCCGCATGGCAGCGCGAAGTTGAACCCGTTCTGAACTGATCTTTACCCCGTGTTTGCTGTCGTTTGTGGCCAATAAAGTGTTATGCCGAAATAGTCTTTAATCGCGCAGCAAATCCAATGCGAGCCGCCCGGGCCGCCTGCTTCATAGGGCGTATCCAACACATGCTTTGGTGGCGCCCTCTCGAGCCGTCGACACGGAGTGCGGCAGCCGTGAGCGCTCGATGAGCTCACTACCCCTCCTCTAGTTCACGGCCACTCAAGCCAAAACCTACGACGTCATGAAAGAGGTTATTTTTTGCTTGTTTTTGTAGTTATAATTCGCCTATAACTTTTAAGATAAAGCGAAATTTGAGAAAAGTTTGATCAAGTTGCTACGTTCAGTGCGCTCAGGTTCAGCGCAAATCGAAAACCAGTAAAAAAGTCATTGCAGGGCCCCTTTAAGGCGAGGAGCGTGTAGTGCACTTGAAGACATTGCTAATCTAAGTGCCTTGTTTTTGTTTTGATTTCTTTTCGTGAACGGTTCTGATTTCGTTGTCCCTGTGGGAGCACGGGATCGCGCTGCCGTTCTTCTGTCTTTGGGTGAGAAGTTCAAAGTCGGGGTCACACTGCTTATACATCATACAAAAGACAGTCTGCATGCAGATTCGAGCGTGAGTCACCGAGAGATCCGTGCTTCGAATGCAGCATGGCAATGAGCTCAAAGAGGAAACTTGGCACGCGGCATTTGAACCACGGATATTGTGGTGACTCGTGTTTGCAGGCTGTCTTTTGTAGGATGTAGGATCAGTGTGGACCCCGGCTTAACGAATTCCGGTCAAAACGCATTCTCGTGGACTTCGCCTGTTGACAAAAGAAGCGGCATTTCATTTCATACTGTAGAAACCAGTTGTTGATTTTGATATAGAACAGTGTTTAAGCAAGTGACTTGCTTTTTTTTTTTTATCGTGCAAAATATAATAGCAGGATCTTGGTCGATTTCAAGACCTTCCTGGGTCCTGTCAGGTGTTGGTGCCTGAAAACAAACGCAGAAGAGAGGCTTTAGACCTCCAAATTTTTGTTGCAGGTCGTTTAAAACGGCGCTTGCTAAATAGGGACAAACAGAAACAACTACTGTTTCGACATAAATTCTACTAAAAGTATTGCAGGCGGTTGTAAGTGTAGCTAGGAGACAACAAGATTGACATATATACTGCAACGCTTTATTTATTAAACGAGCTCGTTGAACATCTCACGAAAGCGTTGTTACGGCTCTTCTTTCTCCAGATGTTGCTTCCTGAATGTGTCTTTATAAATATTGAACTGGCCAAATATTTATCTTTTTTATACAGTATACACCGTTCAGTCATTCTCACTGCTCCTTTCATGGTGAATTCCGTGGCAGTTTTTGTCCGCGGTTTTCTTTAACATCGAGAAGACGCACCTTGTTTTAAGACACTAAACAGTTACTCTCATGTACGTAATATAGCATATCATGTATGCCGCCCGCATCCCATACCTAGGGTTTACTTACACGAGAAACGCAGCGTCGTTTCGTCTTCAACTTGGGTGGAACGGTGATGCCTCTTAGCTCGCGAACCCTTCCGGAGGCCAAAGGTAGACGCATATGAATTGTTCGCTTGCGTCATTATGCAGCGAGCGCTTTCCTCATCATTGCTCAGTAAGGCGACAGCCTTGGATGTGTCGGAATTCGTTTCATTCTACGGTCACGGCAAACAGAAAGGAGATCAAGATTACCGTGACACAATTAGATCAGACGCATCAACTCGGGCAATGTGGTTATCTGTTATTTTTCCTCTTCTCAAACAAAGATGAAAGCACAAGGTGCCGCTCCACTAGAGCGAATCACAGCTGCGCACATAGTTTCGCTTTGCGAACGGACGCGAGGAATCATGGAACTCGGCGGTGGAAGAGCAAGCAGTGAAGGACGTTTTACTCTTATACGCAGCTCTTTGTAAACCTGCGAAGCGTAGAGTTCGCGAGGGCGCTCTCCACGGCACTGCACGCCATTCTGCTTCCGCACAAAGAACACTCCCCATGTTGCTGGAGTGTGAGGCATTTTCAATGGGCGGATGAGACTGCCGGAAAGAACGTGGACACTAAGATATGCGAAGGAATAATTGGAGCCATATCGAATAGCGGCTTCGTCCCACTGACAAAGTTACGGCAGTAAGAAACAAAAATAACAAGCTTACTTATTTTAGAAAAAAAAAAAGTAGGAAACGATCGAATCGCCTCCGCTCGTCCTCTCGACTTGTTCTCACGGACGCGATACCGTAGGAAAATTCACGCCACAGTGATTTATGTGCGTCCTGAATTGGTTAACAACTAGATTCACGTTTCCTTTTGAGGCCTCGCTCGTCAAACACGGTCGCTCGCTAACTGCCGCTGCCAGGAACACGATGCGGAGTTCATCATACAAAGGACCCTTGATTGTTATAATTCGATGGATCGTTATCTCGTCCACTTTTGTTTTTCCTTCCTCGTGTCCTAACCTTTCCCCGTCGCCGATCTCAGGACTGACGGCTTCCCGTTCCTTCTGGCGGAATGTGTAAGTGTACCCGTCTGCTCTCGAATCAAGAACGGCAAATGGGCAGCGATGGAACCGCGTTGATGATAGTGTCTTGGCCCAAACCTCGGCATCAGACGCCGGACGGTGATCATCGGTCTGGAAGTGCCAAAGTGAAAAAACGAGGTCGAGCTTTCGCTTCGACACCTCCTCGGGTTTTTGCCTCTTGAAGACGCGTCCCTTGTTGTCCGCGCCTTCCAGAGATAAGACGTTCAATTCTGCGCGTTCTCTTTCTTGAAAAAAAAAAAAAAAAAGGAATAGCTTGCAGTGAAAGCGTTCTTTTCGCGGTATCGTGCTCCAGGAACCTCCGGCACCCCAGGGACGTGTATCTGCCGTAGACGGGTCCCGATAAAGCGGGATCTATAGCCCGAGGTGCCAAGTCGTTAGCTCTGCAGAGGTGAGAAAAGATACCGGGACGGTTCCGCGTTCCGGTATGTCTCCTTTCCGTCGTGAACTATAAACGAATCTCCAAGAAGTGACTTCATTTTCTCCTTCCCCTTATTCGGCTCTTCATAACCCCGAGGGCCGTTCCACATTTATCATCCTTGATGATCCTTCTAGATATAGAGCTCGCAGGGTTGGCCGCATGGTGTCGGAGATGCTCCGTGGATATATGTACTTCCCCCCCCCCCCCCCCTCTTTTTTTTATTTTCTGCTAAAGAAAAAGAAAAGCTCGCTGCCTTCTGTCATATTCGCTTTAGAAAACGATAAACGCATTGGTAGTTTTTTTTTTTTCTTATCCAGGACGACTGAATAGTAAGTGTTCGGGATCAGCCCCTGGCGACGCACCAGCGAGTGTCAAGCGATCCGCCAGCGACGCGCTTCTTTTTTCGTAGTTTATATCTTACTCTGTCACTTCCTTTTTTATATATATTTATATTCGACTCTGGACCTCCGTCTTCCTTATGGGGCGCGGGCCTGTGAGACAATGCCGGCACAGCTATTAGGCAGCCTGACAGAGCGTTTATACCCCCCCCCCCCCCCTTCTTCCCGCCCGTCGATTTCGTAATTAAAATCACTCGCGCGTACACCCTATGCAAACAAGCGCAACGAGGCCGATCCAGTGTATCACAAAAGACAATACTCAGCGTCGCGGCAGCAGCCGCATGCCCGAAGAGGTCTACACCAGCGAACGCTCGCTATAAAAGAGTCCTACATATCGAGCCTCTATACGATACAACCACGTGCATGGAACCTGCGTAGCCGCCGCCGCTACTGGGATAGCGCGGTCTATACTCAACAAAGAGCTAGAATAAAACTGAAAAAGAAAAATGCTGCGTTAAACGGGACAGGGGAAACTATCGTTCGCCAGACGCATGAATAGGGCCTCCAGACAGGCGCAAACCTGTATCTCACGCCCAGCCCGCACGTCAACTCAAAAAGCGTTTCAATCTTTCGTGGCGTCAAGAAAAAATAAAATTAAAATAAAAAAAGGAAAACGTAGGCTCCGGGTGGTCGCTTCTGACGGGTTGCCGACGCACGTAAACGCTATGACCCTTTCCGAAGGGCCAGTCGCGACCTGCGCCCCTTAAAAGTCCCGCCCCACCCACGCACGCCTTTTGCTTATTTGTATTCCTTTTTTCTCACCGATGTCAACACGCCCAGTCCAGTCGCTAGAAGCCTGATGCCCGCCAGTGTGTTTTCGTGTACGCCGCGGTCTTCCGGTGAAGTCCCCGTCACTGACGGAAGCGGCATGAGAAAATTTTCAAAAGCACCAAAGAACCGCGAGCGTGCGCGCGCGCGGAGCTGTTTGCACTTTAAAATTAAGGTTGCCCAAGAGCAATGGTGCTTGCTGCGTACATACCCGGCCAGTGGGCGTATTCAATATTGTTGGTGCGGTCCGCAAACCTTTTTTTATTTGTTTTTTTTATTGGCGCTTTGTCTTGATCTGGGCGACGCCTATACGGGACCATTAGTCGATTTATTCTCGCAGCGCGGAGCTCATATTCTCTCTTTTTATATTATTATTATATATTATATTTGCTTTTTGTCATCTTGTCTTTTGTTTTTAAGTCGTCATCACGCTTAGTGCACAGTCAATCGAACTGAGGGTAACTGTTTCTAAATTTTACGGAACGTATCGCACACTCCTGCATTTCAACTGTTCCCGTAACTACTTCCATAAAGCCCTGCATGCAACACGGCGCGCGTTGCACTCTGGGAACTAGTTGGCCAGGGAGGAGGGTGGCATGGTTTCGGTTTCGAGCGACACGTCGACAAGAGATTATTTTCTGGTCCCGAGAGCGTCATTTGTGGTCTCTAAACTAACCTAAATGGTCATACCTCGAAGCTTTAGCACAATCCCGAGACGTATAGCTTGTCTTAACACATGTTTGTTGTATTTTTGTAATTGAGCCTTCCTGTTAGCGTTCCAATCGAGGTATGTGGACGAGCCAGTGCTGGGATTCTCGACGCTGCGAAGCTCGGGTGCTCGGGGATCTTGCTTGTGTACGAATCAACAAGCTGTAGCAACCAATAAGTATGCCTACATCGAGCTCGCGCCTTTACATTAGTGTTGTTGATCAGGAAGTTTGCTTCGTGCGTCCATAGACGAAATATTACTTTTTGCAATTACTGTTTTTCTTAATGTGCCTGAGTATGCGAGGTAAAACTCGGAGGTGCCATTGAAAAGCTCAATTTTAACACACTTATCTCTTATCTGTACTGACCCGCAGCACTGCACGAAGTGAAGTCCCCACCCGCTTGCATTCCACTAATATTGAACATCGCGTATGCGCATAAAGTTATCCTGCAATCATAGGCGAATTCGCGCATACAGGCCGTTTTAAGAATGCAAAATTCGAGCACTTGTGTGAAGAATGTCGCACCGTTCGCCGGCAGTGCGTCAGACGGGCATGAACCCCTATGCGCACCGCATTGGGATTCATGCATGCCCGTCCGGCGCACGGTGCGACATTCTCCAGACAAGTGCTCGAACGAATTCAAAGCGCATTTGACGGCTGCTAATGGCCATAATATTTGTTATGTGATTGCTTTCTTCCTGCCTGAGTATGCCGAGATAATTTCAGACACACCGTTCCCGGCACAGATCTCGGGCGTCAGTAAAAGCTCGTCCAAAAAGGCTTAGCGAGGAGTAGGGGACACTTGTTAGGGCCTCCGTCGTAGCTAGCCGATCTCAGCGTTTGCGAAAAGTTAATCTTCTATCAGCATAAAATTCGAGTGGGAGATATATGATGACACGAGGAAGACATCATAGTAACTTTTGTGCAGTAGTGAGGTCGAATTTATTGCGTTTCCTTAAAAGTTCATGCGCAAACGCTGGCCTCAACTTTGATACCCTGTGAGGATGCGGCTTGCTTTTTGCCCAATGAAGTAACGAGAAGCGGACGTTTGGCAAACAAAATGCGTGTAAGGCTCCAGACGAACAAATTTCAGTTGTAGTTCACTGGTACTAAACGGGATTACTGACATCGAGCTCAAAGATGCACTCGTGAGGTGACTAAGCCACGACTTACTACGTTCGCATACGCACGCACACTATCCGGTGTTTCGGGAACCAAGGAAAGTGCCCCGGTCATCGTTTTGTATCGCTCGAGAATGAGTGTATTGTAAGTACGTTCGTGAAAAGTCAGATAAGCGAAAACGCAAGCAGCGCGTTCGGTCGCGGCGTGATAGCATGAGATGAAGCTGCTCAGTCGAAACCGAAACTGAGTGGCCAACTAGTTCCCAGAGTGCACTGCGTGCTATTTCGCCGCGATGGGGCGCGTCGGTTTTGGAAGAAGTTTGTGCTCCGTCGATCAAAGAACCCCGTTTTCGGCGGTGCACGTTAAGGCGAAAGGGGTATAATGATCTTATATGGCTTTCGAGTTCCGTCAAATTCGTCGGGCAGTTTTTCCCCTTCGCGAAATATTGACTACTCGAGGAACCATTCGAATTATCGCTTTGTGTGCGCCGCCATATTTGTCCACTGGGCTGTGAAACGCGTTCTGATCACGAACAGTAGCTCTCTTCTACGGTATACCAGACGCTGCGCATGCAACCACAGCTCAGTGACGTTTTTCTTTTCTTTTTTTTGCCTGGTTGGTAAGCGCTAATTAGGTGTACAGCGTGTCCCAAAAACAATTTACAATGTTTTTTCTTTCTTTCTACCGCAAAGATAAACTACGCACCGCCGAATGCTCATTCCCGGCCTAAAAATTATAAATGATTTTTTTTTTTTTTATTTCCAAGGAAAAAGTTTAACCTGCTTTTGCCCGCTCACGCCTTTTTTTGTTTTTTGTTTTTTGTTTGTTTTGTAACTGGCGTTATTTAGCTTTATGTAGGCAAGAACTTCGTCGGCCGCCATCTTCCCATTGAAATTATTAGAAAATCACTCAAGTTATAGCTTTTGAATAAGGTAACGGTTAGTTGTGAAACTTTGGTTCGGATGACTAGCGCTAGGTTTTGGCGGAGAATTTGCGCTCGGCGATACGTAATTTAGTTTTGCGGTAAAAAAAACAAACAAAAAAAACAGCGACAACTGTAAATTGTTTTTGGGCACCCTGAATACAACTATAACCACTGAGAGCTTAAGAAAGGCGGGGCGTCGCGAGTCCCCAGCATTTTAACTATTACACTTCCGCAGCCAATGAGGTATGGTCACTGACAGTTTAAGAAATTCAGGGCGCTCCTTGCATCGTGGTTCGGTATTCTTATCGGCTAATGTCGCAATCTAATTGGGAGCAGTAATAAGATGCTGGTTACTTTCCACCCCCGGCTTAGCTGTCGGTGAGCCCGGGTCGCACTCCTCATACCTCAGTCTGCAAACACCAGTCACGGCAGTATCCGTGTTTCGAATGCCGGGCGCCAAATTTTCTCCTGGAACGCCTCGCGGCATTCGAAGCGCGGATCTCGTGGTAACTCGCGTTCGAATCTGTGTGCGGACTGTCTTTTGTATAATGTATAAGCAGTGTAATCCCGGCTCAACGCATCGCGTGACGTCGTTCGCTCCTCATTTTACGTACGCCCAGGCTTGTGCGGGTACCCATTACATGTAATCGAACTACTCGATTACTTTTGGAGTAATTTCGTAAATCATTCGATTATCTTTATTCGGTACTATAATCTGATTACTTTTGAAAGCAGTAAAATCACTTGGAACCGTTACTATTTTCCCCTCTCCTTTCTAATGCCTCCCTTTGTTTCCCCAACCTTCCTACGTGGGGCCTTGGATGAGTAATCCCATGATTCTAAATTAATATTGAACAGTATGAAAAATCCGTTCTTAAACCGGCAGAAAGATATGCCTTATCAAAGCTGTATGTTGGGCTAGTTGGTATTGGTCTTGGGTTGCCAAAGGCATGGTAGCGCTTTTTTGAACGAGGACGAGCGCTCGTGTCTGTCTTGTCTTTCTTTCTTTTGTCCTCGTCCAAAAAAGCGCTACCATGCCTTTGGCAACCCAAGAAGAAAAAGATATGCCGTTCTGAAAACCTCAAATCAAAAGGTGACGGTTACTTTTTTCAAGTAACGGTCTATTATTTTTCCTTTCAAGCGATCGAGTAATCAACTTGAATACTTTTTGTAAACGAGAGTAATGGTAACCGTAATCGATTACTTATTAGAGTAACGTGTACGAGACTGCTTACGCTTTGCGATTCTTCCCCTTATTTCGAGTTGGAGCTATTACTAAAGCCGGGGTACAAGCGCTTTTTACGAGACTTGGGATGAAAACGAAGTGACGGGTCTTATGTCAGGCGAGGAAGGCTGTACCGCGGCGCACGGGCGACGCCTCTCGCCCGAAGAGCGCCTTGGGCTAATGGAGCATGACGGTGCTGGGTCCGGCGTGGCTATCACCTCCGGCGGCGACGGGTGAAGGCAGCGCACGATCCTTTAGAAACCGGATGACCCCTCGGTCGGCTCCGGGCAGCACGGAGGAGACCTTCATCGCGGCGCCCTCACGGTCCTCACTCACCGTTATGGCGCTGCCTTGAAGGCATCGAAAGGAAAGCAGCGACTTGCTCGGACGCACATTTGCAGCATTGAAGGTTTTCGCGACGGATGGAGTGTTAGACCCCGAAAGGACGCTGCGGTGGGCTTGTCGCGCCGATGAACCGGTAAGGAGACAGCCAGCGAGTGGGGAGTTGTGACGCCTCTGATATGCGTGTTGAGGGTATAGCGTGTCGAATTATAGCAGGGATGATACGGTTGGGTCCACTTCTGCCTCGGTGTACCACTGAGGCTTATAGATGAAGGACGTGGTACAGACGGACGTCGGAATGAATTCAGTTTAGTACTGATCTTCGTTCTTGTTACTGTAATCTCGACCGAGCCAGAAATGTATCCGTTTTATTCGAATGTGTTTTGTGAGGGAGGCAGGAAGATCGACGCCCACCGGTTGCTCTTCTTCGTGTGAGCAATCAGCGTTCGAACAGTCGTCTCTTTATTAACTTCTTGTGCCTTCCGTTCAAATACCCGAAATCGTCACGCTATGGTACTCGCGAATGTTTTTGTTTGTAAATTGCGTGGTTCTATTTCAGACGTAAGTATTAGATGTTCCATACGCAAGTAAGACGGTTGGTCAATTTTTTTTGGCGTTGGCTGATTTCGCCATTGGCTTCGATTCGGGCAGGCGTGTGCACACGCCAAACACTCTATATGATCGACTGACATGTCCGTCGATCACTATAGAGTGTGTGAGGAGCATTTTAAATGTAAGTATTTATATATGTCTTTATTGTGTATATCAGTGCGATTACTTCTTTTTTGCTTAATGTTTTAAACGAACTTTCACTTTCGAGTGTTCGGAGTCACTTACCGTACTTTTGCTAAAACAGCTCTGGCATCCAATGGCGTTCCACATGTTATCACCATCCTTGGCTTTGTCGGTATATGAGAAAACAAGCGCGTCTTCTGTATTTTACTAACGTAGTGATACAATCCCATGGAACAGCCTAAATAATAAGTTCGCAAGGGTAACTGTCGGTAACCGCAAGCAATCGACACGTGTACATATCGAATAATTGTTCGGGCAATTTCTCACGCTGTTGTTAGAACTTGACAACGCTTTTCTGTGGCGCGAGAATATGCAATCACGATATCTTAAGATGTGTGGCATTTGTTACGCATTCAAACTCAAGCGATTGAGATGTTCTACTAAAAACGAAAGCGAACCTACCTGACGGTTCCGTATACTTTCGCGCAGGCATCTCCAGTTGTATCATTCCTCACCCATTTCTCGGCCGGGCTCGGCCCTCCATACGCCCACGGTAGTGTGGTTCTTAATACAGCGAAACTCTTATGGATTTCCTTTCAATTACCGGTACAGAGCCAATGGAGAGTTTAAGCGTAGCGTTTCTGTTACACCATACCAGAACTGGTTCGCGAACATACCGCAATAGTGAATTGGGGATTAGGATCAAAACGGCCAAGTTCTAACACGGTAGAAACGGTACTGGTGTTGCGGAAACGCAAAGGTATATCCTCGTGTTAACAAGTAATCCATCTAAAAAAAAATAGTTACGATTTATTTTTTATGGATTATTATCGTTATTACGAAAGATTTCTTTTTATATTTGTAAGGCATAACAGAGCCCGTCCAATTTCTCATATTTATCAGGAATATTAAGCCTCAGTCAATCAAAAAGAGACAGGAGTTACGAATAAACAATGGGCCCAACTATTTATATGACCGTCCGGCAATTTTTCCGCTTTCGCCGGCTTCGTTACTTTACACCCGTCTGGTTAAACATTTCAGAAATATCTGTGAGAATTATTTTCTAGTGTTTACCCGAACCTTCAAACAGGCAATCCAATAGGTTTGTGATGATGAGCAACGGCATTCCAGTGATCTTCAAGAGAAGGACGGCCACTGTAAAGGCATGGGTGGTGCGCTATGTTTGTGTGACGCATACAGCGAACTAGAGCATCTCTTACGTCGGTTGGATTGATTGTGTGTGCCCCGGTTCCGTCTCCGGCAACTACACGTGTTTGCATACAACCGCGCTTTAAAAACTACACTGTTAGCAAAAATAACACGCCCAGACGTGTAAACCGTTGTCCCATAGCGGACACGTCAAAACGTGTTCGTTTTACACGCAGCTATCTGTGTTTTTCGTCTACACATGAGGTGCTGTGTAAACTTCACACGCTACACCGTGTCTGCCTTCAGCAAAACACGTTTCGAGCGTGTTCCTTATGAAACATGGCGGCCAGCGGCCGAGAACAGGCGAGAGACGAGCCCAGCGAGCCGCGCGCCTTTCACCCGATTTGAAAGCACACAGGGCTCGTTAGTTCTCGTTCGATGTCTTTTATACACAGTAAAGTCTCCAAGCGGCGGACGTACCTACGTGCAAAGGTACGTACTGTACGTGCGTCGTCGGCGGTCGGCGGCGTCGGTAGCTTCAACGAGCCGCTGGACAAAAAAACGAATGCCGAACTCACATGGATAAATAACTTGAGCAAACTATTTAAAATCGGGCGGTAACTTGCGCCACCTATCGAGATTTCTAGCAGCCTGTATTTACAAAAAAGACGAGTCTGTTAACACTGCGAACGAACACGACTAGAGAACAACCCTACATACAACGCAGGCAAACCAGTACCACATCCTACACAGCACCGACATGTACACAAACACAACAACGACACTACGCCCGACACTTCCTACTCAGTATTCATTTCTCCCCGCGGCGCATATAAGCTTGACATGTGCGGGTGAGCTCTTTGGTCGCTGACCATTACAGATTTATAGAAGAATACACAAAACACGGCGCAATGGACAGCCGTGTGTTAGAACTGTTTGCATTTAAGAATTATGGAGGCAAAATCTATAATGTTAGTCCGTTGCAATAAATAACGATACGTTAACAATAAATCTTAAACCGGTCATGAAAAAGTTCAAATTTTTGTTATTTTCTTGCTTGACCAGTGTTATGAGCATTCCGACTAGCTTGAATCAGATAGGAAAACAAATTATTGGGATTTTGTCATTATGTATACAATAATAAATGAAAATGATCCGTCCGCAAAGCATTTTTTTATATATTTTTGTGAAGGACATCCGCCCAACACTTCACTTCCGCTAGTTGCAGTACGGGAGCAGACGCCTTCACTTTAGGGGCGTTTTGATGCAGTTTGTTGTCGTATGTTGTGTCGGTGTCGAGTGAAGCGGTGGGGCTCGGGAGTTTGTGACCGGTGTTATTCGTAAACACTAGTGTGAGGCGCTGATGCGTCTTCTTTTTCATACTGAAACCACCCCGAACTTTGAAGATACACGGGCCCGTAGCACTGCATTATGCTGAATCGCGAGCTCCTTCTCTGTTGACGTCGCTTTCCTGGTACCACTCGTGGATACTGCAAGTGTTTAAACATTGTGCGCCGTCTCGCCTACATCCCCGGTGACGTACTCGACCTGTTGAAACTTATTGCTTCCGTCATTTTGGAGTACGTAAGGCAGTTATCTCGTTGGTGTGGTTTCGGTTATAAAAGCAAGGCAAAACGCTCGCAGTTCCCGCCCTCAGTACACGTTGGACATCTTCCACACTTTGACACCGGATAACTGAATGAACGAGGATTTACATTCACTTCCGAGGGTACTCTCGCCCTTCCTCACCGTTGAGCAGTAGGATGAGCTGGCGACAAGCCGCGGATGAAAGGCTTGAGCATCGACAGCCCAAGCGCACTCGGTGCCGATGCGGGCGACGCGGGTTTCTGTCAACCGGGAGGCCAGCACAAACCGTTACCGTTCCAGCTCTTCGTCATGACACGGTGTTGCAGAGAGCAGGATAAAATACAGCTACAGGGATCACCGAAGCAAACGCACTGCTATCGTAAATCTTGGCTTGTGATTGCGCCTTTGTAGTAGATCCTTTTATTCGTTTTGCTGGAGAGACGCAAACGACGGGCATAACAAAATCGCTTACATATTCGGCATACCTCACAAAAGCATTTACCCCGTCACCTTGGGAAAAGCGCGAAACACGGAGTCCGCACCGTCCTAAGCTTCCCGTTTTTTAACTGCTTTAGAGCAGTTTGTACCTGCTAGTAGATATGCCTACTGAAACTGAAACAGGGCAGTAAAAGAGAGAAAGAGACAAAGTTGGGAAAGCTTGCTCGCTCTCCAATTTCTCAACTCTCAAGTGATTGTACCATAATAAATGCACCAACGCCTCTTCCCAAAAGAAAGAAAAAGCACTACGTTCACTACGTAAAAAATGGTCTCAGTACATGCATCTGTGGGCAGGTAGGAAACCTTGCCCTAATTTATTCACGCCGCATGATTGGCGCAACAAACTCGTTGCAGGACCGAATCATCTACTCGAGCGGTGTACGTCGCTGTGCAAACGCAGTCCAACACGAAGCATAAAAACGGCAGATTTAAGACAACAATCCGGAGTCCATCATTCAATTAAAACGACGCAATTTTGTTGAAAACGCCCGCTGCTTCTTACTCACGGTCTGTGTCGGGATATCTTCACAGTTTGAAACGGAACGAAGGAAGATTTACTTTTAAAACCGCTCGCTGCGTCCTCCCGGACCAGCTGGACCGGACCAGCTGACGACGACGGGACTGTACCCGTTGAACCTCCACCCCGCAACAAACAATTTGCGCTCCGTGTTAAAAGCGCGGTTCAAACAGACCCGGAGTACAAAACACCGCACCACACACGACGAACGTTTCAGCTCTTTTTCGCATCGCCCTGTTGCACCAAACCAGAACGAGATCGCCGAAGTCAACGCCGCGCTGTCGTGAACCTTGGCTTGTGATTGCGCAATCGTGGACCCTGTGACTCCCTTCGCTTTCAAAGCACACACGATGATTACGAATGGTACTTTCCGTCTTCCGGGA
The DNA here is from genome assembly GCF_016920785.2 of Ixodes scapularis. Taxonomy (NCBI): domain Eukaryota; kingdom Metazoa; phylum Arthropoda; class Arachnida; order Ixodida; family Ixodidae; genus Ixodes; species Ixodes scapularis. Next base: position 76,323,742 of record NW_024609868.1, read on the forward strand.
ACATCACAGGGGCACTTCTCCGGTCACGTCTTCACTATGTGCTCGCAAACTGCAAAGCTCTATGCGAAGCTTCTCGCGTCCCGTCAAACTAAAACAATAGCGGCGCCATGCGTACTTGCCATACTTGCCAGATTTTCTCCGGTCTAACAAAAACAACGAAAGCCAACCGGCTCTTGCTTCCAGCGTGCATCGGCGTTGCGCTTGCGCCGTGGCCAGATCGCTTGCAGTTGAAGCAAAAACGAAACCAAGTGCAATGTCACGTGTTCACATCGAGGACACGCTTTTTATATTCATTTTAACTGTTTGGAACGAATAATTAGACCCATGACTTTATTTGTGGTGTGTAAGAAACTATTATCAAGACCAGTAAGCTAAATACCTCGTTTTTAAATACAAACATAGGCGACATGAGCGAAGCCGCATTGCCATCGACCAGAAAATGGCGGCGAGCACGGTAAGAAGCGCGGGTTACGCCAACGTCCTGCGACATGGCGCAATTGCTTTTGGTGCATATTTGTCTCCGAGACATGTTTCTTTCCGCGGCATTTGTCTCGACGGTCCTTTCTAGCTGTGTCCCCAAGCATTCCGGTGCTTCGACAGCCGGCAATGCCGCGGTCGTCGCCGGGTGCGATGCGTGTTATCGAGGTCGGCTACACGGTTATGCGTGTATGACCGAACCAAAACACGTCTTTTACAACCTCGCATGATTTCTGAACGAATTATCCGTTACTGATCGTGTAAAATTATGGTAATTTGTGTAAATAGCGTGTTTTTCACCCCAAATACTCGCCAAATACACGGGACTTGCTAACAGTGTAGCCTAGCCGCCTTCGGGAACGTAAACACGCCGGCAGCAAAATGAAGCTGCTCAAGAGCCACACCTGCAAACGTAGTATATGAATACCTTGCGAAGAGTTCCAGCTGCCATTGTAGTGGCCTTGCTGCTGAGCGGGCACCTTCTGCTGAACATGTTTTGCACCACCGAATCTGTTTCTCTTGGCAAGAACAAGTAAGGATTACAACCAGGATGCTTCGATGGCGTCGCGTGCATGCCATGTATATCGCGAAGGTCTCCACTGTAAACGCCTGATATGTTGTGTAAACGTATCCTCTTCTGAATACACCACTGAAGATGGCTTTTCGCTTTGTTTGACAAAGAACCTGCCTTGTTCTTTTCTATGCAGCCGAGGTCCTCCAGTGCCAACCGCATCCGCCACTCGAGCAACGGGGACACGCCGGACGCGAGCCTGGACCGCTCCGACCGGCGCTCCAGGAGTTCCAGAGGCTACCGGACTCCGCGCAAGGCCACCATCAGCGCGGAAGACCCAGACTCCTCGGCGACCCTGTACCGACACCGCAGCGCGTCCCCGGCTCGCCGAAATGGGTCCCGACACACGCTGACCGGGTCGACGCCCACCTTCCGTCGCCTCCCATCGACGGCAGAGGTCCGCACCCCACCGGCGTCCAGAAGAGCCTACCGACACCAGCGTGCCCTGCCGCCCTTGCCGGTTGAGAGGCTCAACAACGGCGGCCTCAGACACGAAGAACAGCGCTACAGACTCCCGAACTTCACCAACAACGCGCTGGAGCGGCCCAAGGACGAGAACGAGCCGACGCACAGGGGCGTCACGGAGTACAACAATAGGTTCAGGCCGCCGCCGCCACCCCTGCACGTCTACGAAGGACGGAGGAGCAGCATTGCGGGAACCACGCTGGACATCGACAACGTCGCGTCTACGGGAAAATTGGACGCGCCGCGACACTCGACAACGTTTTCGATGAAAAACCTGCAGCAGACGACGTTCCCTTCGGCCAGAGGGTCTCATATAAGCGCCGAAGACCTAAAGAATATCCAGAAGGCGGACGAGCGACCACACGCGATCTCGAGCATCAAGAACTTGCAGTGTGGTCCGATGGTCATCAGTAAGCCTCCGCCGCCGGTCGAACCGAAACGAACCACCACGTTTACCACCACGGACACGGTGACGCTAAAGAACATCCAGAACCTCAATTCGGCCGCGGACCTTGAAAAGGCGAAGCCGTCGCTGCAGACTCTCAAGAACCTACAGCCTTCGACGAACACGACGACTGTCTCGATCAAGCAGACCAATGGGAATGTGAGAGGCGAAGACAACGTGGACGCGGCCAAAAAAATCGCCACAAACCTCATTCTGGAGGAAAAAATAGAGGCGCAGAGGAACTCATCGACGCTGCCCGCCCCAACTGGGTCCATCAAGAAGATCGTCGAAGAGAAATCGGTGCAGTCCACCGTGGAGTCAACTGGGAAGTTGGGCAACCTTAAGAGCACAGTGGACGTAAATATGGAAGTCGTCACAGAAGTGGGAAGCTCGAGGACTGTGACTAACATCACAACGTCTCTCTCCCACGCGCTTCCCAAGACAGTCTCCCCCGAAGACACTGGAAGAGCTGTTACCGGTAAGCAGATCGTCAAGGCACCAAAACCACCCAAGGTGGTTCGGGGCTCAGACGGCACCGTGACCTATACACCTATCAGGGCCAAGCTGGCCGAAGCAAAGGCGGCTTTCTTCGCAGACTCCGCCAACAAGGGAAGTGCTGACGACAGTGGTTTCGTGTCGACATCGCCTCAGCCGGTGCCGGTGTAGTCGGCATCTCAAACTCATGATCATCGAAGCAAAAAGATTGTGCTCGAGAATTTAGCATAATAAGGTTGCCCCAATGAGGCATACGAGCTTCGTCGAAATGGGTGTGAGCTGTCTCGATTGAAATCACGTCCTGCACGGTGAATAGGGCCCTTACGTTGATGGGAATGTCAATCCTGAACGAATGTCACAGACGACAACACCCGCTTTTTTTTTTCGTCCGGTGATGCAGTTATCCCTCCGCTTTTTTACGTGACGAAGTTGTTGACATCTTTACTCTTCTTTTCATCATTATTATTATTGTTGTTATTATTACGAGCATGCGACGAAGTCAGATGGCATCCACGCGCCGCCTATCGGGATGGTTTTCTGTCCAACGTGCATCTCTATATTTCTACACTAACAAAAGCGGCAGTACCTTCGGAACACCGAAAAACTTTGAAATGCGTTCGAACATCTTTCTCCGGTTCCCGAAAGGCCCAAAGCGATGGACTCGCACTGGTAGACGTGGGTGAATGCACTTCACTCGTCTTTTCCGAGTCCAAGGCAAGGAAGTGCACGCTGCGGCGAATGACACTGCTTCTGCCTCTCATTCAGGTTATGAGGATCCCACGTAACACCGAGGGGTACGAGGCCGGCACGTAGACGAAAGCTAACGTCGCAAACCTGCCCTTCGGGAAAATCGATGGAACCACCAGCGCACCCGTCCATTAAATTGACCATCCTTAATTGCCAGCTCAAGCGTCATGATGACCCGAGGCCGTGTAACTCTAGATAACAAGACATTGCTCCAGTTTGCTTCTCTTCAGTTGGACAAAGAGCCCTAGAGGCAACCATAACGCCGCTCTAAACCTGTTTGAGTAGCCCTAACGTTACCACGGCCGATGAACGAAGTGCCTTCTTGCCCTGATCACATATATTTACACACATATGGGTTGGTCGGGGATGAAAACCGCCTTCCCTATTTGCGCTTCTCTTTGTCTCCATGGTACGCCCGACTGGAGGCGTTATTCGTTGGCAGCGAAGCATCGAGAAGCACTGCCAAAATTAACTAATGATAACTAAAGACAAGCGCGGTTATACGTCTTATAAACTTGTACAGGCAGCATCTAAAGGTTGCGTTAAAAATTGCATTTTAGCTTAGACTTCTTTTTTTTTGTTTGTCAGATAGTGTGATTTTGGATTATCTAGCACCATCTCGAACACCGCAGAATGCACGTAGGCACGCACGTTGCAATTAAACGACCCCTTACAACGAAGGAATTAACTAATCCCTACTTACAACGAACCGGCAAGCCTAAGGAAATGCAAGCGATGCCTTGTAAGCACGTTACAGAAAAAGGAGGCAGTTCCGTTATAATTCGGAGGTCTTAGCAACTGTGTAACCACAACTGGCAACAAATTCAAGCGGCGTATTCGCAGCTATCATACGATCTAATCGGCTGAGATGCTCGATTCGACGCAAGCAATTTTGTACAGCACCCCTCCCTCCTTTTTCTTTCCTTTTTTTTTTTTTTTTTGTCTTGATTGTAAAGAGCGAGACTATCGTATACCGCCGCCGACTCGAGCAGCTAGCTCTCACACTGTCGCGTTGTTTATACAACTTCCTCCGGTCGCATTTTTAGCTCAGGTGAAAACGCCTCGCTTCCAAGTGGAAAGTTGTTTTTTGCCCCGCTGGCCACGGGAAAAATATTGAACCAGACCCGCTTTTGCACCCTTCGGGGCGTTTTTTTGTGCCAAACTGGCGAACGAAGCTTTCTGTTTTTCCTTGTCCCGGGTGCTCTAAAAACCATCGTTCCGTGCCAAAACAGCGCAATTGCGTTTCCTGGTGGCTATGCACACTTATGATCGCAATCTGCTTAACTTCGTTCGGGCCGGGTTAGCAGCGTAACGATCCGATACTCAACGCTATGTAACAAATCCTTATCGAGACCGCCGTGTAAGCTGTCGCTTGCAGACTTTGCATTTTCTTCGAGTAACAGAACGTTGCCTCGTTCGACACTCTTCTACGATGTTTAAACTGCTGCACCGTTTACAGTAACTTTGGATCATAAGCAAAATATGAAAGGAGTGGCTTAGTCGTAATGTTTCACGATTACGCAGAAAACCCGAAGTCACGCCCCGCACGTGGGTATTCGCAACCGAACACATCTCCGCAGCGCCGTACTCTCTCCTTGGCAACGTCTTTAGTACAGGCGGCTGAGAACGTATAGTTGATGCTTTGTCAACAATTTTCTATCTCGCTTTCTTTTTTTTTTTTTTTTTGACGAAGAGACGTTTTTAGTTAAATCAAAAGGTCATGATGCCTTCTGTGACCATCGAAATGTGTGCGTGTTTTACGTTTCGAAGCAAAGAAGACACTATGGCGTCGACTCCGTCCAACAAACGTGGCAATTTCTTCTTTTTTTTTTTTTTTTTGACGTAAGACGTAATTACTGCCGCCACATTTCTTTACCATTGTTTGGCTTCAGAGTTTCTACAACCGTAAAGCAGCACGCTTCGCATGTATCGCGAGATGTATGAATGCTGTTTGCATCGCTGTAAATAAAAGTTTGAAGTAACATTACTCCTTGCAAACTTCTTGATTCTTTATCGCCTGCTCGCAATTTTTGGGAAGCTGGCCGAGATTTTAACCTTCTAGTGTCCTGCGCAGAAGAAAGCGGCACAGGTAAGCCGGACTCGCAATCGTCTATTTCCGTTGAAATTATAAACCTGCAGTGTCGATTTGTGTCGTGGGGGGCCGGCCCATCTGAGAAAACCAGATTTGGTGTTCGACGGTGTATTTATGGGCAAATTTCTTTAAAGTACCGTTGCAGTGTTGGAGCTATGTCCCGTAGTGTGTCGAAACAAATACAATTAGCACAAAAAAGCAACCGCCAGTTTTTCCTGTTTTACACTTAAAAATGAAAGGAGGAAAGACTGTAATCAAAAATTATATTCTAGCGTTTAGGAAAGGACTCATTCGGGGATCCAACTTGCGATGTAAAAGTTGGTCATTACCGTGTCGGATAAAAAGTAAGAAAAAACACTGTTGTCGTGTTTGCGCTAACTGCATTGCACTCATCAGGCAGTGACGTAATAAAATATTGTGGCCTCTTCACCTCAGTGGCCTTCACACCAAAACCGTTCTTGTCGTTCTGGCGGTATACCGACGCATACCGAAGGAGGAGATCGGCCAGGAAGCAGTTTTCAGTATATTTCTTACTTTCGTTTCCTTCTTTTATTTAACTGCGGTAACGTCATCATGTATTGGGCCACCAGACCATAAAATTCTTTGCGTCCGTTCGTTGCTGCTCGATCTCTAATTTTAGCGAGAATACCTGAATGTGTGTATAGTTATACAAGTCAATTTCACCGCTAAATTTAACGAGGAAACTCTTCCCGGCTAGATATAGCGGGAAACCCTCGATTGGCGTGTAACGTTATACCGATTCAATTTGGGAAGAATTGTAGCGTCAACTAATTCACGCGAAAACGGCGCCGCGCTGAAGCAGATCGGCAGCGCTCAACTCCACGGACTTCTGAAGAGGTGCAAATGACCCGAAATGCTATCGCCTTAAACCGCTATTGGCAGCACATAGGTGAAGTCGTAGTTTTGCTTCCGCCTTACCTTCTACACTTTTGTATGGGTAAAGCCGATCGCACGAGATGCGTCATCTTGTATTTAATTTTCGTATACTGCCGTTGCTCAGTAAGGAGCTCACTGCACCTTCTTTGGGGAAGCTGGGACACTAACACGCGCCGCATGCATAATAAATTAGTGCCAAAAAAAAATAAAAGATAAAAAACATAAATTTGCTTTTGTTTTGACGAATTAATTTCTTCATCGCTACTCGTTCAGTAAGGTCAAAGAGAAACTGGTGACAAAAAGAGGAGACACGAGCCATGAACTGGATCGTTATAACGGGTAAGCTCGCATGGGGTGGGAAGGCTGAGCGACTTAATGCTAGTTGAGTGGGCGGCAGTGAAACAGTGTTGCAAATTTTCCACTCCGGAGTTGGATTGATTCCGGAATCATTCCGCACTTTTGCGACCCCTGAATGGAGTGGGAATGGCATGGCGCCAGCCCTGGGAAGAATGGGATGGGAATGGAATTAAATGCTTCTTACCCGGAATTGGGTGGGAATAGAATGGTGTCGATTCTTACGCGAGCTGTGTCGATCTTCAGCTATATATGACCTGGCGGCGCCAGGCTAGCGCACACTCGGAGTGGCTCTTAAAACAGCATCATTGCACCTTACATAACTGACGGCTTGATTGTCTGACCGGCTCATGCTTTTCGAGGATCAAAGTGGCGTGTCCCCATTGAAACAACAAAACCTGAAAAGCTGTAGAGGAACAAGGTGTCGTTCCTAACGCCGCGAGAAGCGATAAAGTGGCTGTTGTAACCACGCGCAATTAGCATGGAGTTTTTGACCAAGCAGATCTTCTAATGCTTGTATGGAAAACAAATACACACTCGACTACTCAATAAATCCGTCACCGCGCGCGTTGCATTCTGGGAACCTGTTGGCCATTGGCGGAGCATAGGGATTTTGCTTCCGACTGGTTCCCACAAAGCAACGTGGCATTACGCCGCGATGAGGCTCTTAGAGGTTTGAAATAAATCTATGAGAGGTATTCAGTGGCCGCCATCTGCGAGTGCGCTGTTCAGAGCGGATGCTCAGAACGAGCTCAGATTATAGGCTGATAAGACCGGCAAACTTGATGGTGTGGAATGCACGCTGCAAAAGAACTGTGGAAGCTCGCCGTTAGCATGCAATGAGCAGTCGCGCACCAGTGAAAACTCTTTATTGAATAGAGGGTATTATTCACTGACACCATATTTGATGGAAAGTTTAGATTGCATGCTCAGAACGAACTGACATTAATAGGCTGCTAAGATCGACATTCTTGATGGTGCAGAATGCACGTTGCAAAAGAACTGTGAAAGCTTGTTGTCAGCATGCGCTCATCAGTTACGCACACAGCCATAGCCTCCTCTCTACTCACAAAGCCTGCCAGTTCGATGACGGAGCCGTAGTGCCCGGTCGCAGATTTGGAGCGCGAGGGTCTGGTACCACAGAGCATTTCTCGGGTAGCCTGTAGTCAGCGCACAGCTTTTGCGGCGGCGAGGACCCGAAACATGGTTTTCAAACCCGACGAGAAAAGAAGCGGTAGCCCGAGGAGCACGAGAAGCACGAGTGGACATTCCATCGCTCGGAACAAGTGTGTTTCGGCGTTTCGCCGCAGCGGGGCGCCCGTTACATGCCTCCTGTCTGCCGCTCTACCTTTTCCCTTTCAGCGGCCGCGTCTCGTGGCGAATCTGCCAGGTTTGGTCAGTATAAAGGAGGCTATGACACAGCTATGGCCGCCAGCACGGCGTCAGATACACTCTTTAGGTGATGACACGGCGGGGCTGAACGCGTGGCGCGAGGATTCAGATAGTGTTCGTTCGACGGGCACCCGAAAGGCTGCATTATTCCGCGGCCACCGTGCCCGCGGCTGACAGTGTCACCGGCAGCCAAACGGCGAAACTGTGTGAGAGCGAAAAAAAATTATCTCGTTGCCATGACACCCCGGTACACCGTGGTCTTTCTGCACGAGCGACAACCTCGCTGGAGCTCTGCGCGTGTGGAGCATGAGGTGGCACGAGCCGTCTTTGCAGTGCCCACGTGCCCACGTGCCCACGGGTCGACGAGTCATCTGCCGGCGCCGTTTGAAACCATAATGAGAGAGAGAAAGAGAGAGAGTGAAAAGCGAACTTTATCTGCACTGCGCGAAAGCAGCAGAAAGTCGCTGTAATCCGCACGTGCCGCCGCGTGCACGTGCGCGTGCACGCACACAACCACAACTATACTGACCCTATAGACACTTTACACACACGCCAGAGCCGTATATGTAGAGAGTTTGGTCAATGGGAGGCGCGGGCAGAGCCAGGGCGTGCGCAGACTCGGAAAGAGGGCTTGGCATGCTGTCTTGACCAACCAGAAGCCGAAAAGAATCCCCTAGCGGTGGTAGCGAGAAACAGTTCTGAGCCGATCGATCATCGAAGGTCTATGTTCGTATATGGTTTAAATAAACGCGTAAGAGTGAAGTGTAGTAACTCTTTGTGGTTGAAAATAGGGCTCACGTGTTGTTTTATCATGATCATGCAGAAAGATGTAAGAAACGAATGCGCCGCTCAACTCTGTTTTGCGCGGAAAGAGTGTGACCGCTCTGACGGGCAGATTCAGGCGCTCGGCGTTTGGCGTAAGGATTATGTCGATCTTTCCGCTAGTCGCACTCTTCCACCATCATTTTAGATGAGTGTGATTGAAACATCACGTGTACCATAATTTCAGCCATCAAGAGTTACTCCAATGCAGTTATCAGGTTTGTTTCTCGCGACCACCGCCAGGGTATTATTTCGGGCTTCTGGTTGGTCACATTCGAATTTCTGAAGACGCCCTGGAACACGCCCAGCCCGCTTTCGGCCAATGGCGCCGCTTCATTTGTCTCCTATACTTCCCAACGAATGGCCAAACTCTCTACATATATGGCTCTGACACACGCAAGATTACAGCCGCCATCGCTAACCTTCTCTTGCCTTACCGAGATACTGAGCCACCAAAGAGGGCGTTGAAGAGCTTCCACATAAGCCTATGGCTGAGGAGAAGGACATGGTAGCATCGAAAATGACAATACCCTGTCCTTCTGCGGTAATGATGAAGTGATGTAAACAGAATAAGAGGAAACATAAACTAAAGGTCGGTTATGGCGCCGCCCACGCACAGCTGCTGCAAAGCGTCTATACTGCCGATGCGCCAGTGTCGACATCTATCGCGGTCTGCATCAGACGTCTCACGCCCGAGCCGCTCTGCTCCCAAAACTACCCCGTATTCTAGTACACCGTAGCCAACTTTCATTGAGAACATGCTGGAGGTGAGTATGGGTTCTAACAAAACGTATAGGCCTCTTAATTTTAAAGGGCTCGCGTATCGAATGTGAGTAATGGTACATCCTCCACAAAATAATATGGAGGCTCGAACGACTGTCTAATGTGCAGACGCGCAAGTTCAAAAGCATAGCGCTGATTATAATACAATTAAATGCAAAGGTGCAAGCGAGCTGGACAAGAATGACGAAAATAATCCCGGGAGAGGGGTACGAGAAGGACAAAGGACAAACACAAATCTCCAAACACAGCTATGTGTCTGGTACGCGACTGAAAAATTCCGCATGGTCCGGGTATCAAACCCGGGACCTCTCCATTTCCAATGGAGAGGGGTTAGACGTCAGTAGAGCAAACGGGTTTTATCAGCTGCCACCAGTCTACCAACAAGGGTGAAGGCTTGCATTTTAAGGTTATGATTAAAACGCAATTAAATGCAAAGGTGCAAGTGACCTGGACAAGAATGACGAGTCTCGGCATAGCGCTGATTACTCAAAAGCGTCATCTCGTGCATGTTATTATATATATATATATATATCAGACATTAGACTTCCTTTACTTGTTCGGTAACTGAATTTGATTCATGACTTCGACAGTGCCACACGAAGCTGATGGTACTAACAACGGAAGTTCTTCAACGTTAATGCAGTATACGGTTGCGTGTAACTGACGAGTTAGATACGAGTATACGTCAGGGCTCGGCTTGGGCTCGGTTACGTGACCGTGTTTCGGCGCTTGCTTGTCCTGACGGCGGGTCGAGATGGTTAATGTTGCGTAATATATCATCAAAAATATGCCGCATAAAGATAAAGTTTGCGGACGTTTTGTCTAGTACATTTGAAGGTTTCGTAGTTTTGGCGAAAGAAAATAATTTCGCAGTCCGTCGCTGAACAGCTTAATACTACGACTGTAGCTGTAAATTGTTCGAGAGTACAGCCGATGTTTGCCAATAGTCCTGACCATCTTTAAATTTAAGTAGGTTTAAACGATTACTCGGCAATTGTAACCGCGATATAGGTCTACAAGAAACAAACAGGATCTGTCAATCATTGAACCCTTGTGTGGAACTAATTTGTTTAAAGCCATCCTTCTTCCCTAACATAATAATTGAACGGAACAAATTCCCAAAGAGTGTTATCAGTTCAGAACCAGAGTACCCTGAACGGCGCGCTACTTGATTTTGTCTCGAGAAGCTACCTACATCACATTGCTATGATTTGTTTTGATTTTTTTTTTTTCTCTTTGTATTTCCTGACTTGACGCTTACGTAGAAGGCTGGCTAGATATTTCAATAAATGATTCTTATTATCGCTTCACAGCCAACGGGATTATGGTATTGGTGATGCCAACACCGAAGGAAGAATCGCGAAGCACTTAGCGTACAATTAATAAACCACGGCCCGCCTTTCTTGGGTTGTCGAAGACTGGATTGAAGAAGCTAAGAAACTCCGGCTGCAACTCGATGGCTTCTATACTCATTTTTAAAAGAAGTCCGGCTCCTCGCGGAGTGCTACCAACTTCCCATTTTATTTGGGTATCCCTTTGACAACCAAATCTTGTAGGAACTGCTTCGCACGGCGTATGAACAATTCGCAAAATTTGTTTTCGTTTCCTTGGTTCCTTTTCTAGATAACTAGGACGACGATCGGGCGAGGACCGGGGGTGACGGACGTCGGCACAGCCCGGTCCGCATCGGCGCGTACCGCCCAGCACGAAGTGGGATGCGGCGGCGGAGCTCGATGCAGTCGAGCGTCGCCAATCGCCAGAGGAGAGCACGGCCCGCGCCCATATCGCCGCCGCCATTGTGTTCGGGAAATCGAGGCTCGGCGAATCGGTTTCGACGGCTTCGCCTCGATCGCTTTGCGAACGACGACCCGCCTGTCTGATACGTCGGACGTCGGAACTCCGGGAGTCCCGAATCTGTCGAAAGGTTCGGTCGGTTTGAGGATCCACCAGGCCAACACCCGACAAACACGCATGCACTGCTCGGCGGACACGTCCAGTACACCTTTGCAACAGGAGTAGTTCTTATCCTCGAGCATAATCAAGGAACTGACCACAAAGAATATATTTGGAAACAAACGCTCCTGCACGAGACATGTTCGGATCGCCAGGAAAAAAAACAACGAAAATCTCTTCGTTGGTGGCCAACATTGAGTGTTTGTCTCTTCCGTAACGGCCAAAATTTAGCGTTACAGCTTTCTCTTCTTTTTTTCTTTCGCCGGTTTATATTTTTATATTTCTATTACGTCTGGAGCTTGTTTATTGAGTGGCCGCATGCAGGTTACTATCTATACATCTAACTATACATTATCCTGCTGTTAGCCTATTACTCCGCATATGGCTATTTCGGGAACATTAAACCGAACGAGATGTCCTTTCCTCTTCTCCGTAGACAATTATGCCACCCAGAGTTCGATAACCGATCATCCTCAAGATGCCGTTCGACAGATATCCTGTGCGTGCGTGCGTGCGTGCGTGCGTGCGTGCGTGCGTGCGTGCGTGCGTGCGTGCGTGCGTGCGTGCGTGCGTGCGTGCGTGCGTGCGTGCGTGCGTGCGTGCGTGCGTGCGTGCGTGCGTGCGTGCGTGCACGCGCGTGTGCGTGTGCACGTATTTGGAGGGGGGGGGGGGGGGGGCATTCTCGAAAATTGACTACTTACGTGGTGGCGTAAACCCGATCTTTGATTGTGGTCTGCTGCACACTGACAGCTGAAGAAATCCAGAGTGTGGCTTCTTAATTGTGTTCACTGGGGTATATCTGCCGAAACAGGGGGTTTATACTGATTGCAGTGACTGCTACAAGTATTCGGCTTGAAGACCCATAGGGACTTGACAGAAACAGTGCCGCGGTTTCTATTTTCCTCTCTCTCTCTCTCTATCAGTCGAGAAATGTGGCATTTTCCGTTTTTGTGCATCAGAACAAAACATTCTCGCAACTTTCATATGAAAGTAGCGATGGCAAGGCTCATGACCGCGGTGTGCTCAAGCGTGGCCGCGGTGCTTTCGCTCTGGGTGCACAGAAGTCGTACGTAGACTCCTTTCATTGCCCAGCAAGCCAGCTCATAATGTCACGAATGACAATAGATGAGGCGGTAATAACTAAAGAAACTAAACGTTTAATGGGGCGAACTTGCGCCTAAAAATGAAAGGAAACAGAAGATAACAGCAGAGCATCGCGAGCGTCGAAGTCGACGTAAGAGCAGACTCGAACGCTGGGGCGAGACTGACTCCGCTCGCCTTGCGGAGTCCCTTATGTACCCTTGTGGGTTTCTGGATCATTCGGCATAGAACTTTCGGTGCGTAGAACATTCGAAACTCGACCAGACGAGATTGTTCTCGAGCTTACGAGAAGGCCAAGTATAAAGAATCAATAAAAGGACAGTCCGCTGACTGGGATCGAACCTACACCTTCCGCGCGACAGTCAAGCGCGGTAACTATCGGCTACGCACGCACTTGTTCGCCGACGCGCGTGGCAATATCACCGAAAATAACTTGTCGGTGTTGTTTTCTTTTATACAGGGCGACAACCGAAACGCATATTGATTGTAGTATATGGCTCGTCATGAGGCGAAACGAAAACACCACTGGTATCGTCTTCTATTTGTGTACGCTGAGACAGGAGCCAATTTTATCAATTCGAAATCAGGATGGAATCAGCGAATGCTCAGACAACTTGGATGGTAGTCTCGATGGGGCGTCTGTCAAGCTTTAATTTTTACTTTTTTTCTTTGTAACGAGACTTTATGATGAAGAGAGCAGAGTTTTGGTGGCATGTATGCGCTCAAACAGCCTGCTCCCTGCTCCCGTATTTTACTTATTGCAAACATGACCTGCTAAGCTTTTGATGGCAGCATACCGAGTGGATGGAAAAAATACATATATTTTTTTTCTTTCTACCAAAACGAAATAAATTTTGCATTTCCGAACGTTCCGTTTCCGCCTAAATGTAGCGGGAGAAGTTACATTAGGGAGTTTTCGTATATCGTTTTCGCCGTCCCTGAACCGCAACCAGATTTATTATTGCGCATATAAGCGAACGAAAGCGCTGTGCGTTTGCGTACGTTAGAGTTGCGTGCCCCACGTTGTGCATGCGCCTCATCGCCATGCGCCATCTAAGGCCGCAATTTTGGGCCCCCCATGCACACTAACAGTGCGGAACACGCAAAGCTAACACAAACACACAGTGCTTGCGTTCGCTCGTGTACGCAATACTAAAACTCACTACTCTTTCACCGGCTTCCAACGCCAACGAAACTTCTGCAGTGAGCAGACGTGCAAGTAGGTAGGCGTTCCTTCGAACTGGAAAGGCTGGCATTGGCAAAACGACGGAGCGTAAAAATGAAAGTAACTAAATGTTATGAAAATATTAATATGTTAAAAAAAGTAGTTTTTTTTTTGTTTTTTTTTGGGGGGGGGGGTGGGGGGGAGGCATTTGGTATGGAAGGATATTGGCGGCGACTTTGGACGTTTTGCCGATTGTCAAAAGTCGCGACTTTGATAGCAAAGTATACTTTACCCACAATTAATGTAATTCTACATAGATTTCTCACATTAGTTAGGATGTTTTCATTGATTTAGACTATTTTTATTTTATTATATCGTAATTAAAAATGTTGCAATTGGCACCAGTGATGATAATTAGCACACTTTTGATTGTCATATTTGTTTGCGCGTTTGAAATTATATCATAAGGAACAAATTATATTAGAGCTTGAAAAATGATGTATTAAAATATCTGAATTTTAACATAATTATTATTAATACAAATCGCGGCAATGAGTGCCCCCAATTAACGCCACGTTCACAGAAATACGCCATTTAACCATGACAGTCTTTCCTGAAAGGTATAATTTTGTTTTCTTTTTAGCATATGAAAAACCCTGACATCGTTATCAAGATGGACAAACAGTCAAACACTGGATGTAATATACCTATGTGTCACGCGTTGCAATAAAAAAACAGACACACACTTTAGCTGTCTGACTCAGATTCCATCCTTGGGTTGTTGCAGTGAGAACTGGCAGCGTTTATCAATTTATACGTCTTGTGAACATATTGTGAAATTTTGAATTATTTTGTTATTCTTGTGCTGGGAATAATGTTAGACTAATTAATCATCTAAATACCCAAAACCCCATTAAAAGGCCCGCAGTTCATTATTTTCCATGACAATTATCTGAGCAAGAAAAGGCAGCGACAACGCACAAGTATCAACACTGATTTTTTAAACAACTAGAAATATAAGCCTGGATCGAACATGTATGTCACAAAATAAAATTTACGTGAACAATTTCTCTAACTAAATAATTACGATGTGAGACACATCTTGAGTTATGAGAGAATCCAAAATTAAGACCTATAGGGAGAAATTAAATCCAAAAAAAAAAAAGGTTAGTTTCGGTTTCGATCCAGAATTAAAACGCGCATCCTTGGGTAAATATTCGCTAAACACCGTTCTTGTTTTCAGGGTAAAGAGGTGACGTGCGCTCATAACACCCTAGCTTCCTCGTATTACCAGAAATAATTAGTGTCGCTCAGTGAAGCCAGCACACTAGACAGGCTCAACAGCGGCACGCATCTCCGACCCTCACTATAACCGCCATTTTGGAAAATGGGTGGCGCCACCTATAGTTAGTTGGAGTCGCGAGGCAGACGCAAAACTCCCTAATAACAAATGTAATTTATCTTCATGTGTTCGCAGGCTTGGTTGGCCGCAATTTTCTCATTGAAAATTTTCGGAAATCGCTCATAATTGTTTAATCAAAAAGACGGAACGCTCTGCAACTTTGGCGTCTGGTCCCGACCGCTAGCGCTACATGCGGACGGAGACCGAGGTGATGCGTAAAGTTTATTTTTGCGGCGAGTAAAACGCGACAATTTCTTTCCTCCGAAGCACCCGGTATATCAAATACCGCCCTTAACACGTTCGTCACAGCTTAATACACCGTAATTGCAGCGTTTACGCTAACGCCTTCCTGGGGTTGACGTACGGTCACAGTGTAAAAAGGTCCACTCCATCCATATTGTTCCTACTTCGTAGTAAAACAAATTGAGTCACGGGGCTTATAACCGTGAATCAAAAGTTCAATGCGCGGAAAGCTACATAAAAACAAAACAAACAAACAAAAACGAACGAACTCAATGAAAGTAGGACAGCGATCGTGCATCGATCGCTCGCGAGTCACTTGCCCAACAATTATATGCGCCTCATCCGTGTCCTCCCCCCCCCCCCCCTTTTTTTTTTTATTTTTGCTTTTGTGCGTGTTTTAGTTTAAGGAATGATCCGCATCCCGCGGAGACAATGGAGAGGCGAGACCGAATCCTGAATTGTTCCCTCGCGTGGATCCGTGATTCTGTACTTAATCAGCGTGCGTGCAATTCTTTCGTCAAGGCATTAGTTTTCTCTCGAATTTCGCCGGACGTATATGGCAATGAGCGTCGTGCACTGGAGTTCCGACCGAAACAATCCGCCAGCACGGGACGTAGTCCGCCAACAACCCCAGAAAACTCCAGCGCACGCACGGACCACGACTGCCCCTGATGAGTAGAGCCCTGGATATCCGCGGATCATCCGCGGAAAACAACGGATATTGGGGGGTATCCGCGCATATCCGCAGTGTACTGGCGGATTCGGATAAAATTGAATCAGACTTGGCGGATAGCGGATCGGATGCCGATATCGGCGAATCCGGATCCGTGTTTTCCAATGTGGCCCATAAACGGGTTGCGGCCACACAGTGTATAGAGTGAATAAGTGAGTATTACTATGAAGTGCGTCATGGAATGTAAGGGGGGGGCAAACTTCTTTCTTAAATAAAGGGTGCTAATCGGCGAGAAAATTGTTCTCTACGTCAAGAAAGATTTCATTCTCACCAAAGATCGCTTGAAGGTTCTAACTTCCATCTCGCCAAAAATGTTGTCCCTAGAAAAAGTAAAGAACGCAGAAGTATCAGTCGTCCCAGGAAGTGTACTTCTGTTTGACAAGAAAAGAGCGGAAGACGTTTTTCGGGCAAAGAAAACCTAATACGTACAAGCCACAAAAAAGTGGAAGCCAGAGTCGAGACTGAATTCGATTCTTTGAAGTTTACGTGGAACAATTGCGCCTGCACGAGTTTCCGCACCTCATCCTTGTGGCGCAGTTCGTGCATGCCATCCCAGCATCAAGTGCACCAACGGAGAGAGACTTTTCATTAGCGAGTACTAATTTAAGAGAGGCGAACCAGTCTGGGAATCCGTCCGTGTTCACGATGTTCTGTTTCTTCTAGTATACACAGCAACCTCGACGAGTGAAACGTTGCGTGTGTGTGCGTTTTTTCTTTTTCTCAACAGTTGGCACTGAACTTTTTTTTTTTTTAAGCATATAGTTTTAAGCATGCAGTTGTGGGATCGTGTATAAAACTGAAACCGATAGGAGGTGTTGACATTATTGAATACTGTGATATTTTCCCAGTGGTGTACTCGTGCCTTACCACGTATTTTGCTGCGACGAGTGAGCGCCTTTCCTTACCCACTTTGTATTGTTTGTCAGAAATAATATGACACAATGTTATTAGTCTGCCCTTTGTCAATTTTCATGTTTATAAAATATTCGGCTGCTTAAAGTGCGTTTTACAAAGCAAAAAGGAAGATAAACAAATTCCCTTCCTTTGTGCGCCTCTTCCGGACAGAGTGTAAGCGTCACGGACACCCAAGACGGTCTCATAACCGCGATCATCTTTCCAGCAATGCGAAGTTCCTCTGGGAGGATGATCGCTTATTTTATAAATATGATAAAACAGAATACGATCAAATGACTTTCACCGCACTGACACGAAACGTTATTTGTCGGAAGGTATAAGCAGACGCCCTATAGAACACCTCCCCATGCTTTTTTGTTTTAATTTTTATTCATGTTTGATTTTATGATGTAAAATAAATGCGCGGATTGAGGGTCGGATGCGGATACAAAGCCAGCGGATCCGAATCGGATTATCAAACTGTTATCCGCGCATTGTCCTACTGAAGAGCTAAAGGAAATTAATGTAAAGAAAATGAAGATCCATTGGTGGATCCTTAGGGAAGGAGTTAGCATGACCCTTAGGAAGCGCCATATACGTCCCCCTTTGGGAAACGCTGGTGCTGCCCCCTTCGCTTCTTTGTTCTGGTGTTTTGTTTTGCTTCCTCCATTTCTTGCTTCCTCTTTTTGGCTTTGTTACGGGGTCACTGTTAGCGTTTCCCAAAGGGGAACGTGTGTGGCGTTTTCGGGTCATGCTAACGCATTCTCTAATTACCCACCAATGGATCTCCCTTTGATTTTTCGCCGTCTACGTGGACCAGCGCTAGTACTTGGTTCACACTCCATTTTCTCCATTTTGTAGCACAAACCGAGGCATACGCGCTCCCCACACCTGTAAGTTCAGACTCGCCCCAGTATCCGCGCGCCCATTGGCTTCCACCTCGTGACGTCGCCCCCTCTCGCCTTTGTCCTCCACTCTCCTCCTCTCTATTCGACGCGCTTCTCTTTCCACTGTTTCGTACCCAGACGAACGCCGTCAGCGTTTCCCTCTCACGTGGGCACTAACGATTAAAAAAAAAAAAAGAGTAGCCATAATAAAGATGCTTAGTACCTTACCACGTGAGCTTGTCAACCTATGCGGATAGAAACTGAGGGAGAGGAGGAGACTAGAGCGCGCGGGGACGTGGGAACCCCGAGCTCTGATTGGGGTGTTTAGTGGGTAGACGCGAAGCTAGCTGGCCTTTGTCTCTGCCCATTCTTCGATCGCGTTCGAACGCCAAAGCCGATGCCTGACGTTCGACGTTCGCGAGATCGAACCCGTTTCGACCAGTGAGCATCAGACAAAGGCAGCAGCTGTCTTTCCCCCTACCCACTAATACCTCCAAGCAGATCTCGGCGCTCTGGCGTCCCGTCTCAGTTTCTACCTGTATACAGAACCGACACTTATTTAATGTTTGTTTATCCACAGTGCCTCGATGAGATCGCAGTAAAACAGTAAAGGGGTAGAGATTACGCATGTACATTAGAGAAAATATCGAAGCAGGAATAGAACCTCAAAGAAAACTACATGCACCTAATATAAATCTTTTTTTTTTTTGTGAAGGCGGTTGCTTACGAGACTATATTTTTCTCCTCGTTTTCCTCTTCTTTTTCTGGCGTGACGGGGGAAACTGACTTCAATCGTCATAGTTAACTAAGGTAAAATATTAAAGTGATTAAAATACCGGTGTCCTCGGCACGAATATGTTTTAAAAAAATTCAACGTTAGAGTGAAAAGAAAAAAAAAAAAGCATAGGAGCTGGTAAAGTTCCAACGTCTTGAAAACCCGAGACCTAGGCACAAAAAAAAAAAAAGGTGGACATCACACATACAGGTTTTTCTAAAACATCTATAGAACGGAGTAAATGACCCCGTCCTTCTCGTTTTTAAGTTGCTCTTTGGTGCGGATACCAGATTTGGTCTTGCCTGTGTCTTGAGTAATTATGACTGGGAAAGGTTGCATGGGATCAGAAAGAGAAAGCTGAATCGTATAGCAATTATAGTCTCCCTCGTTAATATTTAAAAAAGCGCAACGAGACAGAGAAACGGCGCTCACTTATAACTGAACTTTTCCGCAGTCACCTATTATATACTACTACATGATGTCAACGAAAAAGAAGCGAGTGTCTCGTTGCGCTTTTTTAAATATTGCTAATCACTAACTAACCCAACTTTCCACCCTTGTCCCGTAATAAGTTTTTTTTATTTTTATTTTTTTTTATATAAGTTAACGGTTTTTGATGCATTCTTTAACGCAAATATTGAAATCCGTAACACCTGAAAAATATATTTCCGAACCTCTAAAATTTCCCTAAAAAATATAAAAAAATTGCAATTATGTTTTTTACTTACATAGGGTCTTTTTTAATTTTGAATGGTTTTTTAAAGCAAAAAAGCGAACATTTAAGCTTTTTTATCCGAGAAGAAGATTTGTCTCGTCCGTTTTGAAGGTAAACAATGAGAAAAGTCGATTCTGCTAATTCGAGAAATGTGGGAATCGCTAATTTAAAAAAAAATTGTCTCGATGATGATGATGACATTGATCCTAAAATCCTAATGATGAGATTTCTGTAGTTTCGTGAACATAACTTTTGATTTCCAGTGAGCGGTCGGCCGCGGATTGCATCACGTTCCGCCATAGATAGTCCAACTTACATCCCTTTTACCACGGAAGACGATGGTGAGTTGTTACGAGGCTTATAATCACCGACAGCTTAAGAAACGCGGGACGTGGCGAACATCTCGTTATCTCTCCGGAGCCAATCAGATTGCTGTATTGGCCGATAAGAACGCCGAAGAACCAATTACGAAGCAGGAAGCGTTGCTCGTTGCTCGCCCTCTCGCGGCGGAAATGGGAAACGCTCTAGTGAGGGGCCAGGGCGAGGGCATGGCCTCCGGCTCCGAGATCCCGAAGCGCGCGCGCGAGGGCTTCTCCGGCCGTCCCATTCGACTCGCTCCCCAGCAGCGCGAGTGTAGTTGTGCTAACTCCGTCACTCGCCGCGAGGTGGCGACGTTCGCCTAGTCATCACAAAGCGACGAGCCGTCGGCGTCGCAAGCATCGCGTGGGTGGTGTCTGTCGCGTCCTCGTGCTTCATCTTGCGTTGACCCGGGCTCCGCGGTCTGTTATGTTTTTTGGCAACTTCCTGATCTGCCGAAATGGCTAATGGGATTGGGGGTGGGGGTTTCGGGGGGAGAAAAAAGAAAAAAGGTTGTTTGGTGGGACTGTGGAACTGATTTGCTTTATCTGCCAAAACAACTTTCTACAGAGCTAAAAGAAAAAGAAATTGGTGTGTTTGCGTGTATGTTTATACAGCCTAGAGCTTAGTCTGCCTCAACGGGCGACTTGACTCCCAGCTGTAGACGAGAAGTTTAGCCGGCGCAGCACAACCGCTAGCCCGAGGTCTTTAATTAACGTGAACCACGCAGTAGTGACACACGGCCGCACGCTAGTACGATGCTCATCCAGATCGAAACAGGCAAGGGTGGGGTACAAAGCTCATTTCACACGCGCTCAGCGTTGTTACAACAATAGCTGTTGTGGGCTCTTCCCCCATTCAAAATGGTGCAGGGCGTCTGTGTCGTCATGCGACTTCATGAATGTCGCGTGATATAGTGTCACATGACGTTATAATGTGACGTAACTATGCGAGTAGTCGCGTGACATCATCTAACTGGATAATTTTATGGTTGCGGATGAGTGTGTCACTCTCCGAGAAGACATTGGCGGTGGTTCCTCTACGTAAGATGCAAGATACAGAAGGAGACTTTAGGGTTCGTGAAGGCGTAGCTATCGCTGTAATTGCAAAGAGAGCCTAGATTGCAGAGAAAGGCGTCCCCCTCAAACCATAGGGAGCGTTTGCAATTGAATGACGGACAACTCCCGCACCGAGTGGTCGCAAGTGCGCATGCCCAGCGTTTTTGCGTGTGGAGGAGGAAAGGCAGAGATACTTGCAGACTACCAACGCCAGTATTTGCCAACACGCTCGTCACCTGTGGCGGTGCTGGTGCCTGTCAAAAAAGCTCTTTGCTCTGATGTTCCACAAATTAGAATGCTCAGTGAGCTTAAAAAGTTAACAGCACGGATTTTGTCGTGCTTAGAGAAGACCCCCTTCTAGCGTGCTCAGCAAGAGATGACCACGAGACAAAACCTATGATTGCAACAGAGAAGTTTGTACGGTCATTTCTGGTCAACATAGGCATGACTACGACAGGCAGGGTAGCGTAACGATCAGTGGCGTACCAACCTGTTTTTGAGTGAAGCGGCAAGCCAGAACCCCCCTCCCCCCCCCCCCCCCCCCCCCCTCAGGGCCGGAGGGCGGTGCCCTTGGTATCCCTTGGGCGCCGTTGGCCAGTGTTTGCTCTGCCCAGTGTTGGCTTTTTCTGGAGGGGGGGGGGGGGGGCACATGCCTTGCCCTCCACTTTGAGAACTTGGGGGGGGGGGGGGCAAGCTTGCCCCCCCACCCCGGTTGGTACGCCCATGGTAACGATAGAAACTGCTCGAAGCCACTGCATCGCAAAGTACTTCACGTCTAATCTAAACATTCAAAGCTTGGCATCTGTAAATAAACCAGGTTGTAAATTGAAATATCGAATAAACCAGGCTGCAATTAGGTTGGAATTTATAAATAAACCAAAGTTATTTTTCTGGAGATATCACTGTCTGTTAGCATATCAATTAAGTTACATCACAAGGTGCATAACGGGATGCGGGGGTCCGTGCTAGATGTGCCAAAAACTAGACGTTTACAAGATAACGCCCTACCTTTTGAATCAGTACCTACAATTATCACGAAGTTTATAAAAACAATGGCGAAATCATGCGCCCGCAAGGCTTGCAATCCTAAGCGTACGCCCTGCAAAAACGTTCTAGCATATTGAGCGAAGTGCATTTGCAGACTCTGCATCACTCGAGTTAGGCAAATAAAAGACACTACAACGCGTGCAAAACCGTGAATTTTCGGTAATGTATAGCATTACCGTTCGTTTTGCCAAACCAGAAGCTTGGTATACTTCATACACATTTTATAAATGTCGAATACTACCTGCAACTGTGCACATGCGCACGAAGTAGTATGGGACGTCGGCTATTTACGGGCCCCGTGCATTTAACTCTCCATCGAATACACTCATTTGTTTCCCCTCAATTAAAAAATATATATACATATATAATATATATAGCGCGTGCTCAGTAATTGTTACCGCGTTCCTCATTTCTTCCATTTATTAGCGAGGCCTTCTTTCATCCTTACTGTGTTTGGAGATATATTTTTGACGTTCTCACGCGCAAGGTACGCCCTGGAGTTCACTTGCAAAGCGTGTAAGACTTGCCGCCCACCCGCGGGCGTGCCTTACTGCGAGGGTTACAAATGAGGACAGAGAGATCCTTCAGCTAAGCCTTCAAAAGACAAGAGCAATTTTTTTATTATCAGTAAATGATATTTTATTGTTCACACAGTATATAAATCACATACGAAGATGAGGACAACAAAATATTTATTGCTGCGAGGCAAAATATTGCACATTTGTCACAATCTGGACTTGTCGCCTTTTCAAGGAACACTCCTGTTCAACTACAAAGACATCCGTAAGAAAATGACTACTGCACACTTCTCACCATATACAACCTCCTACACAAAAACAATCCCAAGCACAGCAAAACAACCCTTTTTGTTCAGGATGTCGTCCTATATCATACTGTTCTCGTCTCATGATCGTATTAGGCGATTTTCATGGGCTATACCGAAAGAGACAGGTAATACGATTCTGAGTGTTACAATGACTTACCTCGCAAAGTTTCCCTCCTAGGCAGTCAAAACTTTCCTGACCGATCCGGTGGAAAAGTTTCGATCCGGTGGAAAATCTGCGTCGCTGCAGATTTTCTTCTCCCGTCGGGACGGCAAAAAGCTCCTTCCCTCTCGCAACGCTGTTTGTACGAGCAGCATGATGGCATCGCGTTGCTGCCAAAATCAAAATATATATATATATATATATATATTTTTTTTTAAATCCTACGGCCGGGTTGTACGCAACGGAGTCACCACTACGCCTCGCACAAAGATGACGTCGCCACGGTCCGATGCAGGACGCTTGATGGTGTAGGGCCGGTCCTGATCCACATAACCGCATAAACACCCCATCAATCAAAAGGTGACTGTTTACGCCACGGGATGGAGCCTCTTCTTCATCAAACCGGATATCCGTTCAAAGGGGCTACTCTGGTCAAAGGTGCAAATATATTTGTTTTCCTTCAACGATGGAAGCATCACGGTGACTCCGAGCCAGATGTACACATTCCCGACGGCAACCTGTTATATGTTTGCACCATTCTAAGCATAAAGACGGGAATACGTGCGCGAAATACCATGCGTATAGCGCACACATTTTAAAGCATAAGAAAATAGCTCCAGAATTGTAAAGGAATTAGAGGCTGGAGTTTAACGCAGAGAAATTTTAAATCTGCTTTAAACAAAAACCATATATTCTAAAATACGAAAGAGTTAGGCAAGGAGGGCGGACAGGACAAACATCTTTCGTTACGTTTCTGGTTTCTCAAAAATAGCAAGAAACGATTTTTTTTAATTCAGTCAAATTCCCGTGTTTCTTTTTTTTTCGCAGTTTTTTGTAATATATGGCAAGCCCGATTTAACGCGGCTTGCCATGAGTTCAATTCGCAGTTCCTTGTAAAATCCGCCGTCAAATAAGGACAGGGCGTTCGCTTCAGACGCGATGAGAGGAGATATCTGCAGAGACACCGCAAGCATCTTCGAATCATGTTTGCCTCAGAGACAAAGGCGGATTCAGAGGGTAGGTCCGGATGTCCTGACCCCCCTCATAGACAAAGGCGGATTCAGAGCGTAGGTCCGGATGTCCTAACCCCCCTCATAGACAAAGGCGGATTCAGAGGGGGGGTCCGGATGTCCTGACCCCTCTCATAGACAAAGGCGGATTCAGAGCGTAGGTCCAGATGTCCTAACCCCCCTCATAGACAAAGGCGGATTCAGAGGGTAGGTCCGGATGTCCTGACCCCCCTCATAGACAAAGGCGGATTCAGAGCGTAGGTCCGGATGTCCTAACCCCCCTCATAGACAAAGGCGGATTCAGAGGGTAGGTCCGGATGTCCTAACCCCCCTCATAGACAAAGGCGGATTCAGAGGGTAGGTCCGGGTGTCCTGACCACCTCATAGACAAAGGCGGATTCAGAGGGTAGGTCCGGATGTCCTGACCCCCCTCATAGACAAAGGCGGATTCAGAAGGTAGGTCCGGATGTCCTAACCCCCCTCATAGACAAAGGCGGATTCAGAGGGGGGGTCCGGATGTCCTGACCCCTCTCATAGACAAAGGCGGATTCAGAGGGGGGATCCGGATGTCCTGACCCCTCTCATAGACAAAGGCGGATTCAGAGCGTAGGTCCGGATGTCCTAACTCCCCTAATAGACAAAGGCGGATTCAGAGGGTAGGTCCGGATGTCCTGACCCCCCTCATAGACAAAGGCGGATTCGGAGGGGGGGGTCCGGATGTTCTAACCCCCCTCATAGACAAAGGCGGATTCAGAGCGTAGGTCCGGGTGTCCTGACCCCCCCCCATAGACAAAGGCGGATTCAGAGGGTTGGTCCGGATGTCCTGACCCCCCTCATAGAGAAAGGCGGATTCACAGGGAGGGTCCGGATGTCCTAACCCCCCTCATAGACAAAGGCGGATTCAGAGGGTAGGTCCAGATGTCCTGACCCCCCTCATAGACAAAGGCGGATTCAGAGCGTAGGTCCGGATGTCCTAACCCCCCTCATAGACAAAGGCGGATTCAGAGCGTAGGTCCGGGTGTCCTGACCCCCCTCATAGACAAAGGTGGATTCAGAGGGTTGGTCCGGATGTCCTGACCCCCTCATAGACAAAGGCGGATTCAGAGGGGGGATCCGGATGTCCTGACCCCTCTCATAGACAAAGGCGGATTCAGAGCGTAGGTCCGGATGTCCTAACCCCCCTCATAGACAAAGGCGGATTCAGAGCGTAGGTCCGGATGTCCTGACCCCCCTCATAGACAAAGGCGGATTCAGAGGGGGGGGTCCGGATGTCCTGACCCCTCTCATAGACAAAGGCGGATTCAGAGGGCAGGTCCGTATGTCCTGACCCCCCTCATAGACAAAGGCGGATTCAGAGGTTAGGTCCGGATGTCCTAACCCCCCTCATAGACAAAGGAGGATTCAGAGCGTAGGTCCGGATGTCCTAACCCCCCTCATAGACAAAGGCGGATTCAGAGCGTAGGTCCGGATGTCCTGACCCCCCTCATAGACAAAGGTGTATTCAGAGGGGGGTCCGGATGTCCTGATCCCTCTCATAAACAAAGGCGGATTCAGAGGGTAGGTCCGGATGTCCTAACCCCCCTCATAGACAAAGGCGGATTCAGAGCGTAGGTCCGGATGTCCTGACCCCCCTCATAGACAAAGGCGGATTCAGAGGGGGGGTCCGGATGTCCTGACCCCTCTCATAGACAAAGGCGGATTCAGAGCGTAGGTCCGGATGTCCTAACCCCCCTCATAGACAAAGGCGGATTCAGAGGGTAGGTCCGGATGTCCTGACCCCCCTCATAGACAAAGGCGGATTCAGAGCGTAGGTCCGGATGTCCTAACCCCCCTAATAAACAAAGGCGGATTCAGAGCGTAGGTCCGGATGTCCTAACCCCCCTCATAGACAAGGGCGGATTCAGAGGGTAGGTCCGGATGTCCTAACCCCCCTCATAGACAAAGGCGGATTCAGAGAGGGGGGTCCGGATGTCCTAACCCCCCTCATAGACAAAGGCGGATTCAGAGGGTAGGTCCGGATGTCCTAACCCCCCTCATAGACAAAGGCGGATTCAGAGGGTAGGTCCGGATGTCCTGACCCCTCTCATAGACAAAGGCGGATTCAGAGCGTAGGTCCGGATGTCCTAACCCCCCTCATAGACAAAGGCGGATTCAGAGGGTAGGTCCGGATGTCCTGACCCCCCTCATAGACAAAGGCGGATTCAGAGCGTAGGTCCGGATGTCCTAACCCCCCTCATAGACAAAGGCGGATTCAGAGGGTAGGTCCGGGTGTCCTGACCACCTCATAGACAAAGGCGGATTCAGAGGGTAGGTCCGGATGTCCTGACCCCCCTCATAGACAAAGGCGGATTCAGAAGGTAGGTCCGGATGTCCTAACCCCCCTCATAGACAAAGGCGGATTCAGAGGGGGGTCCGGATGTCCTGACCCCTCTCATAGACAAAGGCGGATTCAGAGGGGGGATCCGGATGTCCTGACCCCTCTCATAGACAAAGGCGGATTCAGAGCGTAGGTCCGGATGTCCTAACTCCCCTAATAGACAAAGGCGGATTCAGAGGGTAGGTCCGGATGTCCTGACCCCCCTCATAGACAAAGGCGGATTCAGAGGGGGGGGTCCGGATGTTCTAACCCCCCTCATAGACAAAGGCGGATTCAGAGCGTAGGTCCGGGTGTCCTGACCCCCCCCCCCCATAGACAAAGGCGGATTCAGAGGGTTGGTCCGGATGTCCTGACCCCCCTCATAGAGAAAGGCGGATTCACAGGGGGGGTCCGGATGTCCTAACCCCCCTCATAGACAAAGGCGGATTCAGAGGGTAGGTCCGGATGTCCTGACCCCCCTCATAGACAAAGGCGGATTCAGAGCGTAGGTCCGGATGTCCTAACCCCCCTCATAGACAAAGGCGGATTCAGAGCGTAGGTCCGGGTGTCCTGACCCCCCTCATAGACAAAGGTGGATTCAGAGGGTTGGTCCGGATGTCCTGACCCCCTCATAGACAAAGGCGGATTCAGAGGGGGGATCCGGATGTCCTGACCCCTCTCATAGACAAAGGCGGATTCAGAGCGTAGGTCCGGATGTCCTAACCCCCCTTATAGACAAAGGCGGATTCAGAGCGTAGGTCCGGATGTCCTGACCCCCCTCATAGACAAAGGCGGATTCAGAGGGGGGGGGTCCGGATGTCCTGACCCCTCTCATAGACAAAGGCGGATTCAGAGGGTAGGTCCGTATGTCCTGACCCCCCTCATAGACAAAGGCGGATTCAGAGGTTAGGTCCGGATGTCCTAACCCCCCTCATAGACAAAGGAGGATTCAGAGCGTAGGTCCGGATGTCCTAACCCCCCTCATAGACAAAGGCGGATTCAGAGCGTAGGTCCGGATGTCCTGACCCCCCTCATAGACAAAGGTGTATTCAGAGGGGGGTCCGGATGTCCTGATCCCTCTCATAAACAAAGGCGGATTCAGAGGGTTGGTCCGGATGTCCTAACCCCCCTCATAGACAAAGGCGGATTCAGAGCGTAGGTCCGGATGTCCTGACCCCCCTCATAGGCAAAGGCGGATTCAGAGGGGGGGTCCGGATGTCCTGACCCCTCTCATAGACAAAGGCGGATTCAGAGCGTAGGTCCGGATGTCCTAACCCCCCTCATAGACAAAGGCGGATTCAGAGGGTAGGTCCGGATGTCCTGACCCCCCTCATAGACAAAGGCGGATTCAGAGCGTAGGTCCGGATGTCCTAACCCCCCTAATAAACAAAGGCGGATTCAGAGCGTAGGTCCGGATGTCCTAACCCCCCTCATAGACAAGGGCGGATTCAGAGGGTAGGTCCGGATGTCCTAACCCCCCTCATAGACAAAGGCGGATTCAGAGAGGGGGGTCCGGATGTCCTAACCCCCCTCATAGACAAAGGCGGATTCAGAGGGTAGGTCCGGATGTCCTAACCCCCCTCATAGACAAAGGCGGATTCAGAGGGTAGGTCCGGATGTCCTGACCCCTCTCATAGACAAAGGCGGATTCAGAGCGTAGGTCCGGATGTCCTAACCCCCCTCATAGACAAAGGCGGATTCAGAGGGTAGGTCCGGATGTCCTGACCCCCCTCATAGACAAAGGCGGATTCAGAGGGTAGGTCCGGATGTCCTGACCCCCCTCGTAGACAAAGGCGGATTCAGAGCGTAGGTCCGGATGTCCTAACCCCCCTCATAGACAAAGGCGGATTCAGAGGGTAGGTCCGGGTGTCCTAACCCCCCCATAGACAAAGGCGGATTCAGAGGGTTGGTCCGGATGTCCTGACCCCCCTCATAGACAAAGGCGGATTCAGAGGGGGGGTCCGGATGTCCTGACCCCTCTCATAGACAAAGGCGGATTCAGAGCGTAGGTCCGGATGTCCTAACCCCCCTCATAGACAAAGGCGGATTCAGAGGGTAGGTCCGGATGTCCTGACCCCCCTCATAGACAAAGGCGGATTCAGAGCGTAGGTCCGGATGTCCTAACCCCCCTCATAGACAAAGGCGGATTCAGAGGGGGGGGGGTCCGGATGTCCTGACCCCTCTCATAGACAAAGGCGGATTCAGAGCGTAGGTCCGGATGTCCTAACCCCCCTCATAGACAAAGGCGGATTCAGAGGGGGAGTCCGGATGTCCTGACCCCTCTCATAGACAAAGGCGGATTCAGAGCGTAGGTCCGGATGTCCTAACCTTCCTCATAGACAAAGGCGGATTCAGAGGGTAGGTCCGGATGCCCTGACCCCCCTCATAGACAAAGGCGGATTCACAGGGGGGGTCCGGATGTCCTAACCCCCCTCATAGACAAAGGCGGATTCAGAGGGTAGGTCCGGATGTCCTGACCCCCCTCATAGACAAAGGCGGATTCAGAGCGTAGGTCCGGATGTCCTAACCCCCCTCATAGACAAAGGCGGATTCAGAGCGTAGGTCCGGGTGTCCTGACCCCCCTCATAGACAAAGGTGGATTCAGAGGGTTGGTCCGGATGTCCTGACCCCCTCATAGACAAAGGCGGATTCAGAGGGGGGATCCGGATGTCCTGACCCCTCTCATAGACAAAGGCGGATTCAGAGCGTAGGTCCGGATGTCCTAACCCCCCTCATAGACAAAGGCGGATTCAGAGCGTAGGTCCGGATGTCCTGACCCCCCTCATAGACAAAGGCGGATTCAGAGGGGGGGTCCGGATGTCCTGACCCCTCTCATAGACAAAGGCGGATTCAGAGGGTAGGTCCGTATGTCCTGACCCCCCTCATAGACAAAGGCGGATTCAGAGGTTAGGTCCGGATGTCCTAACCCCCCTCATAGACAAAGGAGGATTCAGAGCGTAGGTCCGGATGTCCTAACCCCCCTCATAGACAAAGGCGGATTCAGAGCGTAGGTCCGGATGTCCTGACCCCCCTCATAGACAAAGGTGTATTCAGAGGGGGGTCCGGATGTCCTGATCCCTCTCATAAACAAAGGCGGATTCAGAGGGTAGGTCCGGATGTCCTAACCCCCCTCATAGACAAAGGCGGATTCAGAGGGGGGGTCCGAATGTCCTGACCCCCCTCATAGACAAAGGCGGATTCAGAGGGGGGGTCCGGATGTCCTGACCCCTCTCATAGACAAAGGCGGATTCAGAGCGTAGATCCGGATGTCCTAACCCCCCTCATAGACAAAGGCGGATTCAGAGGGTAGGTCCGGATGTCCTGACCCCCCTCATAGACAAAGGCGGATTCAGAGCGTAGGTCCGGATGTCCTAACCCCCCTAATAAACAAAGGCGGATTCAGAGCGTAGGTCCGGATGTCCTAACCCCCCTCATAGACAAGGGCGGATTCAGAGGGTAGGTCCGGATGTCCTAATCCCCCTCATAGACAAAGGCGGATTCAGAGGGGGGGGTCCGGATGTCCTAACCCCCCTCATAGACAAAGGCGGATTCAGAGGGTAGGTACGGATGTCCTAACCCCCCTCATAGACAAAGGCGGATTCAGAGGGTAGGTCCGGATGTCCTGACCCCTCTCATAGACAAAGGCGGATTCAGAGCGTAGGTCCGGATGTCCTAACCCCCCTCATAGACAAAGGCGGATTCAGAGGGTAGGTCCGGATGTCCTGACCCCCCTCATAGACAAAGGCGGATTCAGAGGGTAGGTCCGGATGTCCTGACCCCCCTCATAGACAAAGGCGGATTCAGAGCGTAGGTCCGGATGTCCTAACCCCCCTCATAGACAAAGGCGGATTCAGAGGGTAGGTCCGGGTGTCCTAACCCCCCCATAGACAAAGGCGGATTCAGAGGGTTGGTCCGGATGTCCTGACCCCCCTCATAGACAAAGGCGGATTCAGAGGGGGGGGGGGGTCCGGATGTCCTGACCCCTCTCATAGACAAAGGCGGATTCAGAGCGTAGGTCCGGATGTCCTAACCCCCCTCATAGACAAAGGCGGATTCAGAGGGTAGGTCCGGATGTCCTGACCCCCCTCATAGACAAAGGCGGATTCAGAGCGTAGGTCCGGATGTCCTAACCCCCCTCATAGACAAAGGCGGATTCAGAGGGGGGGGGGGTCCGGATGTCCTGACCCCTCTCATAGACAAAGGCGGATTCAGAGCGTAGGTCCGGATGTCCTGACCCCCCTCATAGACAAAGGCGGATTCAGAGGGTAGGTCCGGATGTCCTGACCCCCCTCATAGACAAAGGCGGATTCAGAGCGTAGGTCCGGATGTCCTAACCCCCCTCATAGACAAAGGCGGATTCAGAGGGGGGGTCCGGATGTCCTGACCCCTCTCATAGACAAAGGCGGATTCAGAGCGTAGGTCCGGATGTCCTAACCTTCCTCATAGACAAAGGCGGATTCAGAGGGTAGGTCCGGATGCCCTGACCCCCCTCATAGACAAAGGCGGATTCAGAGCGTAGGTCCGGATGTCCTAACCCCCCTCATAGACAAAGGCGGATTCAGAGGGTAGGTCCGGGTGTCCTGACCCCCCTCATAGACAAAGGCGGATTCAGAGCGTAGGTCCGGATGTCCTAACCCCCCTCATAGACAAAGGCGGATTCAGAGGGTAGGTCCGGGTGTCCTGACCCCCCTCATAGACAAAGGCGGATTCAGAGGGTTGGTCCGGATGTCGTGACCCCCTCATAGACAAAGGCGGATTCAGAGGGGGGGTCCGGATGTCCTGACCCCTCTCATAGACAAAGGCGGATTCAGAGCGTAGGTCCGGATGTCCTAACCCCCCTCATAGACAAAGGCGGATTCAGAGGGTAGGTCCGGATGTCCTGACCCTCCTAATAGACAAAGGCGGATTCAGAGGGTTGGTCCGGATGTCCTAACCCCCCTCATAAACAAAGGCGGATTCAGAGCGTAGGTCAGGGTGTCCTGACCCCCCTCAGACAAAGGCGGATTCAGAGGGGGGGTCCGGATGTCCTGACCCCTCTCATAGACAAAGGCGGATTCAAAGCGTAGGTCCGGATGTCCTAATTCCCCTCATAGACAAAGGCGGATTCAGAGGGTAGGTCCGGATGTCCTGACCCCCCTCATAGACAAAGGCGGATTCAGAGCGTAGGTCCGGATGTCCTAACCCCCCTCATAGACAAAGGCGGATTCAGAGGGTAGGTCCGGGTGTCCTGACCCCCCTCATAGACAAAGGCGGATTCAGAGGGTTGGTCCGGATGTCGTGACCCCCTCATAGACAAAGGCGGATTCAGAGGGGGGGTCCGGATGTCCTGACCCCTCTCATAGACAAAGGCGGATTCAGAGCGTAGGTCCGGATGTCCTAACCCCCCTCATAGACAAAGGCGGATTCAGAGGGTAGGTCCGGATGTCCTGACCCTCCTAATAGACAAAGGCGGATTCAGAGGGTTGGTCCAGATGTCCTAACCCCCCTCATAGACAAAGGCGGATTCAGAGCGTAGGTCAGGGTGTCCTGACCCCCCTCAGACAAAGGCGCATTCAGAGGGGGGGTCCGGATGTCCTGACCCCTCTCATAGACAGAGGCGGATTCAGAGCGTAAGTCCGGATGTCCTAACCCCCCTCATAGACAAAGGCGGATTCAGAGGGTAGGTCCGGATGTCCTGACCCCCCTCATAGACGAAGGCGGATTCAGAGCGTAGGTCCGGATGTCCTAACCCCCCTCATAGACAAAGGCGGATTCAGAGGGTAGGTCCGGGTGTCCTGACCTCCCTCATAGACAAAGGCGGATTCAGATGGTTGGTCCGGATGTCCTGACCCCCCTCATAGACAAAGGCGGATTCAGAGGGGGGGTCCGGATGTCCTGACCCCCCTCTTGAGTTCTGCGTGTGTAAAAATTTAGGGCGTGGAAACGGATAAGGGTGGGGTCTTAAACATTTGATACGCTGACCAACACCTGACCCTCACCCTCAAGAAATACCTGCGTCCGCCCCTGCTCATAGATATGTATTCTTTCTTTGAGTATGTCTGCAGAGAGTTTTTGCATGACCGTCCCACAAGGAAGACCTCAGACAGTGCCTACAGACTGTCTTTTGTATGACGCATTAGCAGTGTGATCGCATACGCCGCTCAGGTGTACAGGTGCGCATGCCCTAAACAACGCAAACACGCCTTGGACAATATTGCTCTCCGCAGTGATGCGTAAGCTCTCTCTATTATAGCCTTCAATCGGACTGGCTTCCTTTTCATTCCGTGGACTTTTCATTCGTAGCGACGGCGTATGCTCTGCACCAGATGTGGGAAGCGTGCCTGGTGAAGGAAGTTTGGGACAGAGCCACAAAGGCCCTATGCGCTTTTATGTGTCGCTTGTCGAGTATGTTTTAATATTCCGAATAAAATCAGTGGCGTAAGGCCGGAGAAAAGTTAGGGGACGGAAGAAAGGAAGGGGTCGGTTACATTCCCACTCATACGAACTGTTCTTCGTAATAATTGGAAGTCATCGAACAAACATGACCTTTGAATCTATAAAAGTGAACATAGGTAAGGTCACGCGGGACCAAGTTAAGAGAGTTTGCTCGTCCACTCTCATCCTGAGGTAGCCACAGCTATGCATGTTGTAGA
Organism: Ixodes scapularis; assembly: GCF_016920785.2. Lineage (NCBI taxonomy): Eukaryota > Metazoa > Arthropoda > Arachnida > Ixodida > Ixodidae > Ixodes > Ixodes scapularis. The sequence continues at coordinate 76,356,596 of NW_024609868.1, forward strand.
CTCCCTTTCTTCTCTGCTCATACGTACCCGTACAACGCTCTCCTAACGCCCCCTCCCACTTTCTCCGCTCCCCCAAGCTGTCAGACCCTTCCCACGCGCCTGTCTAAAGCGGCTGCAATCATATATAAAAAAAAAGATTTTTGTGAGCTACGCGGCGCACGGCGCAATAGACTAAATCGTGAGCTGCTCCATCTCCCAAAGCGCGCGTCACGAAGAGAAAGGAAGCCAGTAAAGTTAAATATCAAAGAAATGAGAATGGCAAGCACGTCACACAAAGTCAGTGCGTACTTACGTCTCGCCATCGATGGCATGCCGGTAAGTCCTTTTTTTGGCTACCTGTTTTCTTGCAGGCCGCCGACTGTACGCGCTTTGAGAACAATAGCACGCAACTTGCGAAATGCAGAAATATAAGCGTTTTCAATGGACGGCGCATGGCCTTTCTGAACGCAAATACAAAATTAAATTCGCACTTTTTTCGGTTTTCTTCTTTTTATTGACCAGACTTCAGTGATCAAAGTACACCAATGTCTTCAAACCTTCCATAAAAAAAAAAAAAAGAAAAAAAAAAAAAAAAAGAAGAGTCGAGTTTATTATTTTTCGGATGTCAAACCAGAGGCCCCCACGTAGTTGAGCAGCCGAGCACTGGGCCTCGGAGGCAGGCAGCGCGTGAGATACAGACTCCGGACCGGCCGTCCCTTAGCACCTGCGCCCAAAGTCGTGACCGGCCGACGCCCTCGCTCTCGAGAGCCAAGGATGAAGCGAAAGACCATCAAAAAATGCCCTCCTGCCCGCAGCAGCAAGCACGCGGCGGCTGGCAAAAGGAAGACTCTGGAGGCCTTGCTTGCAACTCGCAGGTGCAAGCGAGGGTGCATGCCTCTCCGTTTGTGTATAGGAACGGCCCTCGTGGACCTTCCATCGCGCTCGGACGTCGTGCGCGTAACTCGTGGGTTTCAACGTTGGAAACTGCTTGATCTCCACTCGACCCACCTGGTGCTTCGAGTGCATGATTGCGGCAAAGCACAAAGAGCAATGGATCGAGCGAGATGTCGAAAGTACAGAGCGATTAGGCTGCGTTGCTTGATGGACTCTTTGTATGACTAATAGTTTACATTTGTGATTTTTGATCGATTGGCTAGCAGCCTAATTATTATAAATAAAAATTTAAAAACACACTCAAAAACACAGGCGCAGGTATACATCCGTGCGCGCACAGGCGGAGATGACCCGGTCGGAATAACTATACTCAACATGATGGGCATGCCGAACATAACTCAGGAACCACTGTCCGGAATCGTCAAGACCGAAGAAACAAAACATAATTTCTGTGATAATAAATAAATAAATGAATAAAAGGTCAGTACTGAAACAAATGCAGTCATTTACGCTCGAGTCTGACCGACTGTGTTTTCTTTCTTTTTTTTTTTCGTTCCGCTGCGATGCGTTGCGTTGTGTCAATACGCAAAAAAAAAAAAAAAATAGTGACGGGGAATATTAACTTGCCATCCTCCTTATTTCATTTAGGTATCAACATCCACAGTCGCCTCTGCCGCGGCGTTTACCGTGGCTTCTCACGTAAACGGGCTGCGAACACGAACGAAGTGGAAGCTCCTCCCACACCTTTCCACTTTAGTAGAACGAACGTTGGAGAGGAGGCGACCTCCTCTTCACCGTTCGCTCCGCTGAAGTGGAAAGGGGTGGGAGGAGCTTCCACTTCGTTCTTGACTTGTCACCGGCGGTATTCGTATTCTCGTCATCAACACGATCAACTATCCAGGGAGGTATCCTAGCCCACCTTTTTCACCATGCACACACAAGCAACTAGGACAAACACAAAAAAAAAAAACGTGGTCTTTTTGGGTGGGTGGAAGAAACACGACGACGTCTTTGAGACGTCGTCGTGTTTTTTCTACCCAGTCTCAGGTGGTCAAAAATGGTAAACAAAAAAGTTGTATCTTGTAAATATTGTCCTTGCTATGATAAAATACCGTGCTCAGAGATGTTAATCTACAGTTGGCGAGAAATACCGTACAACGCTGATCGCCCTAACCCCAAGGATTGAATGTCTCCTCGCGTTTGTCGGGCACGAAACTAAAAGCGCGAGAGATAAGACGTGCGAAAGGAAGGGGACAGGAAAATAAGCGACGTTTGGGCGCACGTCATCTACCACGAAAAACAAAACCGAAACTACCCAAGAAAATTGAGCTACAGAGTCCACAGAGTCCACGGCTGTGTTCCAAAGTTTCCAAATCTCACCCAAAGGGATCCGAGTTACTCCGGCGGGTCGTGTCACGTGACAACGCAGATTGAAAAGTGCTGGACGCGGGTAGGTAGGTTTTGAAACGCCAAGGTACAAAACTTTTACCCTGGAGGAGGATCGAGTAAGTTTTGGAACACGGCCTAAGCCAAAGTGGATCCAAATGAGCTCTCCTAAGCCTATGCCCTTCTAAACCGAAACTAATTCTGCTCAAGCATACAGAGTGCCAGGTGGCGCAACGTGTCTTTTGTCCAAGAAATCGAGAGTGCACGGGCGTGCCAACTAACCTTGACGCTGCCATAAACGTCGTCACTTGGCGTTATAGCTGCGTTAAATCTCGTTTAATTCCCCTAGTTAATTATGCCATCGCCGAGCGAAGGAGAGCACGAAGGGGGGTTCAGTTTCCGTAACTGGATATCACGTTTACCGCCGTTTACAGCAGACAACATCTACAGGATCTACCTGCCGATCGCGGGTGCAGTCAGCTACTGCACGTTTTCGGTAACCGTTTTTATACCAGAATTTCTCTCAAGGTGAGTTAATTCACGTGCTCTAACCGTCCTCAAATTAAAGAGCTATCCTTGGACTGCTAACCGGCAACTAGATACGTCGCAGCGTACGACCGGCGAGAGGTTCAGACTCGAGGGCTTGAGCCCCCGATGACCTATGGCTATGCAATGCCGGTGGTCGAGAGTCGATAAAGCCTTGGCTTTGGTTACCGCCAAAGGCTTTTGCACTAATTCCGCGTACTAACTTTTTCTCTTTTTCTTTAACGCAAGTTTTTACGATGTTTTGACGCGGATTGCGGAGAAAGCAGTCAACTCGGCTCAGCATCTTCCCTGTGGGTGTTTCACGGCGATATTTGCGACAAACTCATCTCGGTCCATATTTCAGCCAGGACGGTCGCCTAGGGGCACGTGTTGCTAGCTTATTGTTGATATAAGCAACTGCAACCAATAACTTACAACCAAAGAAGTGTCAGGTCTCGGTGCGGTAACCCTTCCACTTTTAAATCGGCGCTTCCAGTGATACTCATCCAAGTCATCTAAGCGCCAGAATCAGCATATGTATCCTTCAAATTCTCTCCGGCTTTGCCCTTGAAGTTGTTGTCAGAGCTTGTATAAGTTGCTTTAAGCAAGCAACATGCATAGGTAGTTCTTTGCAGTTTGTAACAAAGTACTCGACCAGACTTCCTCAGGCTGAGATTGCACTTGAAATATAAGGTGACGATTCATTGAACATAAGAAAGGATAAACACATAATATAAGAAACAACACAAGCATATTTTAGTGAGTTTTTCATATACATTAGAAAGTGTAAACACAATAAAATCTTCCACGAACAGATGACAACTAGCCCTTTCCCTCAAATTAGTTGTTTTCTTACTATTTGTTGAGTCAGCAGGGATACACTCCCAGCTTTCCATGCTGAAAGCCTGGAATGATGGTGCAGGTTTCAAGTTGCTATGCAGCATCTCGATTACATGCTATGTTGTCCACATGAGGTTCATACCTTCAGGCTAAGATAAATTTAAACTGCCTTAACTATTCTCATTTCTCCTGCAGCGTGATGCTCCAGATAATGAAAAAAAGAGGCAGTGTTTGCCCACTAATCGTGTTTCCCACTTCCAGGTTATATCCAGACCAGAGCGTGATGGTGGCCAACTGCCTGCTGTTCAACTCCCACGTCGGCACAGGGCTGTACGTCTACTTCAGGCCCCACATGAGGAAGGCACAGCCGTACCACCGCGTCATGTACAGCGCCTACCAGGCCGTGCTCTTCAACTTCGGCTCTGTACTTCTCTGGGCAGTGACCAAGTCGCTGCTTCCACAGTCCCACCTGGTGCGCTCCATCTTTGCCGTCTCCACGTCAGCGTGCTTTCTCACCATTGGCAAAGAATATTTAGACTTCCTAGATGCACCAAGCTCCGAGCAGGGTACGGCACCAACCTCGTACACATCGGTGTGAAGAGCTGTCGGGTTTTATTAGCAAGGCCTGTCCAATAATTGTTCAATCATTGGCGATTATTCAACGAGCTGACGATTGTTCAGTCGACGGCAAGCATATCTCAAAGTAGGGACGCACAGTTAGTGCAAGCTGTTTGCACAACTGCTGGCAAAGAGGAAACAAAAGTGCAAACTATAGGGAAGCTACCCATGGGTGTAAAGCTCAAATGAGTTTGAAGGAAAATAAATTTTTAGTGTCCTTCCCTCCAACAGCGTTAGTGCACGAGTGCTTTGAAACAAAGTTGAAGAACGTCAAGTTGCTTGTTTTTGGTGAGGCCTTATTATGCTGCCTGAATTAAGTCCATTCGTTTACTCGAAAAGAAAATTGATTGGTTGCTGTCGTCAAGAGCTATGTTCACTAGTTTAGCGAAGCGTCGGATATTTGTATGTTTTTTTCTCGTTGTGGCATTTTGCGATTGCACACGAACCAAGGTGTAGGTGAGATTTACTATTGTTAAAAGCATTCCCGCCAGCCACCAGTCCTGCTCAATTGGTTTTATTCACTAGTCTTCGAGGTCATGAGACTGTGCAGCTTTTTAACTGTAGATTGCTTGCCACACATCAGCAGGTTACTACCATTCAGATCTGCAAGTGGATTGCTAGCATTTTTGTCTCGAAATAAATGGTCTAGGAAGCATTCAGCTGTGAAATGAAAATGAAAGGTCATCAGCAAAATGTTCTCTCGAATAAAGCTATTTTCTGCTGTCAAACATTACAGCCCAAGGTCTTTGTGCTCAGAGCATGTGTTATATAGCATAAATATACCGTAAAATCCCGAGAGATGTCCCACCCCCCGAAAAATAGCCCACCCCATTTTTGACTTAATTTGCTATATTTTCTTAAACACCAAAAGATAGCCCACTTCTAGTAATAGTAGTGTTGGGATCAATGATGGCCTCGACGTATATGCAGCTAGTCCGCTATGGCGGGATATAAGTGAACGTTGCCAACTGGGAAGTACAGTCGCCTTTGCTTCATTGCCCCTCACCACCATAATAAGCTTGGAAGGGAGATGACCTAAAAATAGCAATTTTTCAAAAATTTTCTTCATTGTACATTGAAAGTCCCCACTCCATCAGTGGCATCACAAGGGGGGTGGGGCAGAGCGCTTCGGGTGGAGCGCTCGGGCGGGTGTCGTGGCAGGCCACGAGACTGTAGGGGGTGGGAGGGTGTCGCGGAGGGCTACCGCCCTGGGTTCCACTGATTCTAGTGATGCCACTGCACTCCATATTTTCAGCCGATTTTCTCTCGATGTTAGGTGGGCTATCCCGAGATATCTCACCTAACATCGAAAGAAAATCGGCTGCTGTGTTGCCTGCACAGTGCCACCTGAAAAAAGTTCCTAGAAACAGTCTCCCTTTGAGAAGGGAGATGCTTTGCAAGTAGTACTGTCGATGCCCGTTACTATAGTGGCAATACACTCAATCAGTTCAAGTGTAGCGTTGACATAACTATGCGGAGAGCAAGTCTGCTTCTTGCGCAGGAGTAGCGGCGACGTCGGAACAACGCTGAGCTCTGATGGGCTTTGATTGAAAGGACAGAGGTAGTGGGTAAAGCTCAATGCCAGATGCCTTGAGGTCTAGCCACTATTTTTTTCAATCGACCAATAAGACCTTGGCATTCAGACACCATCGCAACCCCTGTGCAGGTAGCAACCAAACTTGCACTCGGCATTAGCTCCTGGAAAAACCTGGTATGCTCATACTCTGATAACCTCACCGGGATACCTAAAATCTAGGCAATAGATGCGATAGAATAGAATGTTTCATCGACTGCCATAACTAATATGTTATTTTACTCCTTGCAAATATAGCTTTTTTTTTTCTTAAAAGTTTGCCTATATTGATTAGAAAACAAAATAAAAACAACAGAGGGGCACAGCTTTCTGTGTGCATAATGCTGACATGGCATCCCTATTTAACTGTCCATGGCAGAAATGTGCGACCGTGAAAGCCGTTTATTTTCGTGCAATCAAAAGCCTTCTTCGATACCAATGCTGAAAATGCCTGGGGGTCGTGATGCAGCGTTTCTGTGGAAAATTCAGCCCCGTGAAATAGCCTTCAGCCATTGTTTCTCGCGGTCCCCTTTGCTTGGTTCTGGGCACCTTGTAAGCATACATTATTCGAGTCTTGGATGCCAACATTCCTCTGGGGTGACACACACCTCTGCTCCGCTAGGAACAGGAAGTAGAAAAAAGGGCGTGCGACATTTGTATAAAGGCGAACAGGGTTGCACTCGAGGAACAAACACCCAAAAACTGCTCTTTCTGAAGTGCACTGACAGTCCATGCCACCTTCTAGTACTGGAACTCGTTTTACAAACGTAGCTCACTTTGAATGCAAGGCATATCCCTGAAGCAACATTTGGCATGCTTCAAGATCACTCCTAATTGTTTGCAAGGGTAAGAGGGTAATTTTGTGATTCTGAGGTGTACAAACACCATGTGTTCTGCAAGCCATTATACTTGATAATGACTGTTGGAACTATAAGGTCTATCAGACTACTAGACATTGTTCCACATAAAAAAAAAATTTGTGTAACATTGTAGAACACAAAAACAAGCACAGCTTGAATGAATGGGAAGGGGAATATATATGCAATTTATAATTTCATGGCAAATGTAAACAAATCCAATGAGCATGAACTGCATTAACTTTAGGCAATATGAAAACTTTCAGACACTCAATCGTTACTAGTTGCTCACATTTTGTACAAGTGGCTAAGTACATGTTAAAGCAATTAACATTGATAAGCACGTTTAACTTGCTCAGTCAGCTTTGCTGCAAGTATTTCACTAGTGCACATAACCAACCGTATGTATATCACATGAAAAGATTTCACCTAAGATTGTGCATCACATTTGTTTGTGCAATGGCTATGTTTTAAATGTGAGGTCTCCTTTTTAACCACTCCAATACAGTGGCCAAAAGAATTTTTACAAACTTTCTGCATGTATTCCATACAACATACCTACATAAACATTTTTCCTGCAAATGGTGAATTAATGTACTACTGGCACAGTTCCTATATAATTCATACCTGTGAGATGAATGGCATGTACATACCAAAGGAATGCATTTCATAATAGTAATTCAAATGTAGGAACAGAATGAATGTGCACACAACCAAATACAAGTGGGTGCATTACCTGCCAGCATGTAATGCATTCTCTGTGACTGCTTCTTGACTCTCACAACTCCCCAACTTTCATTATGGGAAATCTTTTTGTTGAGGGGAAAAGTGACTAGATTTCATAAACATTTATTTTTTTTCCAAGCATTGAATCATTCTTTAAAGGGATACTGAACCGAAATTTGGATTTCGCAAAGTAAAGCTGCAGAAGTGTTGAACCGGACGCTACAAACTCCAAAACATCACTCGTACATCGATATCTCAACCGAACGGCCATACTTGTGGAAAAGAAGGGCGCGATCCAGCGAGTTCTTTGATGTAACTGTCCTCCGGGCGAATATGAGAACGAGGAGAAGCGGCCTCGCTTCTCTCCTCCTCGCTTCGGTTCACCACCTTGACGGTACGTAGCGCGGAGGAGAGAGAATGGGAATCGTGACGTACCTTGTCTCGTCGGCCTCGGCGGCCGGGTTCAATCGCGCACTTGTTTTCCAAAAAATATGGCGATCCGTTAGATACATCGCCGTATGAGTGATATTTTTTGGTTTTGCAGCTTCCCGCCTATCCGTCCGGCCTTGTTTAGTGAGCTCGAAATTTCCGTTCAGTATCCCTTTAAAAGTGAGGGCTGAACAATTTTTGAACTTTTTTTACAAGGGAGGTATCTATTTTCCGACGGTCAATCAAGCAAGACGAAATTAGAGAGAAGAGGATTGCTCCTTCCAAGCCCTTGTGACTCCAAAATTAACTTAGCTCATGTACCCTCCCAATACATAGCACGCACGTGACACAGACTTGTACATGTTACTAAAAAAAAAGTAAGGAATTAAATTTACAATTATTCATGGCTTAATGCAACTAATTACGGTTACAATTACACTTCCATAAAAGTGACCGTTGCTTTTAACCTTACTGTCCTAGGGTAAGAAACAAGACAAGCGTTTATCGTTGTTGCAACTCAAGCTTTTGTTACCTTGAATATCATCTGGCCCTAACAGTCTCATCGGACATCTTGCCTCCTTTCTATGTGAAGATGTCCCCCGCACTGCACTTCGACATTTTTTTGTTTTGTTTGTATTTGTTTTTTGTTGGAAGGAAACAATTTGAACTTGGGAGTTTACTTATTATTGTTTTGCACGGAGAGTTTGGTGTTTGTATCGGCGTACTTCCCAATTGGTTGTGGGCGAGCAAGCTGACGAGTTACGATTTGCTAACAACCAAACCACCAAAGATAAATATTTGAGTCAAGATTTTAGGTGATGTGAACAAAGGCTTTGAGCATCTAAAGAATGCCAGTCCTTGCGCTTCGTAAACGCAGGTGACAGTTTGATTCCGGCAGAACTTGCTTTTACAAAAAAAGAATATATATCTTTTACAATTTTTTTTGTCAATATTCAAAGTTCCTGCATTTTTCCCCCGTGAATGAAAACGAAAATGCAACGGATTATAATCATTTCCTTAAGTAAAAGAAAAAAGGAAATTACTTTACGATTACTTCCTGAAATATGTAATAATTCCCTTACAAAATTACCGATAAATGTAAGGAATTACAAGTAATTTCGTTACTTGTAACAGATTATGTACAAGTCCAATGCGACGCCAGTCCATCCCTCTTTCTGGTGGCCAGAAGTGCCTCGTTAACGCAGCAGAAGCTGCCCCATCCACAGCCTTTCCCCCATCATGTCTAGCCAAGTGACGTCGGCGCAAGCTGTGTATACACAACAAAATCATTCAGTCAACAAGCTGCTCTTTGTATGTCCCCAAAAGACCTGAAATGTAAGCCTTCAGTTACTCAAACACTTGCCCTGAGAAACTGCTTACAATGCTCAGTATGTACAGTGAAGCCCTTCACTTGCAAGGCTGGAATTGTTCCAAGCGAAGGTGCCGTGTTCCTGAAGGAGTTGTCGTGGTATCTATAGAGCTGTCATACTCTAGACTGGAACCATTTCCAAACCTTTACGCTCAGCAAGGAGCCAGACTTGCAGTACTAGAGTCACTGGCAAGTTAACAACTGCAGGGTGTGGTAAGTCCCGGCCAGCTTATTATCTGTTTGCAGCCAATGAGATCGCAGCATTAGCCAATAAGAACACCAAAGAATGAATCACAAAACCGAGGTGCAGGACCATAATATGCATTTGTTAAGCCGTTCGGGACCGGCGTAAATATAAGTAATTACTACTAAATAACCGTAATATTAACAGATTTATACACCTCAAGAGATCACACAGCAGCAAAACTTTCGAAGGAATGGAATCGGATTCGGGCACCGCACAAACAATGGATCAAGGACGTGACTCCTGTCCAATTAAAAAGGACGAAACAGTCTTCTCTTTCTCACTAGTTATATTTACGAGACAGCTAGCGGTGGCACAATGTTGAGTAGAAAAATAATCGCGGGTGCTCGCACGCTCTGGTCGCGAGCAGGATTTCAATATCACAGACGGTCGGACCGCAAACATTCACTTGGTCTTCTTGCGCTGCGAAACACTCGTCGACGATTCCGAGAGGCTCCGGCTGCCCCTGCTGGTGGACACCTCTATGGCACACTGCCGTGGGAACCAGCCCTTGGCTCTCTTCACTGCGAGACACACGAGAGGCACGTGTTCGGGTGAGTTCTCGGGCTCCGACCCTCGGAGATTGCTGCAGGGCATTCATTTTTGTCTGCCATGCTGGCTGTGCGTCGAGGCTGCCAAACAGCCAGTCCATACAACATGTAATGCCAAGATTATGCAAAGCCTAATAGGTAGCAAAGGGCTGGATTTTCTACACCCCAGGGCGGGGCACAGAATGACAATCTGCATCAGCGTTCAGTTGGGACTGGTGTCTAAGCTGAACGCCGATGCAATGCCCCATGCTAGCTGTAGAAGATTCAGGACTGCGGCCTCATTCTCTAGAAGGTGTTGGCTGATGGCGTGAGCATACCATTCAGTGTGGCATTATGCAATCGAATATGCCACTGAGTGCTCGTGGGATGCTGTCTGCAGAAACCTTGCAAAAGTACAGGCAATTCCTTTTGCTTAAAGGGACACTAACAGGGTATTTATGCTCGCCAAGGTTTTTATTTGTACATGACACACGAGAGCCCAACTACCCAGAACATAATCTGTGGCTCGAAATTCGTTTTCTTTCTGCCCAAAAACAGCCGATCGAGAATTGGTCGGTCTGAGTCGCGCTCACTCTCTCCTTTGTGGTCACATGCCGTTTTCTATGGTTTAGACACAACCACCAAATATAATCAGTCGTGGGTCACCGAAAACACACACTTAATATAAAAAAATAGAAACAGAAATAGGATCCCCACTTTTTTGTAGCCTTTACAAACTCTAAACACGTTAAGTGAAAAAAAAAAAAAAAAGTTGCACAGTTACGTGATTTTTGGCAACACTCTCCTCCTCTAGATTTCTTCTTCCACCCCAGTCCAGTTTATTTATTTATTTCACAATACTGCAGGCCCTGTTAGGGCCCAGGAAGGAGTGGGGGAAAAAAAGAAAGGGGAAGGGATGGCAGAGACGTAAACACACACATTCTTCAACACAACAGTGACACTAAATAGCAAATATCATTGAAATCTCTAAAAAAAAATGAATCAGGGCTAGGGCTATCAACAGCGTCTTTTTCTAAGCAATTCAATTCTATTATGGCCCTAGGGAAAAAACAAATTTTCAGTTTTTCTCTAGGAGTTTTGTGGCCAAGCACTGAACTCCATTACATTGTCAGTCTATTCTTTGGTACTTATTTTTTTCTTTTTAATAAGTGTCCCGCTTTAAATAAGCCACAGGAGAAACATTAGTGCGAGCCCAAGAAAAAAAGCTTGTCTCGGTGCACATTTCAAAAGGAGGCGATTCGGGTTTCGCCAAGACTGCGAGCAGAAGTTTGAGTCGGTACCCTGACAGAGTCACCTGCAATCTGTATCACAATATGCACGTCTTCTGTCGTCGCTCGAAGAAAGGAAAGCTCAATACCTCTGACCGACGCCGATTTGGGTAAAAAATTCCACGGTTTTTCTAGACTCGTCAAATTTCCCGACAATTTCAGGTTTCTCCTGTTTTCCAGGTTGGAAGACACCTTTAACCCCAAAAACAGCTCAATGCAAGTGCTACCAAAAATCTTTAAGCTTTCGGAGCAAAATCCATCGAGGCACCAGTATCACATGACAGATTTGTCTAGCATTGTACTGCAGCCTCCCTCCACACACACAGTGCAAGGTGGGTTGCCCTTTCTATGTTGAAATGACAACTTTGGTGACCATGGATAGGCACAGGAACAACTCTGTGGCAATGCATAAAAAGGAAATTGTAGGGTGTGTGATATTTAGACAGCATGCCATAGAGCAAAGTGGCCAGTGCGGTACTCCTGTCCAACTAGGGTCTTTAAAATGCATCACGCTGTAGCAATTACACAAGTGCACACCTGCACAACGCTCATCCAGATTGAAACGGGCAGGACTGGGAATTAAACTTGGGATTCCCGAGTTTTGCAGCACGAGCTTTTGCTCCACGTGGCAGATTGCAAGAAGGAAAGAGAGCACATGCATATAGCTTCGACCAGAACTTGAGGGATCCGTGAAACGACATTGGATATTAATGTCGCACACTATACACAAGCATACTGACACAGGAGTGACACAAGTATACTCGCAAACAACACCACTGAGTCTGGAGCTTGCTTGTTGCAATGTAAGGTCAGTCTCTCCCTTGCACAGCCTAGGGTGATGATAGTCTACTTTAGTTCACGAACTGGACACGAGCACTCTGTGATCGCCCGACTAGCGATTGGTTACAACCAACACCTTGATGGATTTTCAAGGTGTGTTGCGAGTACAATTGCTAGCGCAATGGGAGTATCCATACTGTAAGGATGTCCAGAGCACTCCACATGCCCTGTGCATTGTTCATTCCAGTTCATGGCTACGGTGCACATTGCTGGCATATAATCGGCATCAGATCACGGAGTTGCCTTTTCCGATTGCGAGTCGACAGGGTAAACGCTGGTCATTTTTCTCTAGATAAATGTTGGGAATTCATTTTGAGCAGTATTTAGCAGTTTTAGGCAAATCACTGAATGACCCTTAAACATGCAGACACCTACATAAGTAAAAATGTGATGATGATGATGATAACTTCGAGAGCATAGTATGAGAAAGTTGTCCCCAAGTATAATAATTTTACACTGAGCAGGAACGCTTATATAATTGTCATTTCTTGACAGTAGGCTCGCTTGCAATCAATTTAAAAAGCAGTTTCGAAACTGCCTGATGATTGTTGTCGTGCACCATGTGTGAATCCTCTCTGCCAATAATGCACGGCTCCCTGCCAATAAACGCATTGTCAGGCCAATAAAAAGGAATTATAGGGGTTAGGCTTGCCGTATTTGCTCGAGTAACAGCCACACTTCTTATGAACAAGGCCCTTGCGTCAACTTTTCTGCAGAACACACTTACAGCCAACCATTGTGTTCTGCATAAAAAACACAGCAAATAATGCGGTCGAGAACACGTTTCTTTGTAAAAATGCGATCTGCGCAGGTAGCCCTTTTGTGTGAAGAAGCTATCTCTGTCCTGTAAATCCCCGTCATTTTTCTGCCAATCGCAGTGATTCGTTATCCCTGTGCTCTGCAGGAAAGCAGATCCACAGGCTTTATTCATAAACACCATGGCTATTACTCGAGCAAATAGGGTATATGCAAACTTAGTATAATAGCACTCTAATAGAATTAATACACAAAAAAATATCCAGAATCTGAACGGATTCAATGTCAATCCTGACCGAAAATAAAATGCTTATCAAGGTGGCTGCACACGAATCTCGATACCTAAACATCAAATAATCAAACCCTTTAAACGTGCTGATCATGTTTCACTGCATTCATTAGCCCGCACTAACTGCTACAATGATACCAGTGCAGCTGCAAGCGACTCTCGTGGCATGCGGATGACGGATAAAAGGTAATATGTTTGGTCGCCCTAGCAAGTGTTGACTCAATGACAAGCAAAAATCCCGAAAGCCCTAGTGTTTTCACTGAACTCCCCCAAAGGCATTTTTGAACAAAACACTGCACCAACAAAGTACTATAGGTTGCCCTACAATTCAATGTCACCGGTTTCTCTGCACCCCACCATTCAAATACAACTACAATGTCCCTATCTAGTGTCTTTAGACAAGCATAAAACCTTTTCTCTCTCACCCAACTTGTCAATGGAAGAGCAAACAGTCCCATCAAGTAAACCTTGTATGTTAAAAAAAACTATGTTCAGAGTATTCGATGGGGGTTCTTTTTCGGTCAATGGGAAAGAAGAAAGGGGGAGAAAGCGGGGAGTAAAAACTGCAGGCCAGCCTTCAGACCCGGCCGCAGACCGACAATCTTGTGTGGCAACAAACAAGTCGTAGACGAATCCAAAACTCACGTGACTTTGAGCTGAACTTCGTGTTCTCCAGCTCGCCGTAGAGCCAGTGCCTGGAAATGCCACGAATGGTATCCATGAATTCCTAGTCTCAATTTGGCAGGCGCATGCTCGTTCGCAAGCGAGAAGGAAAAAAGAGACAAAAGGCATGACACGCCGCTAATTTGAGGCGTCACAAAGAGCCACCGGCAAAGGTCGGGAAATGCTCAATTTCGGTTTCAGGTAAAACTGAAATTTCCCGAAGCAGCCTCGCGAAGTAATCTACTAGAAGTAGTAAAACATTAGCTTCCGGGAACCAATCGTTGCATGCCCAAAAACATGCAACAGCCTCCTTTCTGCCTCCAACCGAACGTTTCGGGGAAGAACACTGGGCTGGCGGCTTTGAGCAACTTGAGTTAAGCTTTAGTCATGCATGCTCTTATCAGTGGCGTCACTAGGGGGGGGGGGGGGGCAGACGCCCCGGGGGGGCAGTGCTCAGGGGAGTGTCGCGGCGGGTCACGAGCTGGGGGGACGGGAAGTTGTTGCAGCGGACCACCAGAGAGGGAGGAGTGTTGCGGCAGGCAACGTGTGGGGGAGTGGGGGGGGGAGAAGGTCGCAGCGGGCCACCGCTTTGGGTGCCGCCGACCCAAGTGGCAGCACTGGCTCTTAGCAAAACCATGCAGAATGCTGTGGTCACTGACAGGATGAGAACAGCAGGGAGCCTCACTTAAACACCTCCAGCGTATGCTCATTGTCTTCTGCTGTGCACGCACGTGCACTTCCAAAGCTCAAGAGATGCACAAGTGTTATTAAAGATAGCAGGCTGGAGGAGAGACCACTGAAAAACCTCCCCGCCGTCCTCATCCTCACAGTGATCGTAGCGCATAACGCAGGACATGCCACTCCGTTCGTGCCTATTCTTTTATGTGAGCCAGTTTTTGGTCTGAACCTACGGGTACCTGGAGGCTTGCACCGCATACACTTTTAGTCTTCAAGATGGAAGAAGGGGCACTCACTTTTTCCAGCGTGTGACGAGCACCCTGTCGCCGGGAGCCACTGCGATGCGTGGCTCGTCCGTCAGCGGAGTGGACGTGCAGACTCTGCAGCCGTACGTGATGGGGAAGAAGCTTCCCGCGTAGTGATGCACCACCGTGTAGAGTCGTGTGCGCAGCCGCTTGTCCTGTTTCTGCAGGATCTGTTCCACCTGCGCATGAGCGAGGGCCTGGCCTTCGCATTTCTAATACGCCACGAGGACTCCCCGGTCAAGACGTCAACCGTAATGGCACTCTCACGTTTCTCTCAAGCTTTTTTAACTGAATTGCCCGACCAAGCTGGGAAAAGGAGCGGCTTCTAAGCTCCATTAACAGTAGTCAGTCACACATTGGAGCTGCGATCGATAACCGCTCAAGTGCTTGGAAACATTTAGATTCAGACTTGGGGCTTTTGTTTCTGTCTGCACAATCCTTGACCGACTGAGGGGGGGGGGGGGTATCGGCAGTCGAGTGTGTTAGCGCATTGCAGCTTAGAGAACATAAAGCGAAAGCTCGTGTCGCAAAACCCAGAGCTCCCGAGTTCAATCCCCACCTCCGCCCGTTTTGATCTGGATGAGTGCCGTACGTGCGGTCATATATCACTACTGTGTGGTGCATGTTAAAGATTTCAGGTTAGCGGCTGTACTGCGCTGGCAAATTGCTCATCTACAGTAGAAACACCAGTTGCCCTTTGAGGCTGACCAACTTCGGGCTGTAAAAACATAGAGTAATTTCTCGTTATAACGAAGTCAACGGGGCGGTAAGAAAATTTTATATAAGCGGTAATACGATAAAAGCGATAAAGCGAAAAGAAAACTGCCAGCAGCCTTAAAGGTGCACGGGAACACTGCGGAACACTCTGACCATATATTTAATCAAACAAACCTTGGTTACGAACATCTCGCAGCAGCTTTACCAAGTAAAGAAATAATTAAGTGGAGTTTGCCGATAATTTCATCCGGGTTTCAATTTTCCTCAAATTGCTCCGGGCGTCACAAGAACACTTTCACCGCTGCTGCACTCCACATTTTTCCAAACCACCTAAGGATGTTTCGCGTCTCCGCATTTGTCGGCGTTTCCCAAGGTGCCTCTCTGACGTCGCTTTGTGTTTACCTTGGCCCCATGCAAGGTCTACAATCACAGCATCTGTAGCAGGAGCAACAACGGGAACGTCCGCATCGACAAGTGCGAATGAATCAAAGTTATCCTCGGTGGCTTTGCCAACACGTTTTCCCACACTCCTGTAGAGATTGTTGCAGCTATGAAAATCATGCCCAGGCTCGACAAGCATGCTCGCAAGAGAAAATTTGACGTGCGCGAAGCAGTTGGCGATCTTTCATCTTAGGGTCGCGGGCTTTCTTTCTCCTACATGAGACACTTCTCGAACCCCCCCAATGTGCCTTGCTTCTTCTGCAAAATGGGAGACAGTGTCGAACAGCCGATGCCAGACTGTCGAATTCTTTGGCGATTTCAGACTTGCGCCAGCCACTTTTCTCAACCTCGCAGGTCCAAGTGACTTTTGGTAAACACTCCCAATCTCCCATACAATGCACGTGTGCATGTATTATGCTGCAGGTGCGCCTGTGCAGGCTCGCACGCCAGGGTCTCCCAAAGGGATGATCTCCTCCGGGCTCTATCGCTCCCTTGACCCGATTCCGACAGCGGTTGGGCAGCGTCATCCGCGGGTGCCGTAAGTAGCCTCGTAATGTTTACGCTGCTCCCTGCCCGCGTCGGCGCATCGGCATCGGAAGTGGCGCTTTACCAGCTCTGCGCCCTCTGCCCTTCGTCACCTGTTTACTCCGTTTTCATAGTTTGCCATTTGCCTCGGTGGAGAAGGGAGAGGGAAGGTAAGGGCCTCCGTGCGCCTCCATGTAGGCTTGCATACTTTCGGCACCCACCCTTCGTAATAAGCATGGTCGGCCGCCGATGCACTTAAAATAATCAAGTTAAAAATGTGTGCATTTCGGTCGGGACCACGTTGAATTTCGATAAAAGCGATAGTTTGAAAAAAGCAATTTTGTTATAACGAGGGATTACTGTACATGCAACATACAATTATTATCACACCATGCGCAGAGGAGTCGGAACTGTATGGAAAATGAAGGGGGGGACGTAGTGATTTTCCCCCGTATTGTTTGCATTTAATCTCTTAAATATTTGTTGTTGCGATCATTCCTTTTGCCCCCTCTGTTTCGACGCTACTGAGCGTGTGAAACGGCGAGCATGTGCGAGCCATGTGGCACAGGACATAGGCTTGCCACCATAGTTAGCCTGTGTATTACCGTTAGCAATAATTGACCTCACGTCACCTGAACGTTCAATAAGCAGGAGCAGGAAATCAAGTTCTTGGCTGTTCCCTGCAATAATATGAGCCGGCTTGCTGGCAAGTGTGTATTTATTTCCCACACCCCGTATGCGGAGACGCAAAAAGAAAAAAGGTAACCGCCAATTGCCTAGCACTCTGTGCATTTAAGAACTGCGTGCAGGTCTTTGGAACCGCATGTCAAAAAAATAATGCAATAATGGTTAACATGATCGAGCTCCTTCAGAGGAGGGATACTCACGGTAAGAGTGTACTGATTGCAGCCTGGCACGACGGGCCACGTGACGCCGTCGCCCAGTGGATACACAAAGACCTGTTTGAGATTCTCGGCCACGCCCAGGTTGTAGGGGTACACAAACACCTCATCGTCATCTCTCTCCCTCATCTGGGCCTTTGACACGATCCAGTTCTCAATCGTCGTCTCGTTTCTCACGATGATCTTCATCTGCGGCGGAGTAACAAGTTTTCCGTAAGGACGTGCGCCCTACGCAAGGGCAGTGCTGCAGCCGTAGCCAACTGTGTCTCGCAACACCGTTGAAGTGGCGGAGGTGCTGTTTTTCCTCCCAAATCGATTGTTGCACGAATTAGTAACTGCACTCGCTCCACCAACCTAAAGAAGAAATTGAGTAAGCCTGCAACTTGTGGGGTGCCGAGGAGAAAATCATATTCATCCGAAAGGCAGGGGCAGTGATGTGATTAGCATAGGCCATTTCGGAGCAACTTTCGGAGCAGCCAAAACAGTGTTTTGGAGCAGCAAAAGTGGCTTTTGGAACAGCCAAGACAGTGTTTCGGAGCAGCAAAAGTGGCTTTTGGAGCAGATATTCTTAGAAAAATAAAACTATTTGTTTGAAGTGCTATACAAGTGAAGGACACTTTGTGTTGTGTGGTGTTCTGATGTGACATGTTGTGACACAACTTGCTTCTTGTGTTTGTAGTGCTGAGACATCCCACAAGTGTACAGTGAGGCATTGCCGAACAATTCCCAAAAACAGCTTGCCACTGTTTTACTGGTTCCCGACGTGCCAGATTTTTTTCACAAGTAAGCAAATGTAAAACAATGAATTGCAAGCATCCCGGCCGGTGCCTCTGTCGTGCAATCATGCTTGCATGCACATGAGGGCAACTTCGGCAGGCTTGCAGCCGCGCGTGCTTTGTCGCGCGAGCGGAAAAAACGGCTGTTCGATCGAAACCGAAACCACACCACAAATTGTATGCAAAAGGTGACTGTCGAGCATACAACAAAAAACAGTTGAGCCGCGTATGCTTGCCAGGCCGGCAAACAAGATACAAGCTAAACACACACACACACACAAAAAAAAGAACTTGAGAACATTGATGCAATTATTGCGAGCCAGGGTCAAAAAGTTTTTGGAGTGATTTGTGCAAAGACTGAACTCGAGACAAACAAGCGCGCTGTGCGGGTTCAGTGCGCAGTCATTGCTTTCTTTGCTTTAGCTCACTTCTCTTCACTAACTTTCTTTTGCGGCAGATTTTTGTACCGGAATCACTCTCGAAACAAAGCCCACCGAGAGAAATCTAGGTAATCAATGCTTCCACACAGCAGTCTTTGAGTTAAAGAGGGATTTTTGTAGTAACGTATGATTTATACAAGAACAGGAACGTTGAAGAACATGCAAGTACTTAGTTTATTTTCACAATGCGCCATATCTGCAGCGACGTGGGGACGGCTACACCCGACGTCGCGCGACCATGGTGAATCGAAGGCAGGGACCAAATATTGTTTTCCCACGGCCATTGCTTTCAAGAGCGAGTGCTTCAGCTCACAAAGTAACTCCCACCGCGTAAAAACGTTTTGTTTCACACATGACGGCATGGCTGGTACCCGTCACGCTAGCGTCGGAGCGTTTGCACACACCCGCGTCTATTGTTGAAAATATTTAAAAAAAAAAGACACAAGACGAGACCCACCAGACGACGAGAGCGCGAAACGCGAGATGGCGGGAAAACCATGCAAGACCGGATGGACAATTGATGCAGGGTACTTTGTGTCAAGCGGCCACTCGCGCCACTTAACACACGCATGCTCAATTACGGTACTCGGTTTAGTATCGGTTCTGAAAGGCGACCGAAATGGGTTTTTTTGGTGCAGGCTTGGAACGTATTACCATATTTTGGCAAAATGTAGCAGGATATAGCAGGGTTAGCGACTTGGCGCAATTGGCGCAGCAATCGCATCACTGCAGGGGACAAGACGGATATAGCCCTCAATATCTCTCAATATTGCGATAAACCGGTTAAAATGTAATTTAAAATGACAGAATAGAGAGGCAGCTCCGGCAAAGGCACGCCACTCTGCCAGTTCATAACATTGTATCAAGGGGTTTTCAGTTGCTCACAATTTATTTACATTTTGAGAGAAAATTCGAACTGTGAAAATGGAACGTCGGCAGTGTCTGCCGATAGCGTTCGAAAGTCTTGAGCTCACTCGATGGAATGCACTCTCTTTCTCGAACACGCACTCACTGCGTCTTCATAACGGCGCAATGGAATGCCTCCCTATCACAAGCGCACGAGCGCTGCATCTCCATCGCTGTCGTCATGGCTCTTGTCGCTACACTATTGCCGCACAATGTACCAAACACAATTTAGCTGCCCATCTGCTTTCATAGCAAACACCGTGTCCCGGCGAATGCAATACATTGAAAGTAGATTCAGCAGGTGGTACCTAGTCATCCCGATTTGAAAGCGCACAAAAGACGAGGACAGAGTAACAAGCACGTACGACAGAGAAGCGCTTGTTTGTCGTACGTGTTTCTTACTCTGTCGTCTTCTGTGCGCTTTCAAATCGGGATGAGTAACTACCAACCAGCCCAATTTTCCAACCTTCTAAAGTGGTACCTAGTTTCCACAAAAATAATATATGTACACTTCGTATAATTTTAAAGCCAAGAGCTGCTGGAGTTTGCCGAGACAGCTCTCTACCGGACAGAAATATCCCGATGCTTGAGCAGCGCCACCGTTGCAAACAAATGGGACTCAGCTTCACATGCCACCCCAGGTACAGTCTACGGGAAGTCCCTCAACCAAGGATATTTAATAGTTCCACAACTAAGTATATCTACAGTCATTGACAGGATGAGAACTGCAGGTAGCGGTTTCAGTTGTCCCGCCTCCAGCAAAAGCTTCTACCTTCGATGATGCTTCGGCGTCTCGTGACCCTCGAGCGTGCATGTGCAGCCGAAGCATAGCGAAAGGCAACGAGCGCGTGCTGGAAGCCCGGTGTTTGAAAGAGACGCACTGCTGTTGTCACCTTGTCAGTGCCTATAATAGTAACGTTGGTTGCGACAACCGATCGACGGAGCTTACCTGTATGAAAAGAAGACTACCCAGAGCAACGACCACACCGATTGAAAGCCCCAGGCTGAGCACAGTGGCCACAAAGGGAAAGAAGCCCAGGTAGACCAGGTCCTCGTCGTGGCCCTGCTGCATGTAGTACTTCTGCGAGGGAAGGTGTACGAAGAACTTCAATGCCAATCAAGTTCGGCTGGACGGGCGGAGCCATCTCATGCAAATTTTTCGTAACTCTGAGGTGGTTCGTGGCTGCAATCATGGGACCCAATTTCGAGCTCAAACATCTGAACGCCTTGCTGAACTATGTCAATTGTTTGGTGACATGCGACGACCCATCGTTGCCCTTTTTAGCTACCAGCAGCACTGACCAGCAGCTAACCAATCAAGGTACCCCCTGTTCACTTCCCTAGGGCATGTGGGGACTGTTGGTCACCCTTCCCTGATGGCCGGTACAACGGCCGTGGTTCAGAACGCTTTGCCGGGAGCTCCAACCTGTTCGTGAAGCATAGCAGAGCCGCCTGGCTTGAGCGGCTCTCCTCTTCACTTTCTCCTGGGCGGACCTTTTTCCGTCCCCCCGCTCATCTGGGAAGCCAGTGGTTTTGGGTGGGGACAACGCCCGCATAGGAGGAAGTCGACATGCATTCCCTGCTTTGGGAACAGAGCGACTTCTCCCACAGACCTGATGGAAATTGGACGTGTCGCGAAGGTCTTTCTTTGCTTGCTCTGGACTGCACTCTCGGGATGGTGACAACAGGGTGAGTCTTTCAGCTTACCTTGTCGGCACAGAGGTCTTTGGTGTTTCCCTGTAAACACCGTTGGACCCGGTCCTATTGTGGTACATACTCCTCCTTTTTAGGGAAGAAATCAGTTGTGTGGCTGACGTTCAGACCCGCCCATAGGGGTGTTCTTGAGGGAAAGCTGCAGGGTGTGGGAGTAGGCTTGGCGTCTCCCAATTTGAGACTGCCGCTCAACTTTTGGCTTACTGCTACCCGTGATCATCCCACATATTCTGGTGCCCAACGGGGGGCACCAGTTTATGCAAGATTTTTAGCTAGTAACAGAGGTACCGATAGAGTAACCAAAGGGTTATCTCAACAGTGGCGGCGATCTCAAAGGAGACGTCAAACCTAGTAGCCCCGGTTCACACATTTCCGCAACAATATAAACAACATTTAGGGCTACACTACCGCTGGTTGGTACGAGAGATACCTCTGTCGGTGCCAATGATCGACTACCTTGTCTCACTCTCTCGAATATAGCGAAAGAGAAGACACACATACCAAAGTAAGGACAGAGTCCAAAAGCATTTATTAAAACACTCTTTTAAAAGAACTGCTATCTCCCCATCCAAAATGTTCCCCGTACCGGCAAGGTAAGAGAAGGTCCTTACCTCCCACATGCAGTGCTCCGGAGAGCCAGAGGGCGGCAAAGCATCAGAAAGGTCGCTGATACACGACCTATCTCTTTTGCGATCACCGAACGAGTCCCGTTCCCGAAAGTGGGAAAAGACGAGGTAAAAGCTCCTCGCCTGTCGGTTGTGAGCCGCATCCGAGCAGGAAAGAACGGAAGGTGGTCCCTCCACGAGAGTGTGAGGGGAAGGCCCTCCAACACAGGGGACCCTCCGCTTCACGAACAGGTAAGAGCTCACGGCGGAGGAGGCCAAGCCATCGGAGAAGCGGGACCACAGGAATGCCCATTAACAGGGGTACCAAGGAGTAATCAGAGTTATCTCAACAGGGACGGCAATCTCGAAGGAGACGTCAAACCTAGTAGCACAGTTCCCACATCTCCGCGGCAATGTATACGATGGTTTAGGCCCGTTCACACATGTGCAACCGAGTACGACTGAGAGAGACAAGACCGGTTTTTCAGCCTCTTGCGACAGCATAGGACCTGCTCCGCAGCAGCACATCTGGTTGTATGCTGTCGCAAGAGGCTTAAAAACCGGTCTTGTCTCACTTAGTCGTACTCAGTTGCATGTGTTTGAACGGGCCTTTAGGACCACATTACTGCGGGTCGGTTCAACAAATGCCTCCATCGATGCTAATGATTGGGTGGTCCCCCCCCCCCCCTTGGGAGAGAGTGAGGGGAGGGGCAGGGGACCCTCCGCTTGACGAACAAGTCTGAGCCCACGGCGAAGAAGGCAGAGCATTCCAATCTGCGGCCGTTATCACTGCCATCAGGGAAGGGAGACCACAGGAATCTCCACAGGCTATAAGGTAATGTATTAGCAACCCTTAATGTACTCCTCTGATCCACACAAAGAAAAATATGGGAGCCTAGAATCGGTGGACAAAGCCTCTAGAAGCCAGCATGCCAGAAGCCATCATACCTCTGCCATGCTGGCTTTAGAGACTTTGTGGAAAGAGTTGTCACACACGCCTTCGTGCTGTCTGTGGGCTAACCATTGCCCAGAGGCTGATGCAAGCAAACACAGCTTGTGCTGCTTTACGAGTTGGGTGATGCTTATGCGTTTGTTTCCATATGGATCAATAGTGCAGAACACGGAATGACACTGGCATTTGCCTGTACTATGAAATGAGCTTACAGTTTATGAAGGAACGTATATAAACTGCATGGCAAAAGTAAACAATGAAGACGCCAGTGTGCCCTAACCATGTGTTTAACTGTTTCAGGTATGTTGCTTGCAAGCATGTGATTCTAAATATTGTAAGACATTAAGAATTAGTATTCATTGCTTAATATTCTTCTTGCACACTAAATTTATCTAATTAATGGGGAGACTAAAAAAAAGGATTTTATTATTTTCTATTCTTTGTTGAAGTGTTCACTGTTGTATGGCTTACAAACACGGCTTTAATTACAAACCTCCTATTGTGCCACACATTGATCGCATAATCTTCTCAAAGACCGAGATGTCACACAGTGAAAAATGCAGAACCTACCCGATTGTATGCTTTGGACAAGCCAATAATCAAGAGCCCAGAAGAGTGGATGCTGCCGCAGACAGCAAACAGAAGAAACAGTGTGAAGTTTGCGTGGTTTCTGTGTCCACAGCACGTGTTGATCCAAGGGCAGTGATGATCCATCTTGAGGACACACCTGTGTTAAACAGGCCACAAAGATGAAGCACAACACTCAACAAAAGCTCAGAGTAATGTGCCCATGGCCATCGCATTGACTGCAGTGGTATACATGAATAAAACTGAATATACGCGAAATTTGTACGTCACACTGACACATTACTGGTGGCACTTGTGAGATATGCATGGTTACTGGTAACGTTATAATGACCCTATGTAGCTTGAGGGTAAAAAAATGGTATCAGTTTCAGCTGTCATGACAGGACCGAGAACCAAGTTTATGATGCGCACTTCGTACATGCAGTACACTGCTACAGAATAAAAGGCAAGCTCACACTGCACCCAGGAACTGTACAATGCCTCAAATTACTACAGGACTCAGAGTCAAGGTCTAAACTTAGGTTTCTAACGGTAAAATGTACCCAAGCTGCTATGGCGCTCGCCGAGTGGATCGCTCGCAGAAGCTTGGGTGTCTGTTCATGCTCAAACAGTATGTAGGCATCTCATAGAGTGGCAATTTCGCCACATAAATTTGCATTTACAAGAAAATAATGAGCACAAAGGATGGGTGAGTCGTGCGCGTACGGAGATATGTGCAAACGATATATTTACCTCTCGCATCTCCGGCAGTGATGTGAGCGAGGAGTCTTAAATCCATCACAGTTGGCGCAGTACTGCAGAAACTGTTCGTCTTCCGGCAATTCCTGGGTGCGATACAACAGCGAGCGCGGTCCGTCAAACCACCGAAACAAATAAGCCGAGGGAAGGCAGTCAACGGCTGCGATGTATGTACTGCCTTCGGAAACAGAAGCACGGCGGCGAAACGAGCT
Organism: Ixodes scapularis; assembly: GCF_016920785.2. Taxonomy (NCBI): domain Eukaryota; kingdom Metazoa; phylum Arthropoda; class Arachnida; order Ixodida; family Ixodidae; genus Ixodes; species Ixodes scapularis. The sequence goes on from NW_024609868.1 coordinate 76,380,901, forward strand.
TACCGGTCTCCACCGCAGGGGCACGAACCCCGGTCCCATAGCAACAGCCATGAAGAAGTTGTACAACAGCGTGCCGACCCAGCCGATATAAATCGCGTGGTTGACGGTGCCTTCGAGCGAGTTGTAAGGCGACAGCCACATCGACGTCACATAGAGACAGGTGAGGAAGATGAACTTGACAATGAGCAGAGCTACCAGCGGACCCCAGTGCCACAGGCGATGGAAGAACTGTGCTAGGATATCCAACACGCCGGTCTGCTGATCCATTTATTCGGCTCGTTGGGTCGCTGGGTGGTCGCCGAGCTGCCGTGACGGAATTCGGGGACGCTGCATGCAGCCGGTCTTCGGGACGTCGATCGAGCCCTGCCCACTGTGGCTACAGCGCGAGGAGGGGGTGTTCGAAAGGGAACGACGGTCTGGCGCGCTGCATAATTTAATTTTACGTTTGATGCATCGAAAGGGCAGAGATTTACCTCGCACCGGCGATCAGCCAGAGTCGCGAACGGTTCGAGCACGGACGATGTTGCTGAACTCCGAGCTCGCCGTAAAAGAAAAAATAAACAAAACAAAAAGCGATCGCAGTGACATCTAACGTGCGATGCATATACGGCACTGGTGCGATGCCAGAGCCGTATATGTAGAGAGTTTGGCCATTTGTTGGGAAGAATAGGAGACAAATGAAGCGGCGCCATTGGCCGAAAGCGGGTTGGCCGTGTTCCAGGGCGTCTTCAGAAATTCGAATGTGACCAACCAGAAGCCGGAAATAATACCCTGGCGGTGGTCGCAAGAAACAAACCTGATAACTGCATTGGAGTAACTCTCAATGGCTGAAAATATGGTACACGTGATGTTTCAATCACACTCATCTGAAATGATGGTGGAAGCGGTGGAAGAGTGCGACTAGCGGAAAGATCGACATAATCCTTACGCCAAACGCCGAGCGCCGAGAATCTGCCGTCAGAGCGGTCACACTCTGTCCGCGCAAAACAGAGTTGAGCGGCGCATTCGTTTCTTACATCTTTCTGCATGATCATGATGAAACAACACATGCACCCTATTTTCAACCACAAAGAGTTACTATACTTCACTCTTACGCACTTATTAAAACCATATACGAACATAGACCTTCGATGATCGATCGGCTCAGAATTGTTTCTCGCTACCACCGCTAGGGGATTCTTTTCGGCTTCTGGTTGGTCAAGAGAGCACGCCAAGCCGCCAAGCCCTCTTTCCGAGTCTGGTGCACGCCCTGGCTCTGCCCGCGCCTCCCATTGACCAAACTCTCTACATATACGGCTCTGTGCGATGCTGCCTCTATCTATCCATACGTCCATACTAAGTTCTATCGGTTCTATCCACATATCGGTTCTATCCCGCCACTGCTTCTATGAATGCGATACCGCGATTACATGTGCGATACAGCACGGCTCTGCGATACAGCAGAGCCGTATATGTCTATGCCTCTATTATTGTGTTTTCAGGGTTTCATCAGTTTCCTGCAGTTTCCTATCCTCTGTAGCCCGCTGCCCGCTGCGCTGTAGTCTTCCTGAAAGCTTGTAAAACTAACGATGGATGGACGGATGATGGATGAATATTGACTGTACAGAATAATTCGTACGATTGCGGACTCCACGTGCTCTATAATCTTCAGCAAGTAAGTTAGCTGCCCATTCAACGTTTGCAACCATTGTAACGTCCTTTGTTGTTGCCTCTGCCGCATCCGCTACACCCATGCTTCCTTTCATCCGCCGTCTCAAAAGCACCGGTTTTCTTATTATTGTATCTCAGTTCTGAACAATAATGGGTTTTGTATCTTACAGGTGCTAGTACAACAACTGCCACTTCCACGTCAACTTGCAATGGCATCTAAAGGAGGGAAGGTCCTGAGCTACCACGATGTTCTGTTAAGGGAATCGGACGTAGCGTTTCTGGGAGGACCTCACTGGATTAACGACAACCTCATCGGCTTCTGGATGCAGTATCTAGAAAAAGAAGTCTACAAAGGGCAACGTAACCAAGTAGAATTCGTCACCCCTGACGTGGTGCAGTTCATCAAGCTCGGCGCGCTTCAGGACGTCTCGGAGCAGCTGAAGTCGCTGGAACTTAAATGCCGATCGTTGATCCTATTGCCTGTGAACGACTGCACAGAATTTGAGTTGCCTGGTGGCTGCCATTGGAGTCTTCTTGTGTATGAGGCGAAAAAGAAGATATTCGAGCACTACGATTCCTGCAAAGGTTCAAATTCTGTGCATGCCAGACGCATCGCAGAAGCTCTGAAGTCGTTACTTTGCCTGGAGTCGGCGCAAGTCACAGAGGTTAGCTGCACGCAGCAGAATAATTCGTACGATTGCGGACTCCACGTGCTCTATAATCTTCAGCAAGTGTGTGCTCAACGTCTTCATCGTGGAGAGTTCACGACTGACTTTTGTGCCCTTTCGGACAGAATGGAACACAACAGGAATGCGTTACTGCGACTTATTGCGTACCTTGCTGAACAAAACTGATCTATTTTTATTAAAAACGTTTGTGTTTGTTGAGTGGTAGTTTCACAACAGCTGAACCCCAGTGGGCTTGACGGGTTTTACCAGTTTGACAAATGTCACACTTTGGACCTAAGGTACGAGTCTGAGCTTTTTTTTTTTATATTTTCTTTATAAAAGTTTGTAACAACAACCTCCTTCTGTAACAGAGCAGTCGCTCTCGAAGAAGCTTTGTAACCACTATCCTTTTATTGAACGCTCAAAAAGTTTCACTGCCATACGTCGTCTGCTGCTGGACTACGAAACTGAAATAAATCGAGAAACCACGGGCACGAACAACCATTGCAACCATCTTGCGACAAAAAAAAAAAAAAAATCAACTGTTTGGATTGTTGCAGAGGCTGGGCAGCAGCGTGTTGAATACATGTTTTCTGCTCGTTCGTCGTCATTCGCCGAAGAAGTGTTAAAACCTTCTGTAAACTATGAAAATTACCATTGAGAACACGTGCCATTGTAATCGTAATTGTAATCTTATTGGCTCAGGAGAGCCGTGGCACCGCGGAAAGGCGAGAGCCCGTACCATGGAGGCCCGCGGTGCCACGTCTAGTGATGATGATTATGAGATGATATATACAAGGGGGAGGACGACGCAGTCTTCTCAACATCGCAAGCACCGTTGCTTGAAGGTTCGGGGTTTGCCAAGACACTTCTACCAGCTGTAATAAGTGCCTGGGCAAAGGGTGCTGTTCGGAGGCTTCACCGTGCGGTTGGGAAATCCTTGGCGGTTTGATGGTGTTCAGGACGACGTGCTCTCCTGATCCGCCGCACGAGTCTTGGAGGTTCGGCGGCGGTTCAGGCCAGTAGGCAAGTGAGCCAAGGTGACCTTCGGTAGGTTTACCAAAGCGCAGCACAGCAGGAAAAAGACGCACTCTTCAAACGCGTCTCGTCGGGCTCGCGGTGTGATCAAAGCTTCCTTGGCACCTTGGTTTAAAACAGCACATCAAGACAAGGAGAAACGAAAGACTAGACAGACGACAGTGCTGAATATCAACTGAAGGTTTATTTCCACTGCGGGCAACAGCCAAATAAACAGAGTGCGAAAGAAAAGGCAAAAATACATGTAGTCTCAGCACCTTATTAGTTATATTTAGGGTTCGGAGTTTTCGGTTTAAACCGATAAAAGTACGCTGAATCCCTTTCGGAAATTCGGTTTTAACCGAGAAAGGTCAGTTTTTAGGTTGGGCGTTTTCGGTGTAATCCGATAAAAGTATGCCGAATTAATTCTCTAAATTTCTGTTTTAGCCGAAAATGGCCAGTTTTTTATGGCCGCGTCGAGATGGGGGGGGCAGGGGGGGGCGTTGCAAGGTTGGACATTGTGTGACCTTTTCATGATTGCCCTCTTCCAAGGCTCAACATGCAACAAAAGAGGTCTTGGGTTGTCCTTTGCGGGACATCTCTGTCCTTCCTGGTCCTAAAAAGAAAAAAGTTTAAGTGCGGGCTACTATAAGGTTTTTCGCTTCATGCAAGGTCTGCTGCCAGAGTTTCGTAGAGTACACGAAATATGTCGTGCTTCAAAACGTCGCATCGCGTTTGTTTTGGTAGCCACATTTGGTTTACTGGCCGATTTGGGCTCGGGCAGCGCTTCATCTCCCCAGCCTGCCAGTGCCCAGTGTTAACGTTGAAAAGGCATTCTCGAAGCCCAGGGTCATTAACAGGAATGAATGAGCGTGGGTCAGCGAGGAGAACCTGGGAAAATCCCATAATCCTGATGTACAGAAGGTGAAGTTCCGTGTTTTTGGGCACTGACAATTGTTTGTACTTTTCCTTGTTTTTTCTTGTTTCTTTTTTTACAGTTGCACAGATTTGCCAAATAATATGTTGATGCTGTTTTGTTTTTCAATGTATTTGTGCCGTTGTTTTTAGAGTGATCACAAGTATCAGAGCTACAAGGATCATCTGATCCGGTGTCCGATGGGGTTTCTTTAATATTCACCGAAAAACGTTTGTAGACATAAATATACACCGAAAAAACCGAAAACTGAATTTTAAAATAAACACCGAAAAAAGTATGCCGGATTTTTAAAAAATAAAAACCGAAAATTTAATCTTTTTGATTTAATTTAGGCCTCTCGGCTAGGTTCTCGGCCACCCGAGAATGCACTAGGAAGCGCATTCTCGGGTGGGGGATAGAGAAATGTTCTGTGCTAGGAAGTTGTGTAGGATGATAATTGGGGTTTAATGGTGTAACAAAAGCTTGGATCATATTGTGCCAATGAAGTTGTGTAAGCAACTTCATTGGCACACCATTCAACGTGACCCGGAGCGGGTCACGTTAATGGTGTGACGTCGCCGTGTCGTCTGCTGCATGATGCCGCTCAGGCAATTTTTTAAAAAAACTCACGTCCTTGCGGGGCACAAAACTTAGCGCAAATTATTCTAAAATGTTCCATTATTATGTCAAAAACGATTGCGATTCCGTACATCCCCACAATACTGAAGAAACAACGATTTTCTCACGTTCTCCATGCATTTCTGACCGCAGTTGGAACCTCCGGGCGTTCGCCGCTAGTCGCCGAGAGGGCAAGCCTATGGGGCTATCCGCCCGAGCACAGCGGACGCTAGGAGCCATCCCAGCCAATGCGGCGTTGAGGGAGTGTCATGCGACCTTGAGCTCCCTGTGTCGCCCCGCCCCACCGGCAGGTCACGCGACTTTCTCCCGGCGCTAGATCGGCTGGGATGGCTCGTGGCGTCCACTGCGCTCGGACTGAAGGTGAAACGGAGCTTGCTTCCGCTTATAGCATCTTCGATCAACTCGCACCGAAATCGCCCTGAAACCAGCACAGTGCACAGCGCTCCTCAGTCGTGCAGCCAGTGCAGCACGATGTCGGTGCAACATCGAGGACAAACTGCGCCGCGCCGGTGCACCGCGGCGAGCTCCACCTTGCGTCACTTCGCGTTTTGTTCGTTTATTTTGCGTAGGTCAGCGCACGGTGTCCGTCTGCTGTCAATTTCTTCTATTTTTTTACTCGCGGATTTGACGGTCCCACAGAAATAAACATCGTGGACGTGATTGTCGATGGGGTCACGAAGCGGGTGACAATTCCACATGTATATGTTGGCCATCATTATTAGGTCAAGAAAACGAAACACCAGATAATAGCCGTACCTCGCTGTCATCAAAACGCCTCGCGCCGCTTTCCACGAAGTTCGTGCTTTTCGGGCGCTCCTTGCCACCGCAGCACTCGCCAGTAATCGCGGCGATGGTGAGAAGCTCGTCGTCTCGCCGTCAGAAGACCCGAGGAAATCATCTAGTGCAGCTGCAAGGCGTGTTCGTTTTTGCAAGATCGCCATCTCGATAGTCTGCGCGTCTGCTACTCCCGCCATCTTCTCGATTCCCGCTCCTGGCCGCAATGCCTGATGGGACTGCCCCCCGGCGCACCGCCGATTTTCTTGGTGCACGTTGGGGCAACGAAAAGCCGCACCGGGAGGGTGCGCTTCGTTGATCGAATTGATCGAGGACGTACGGTGCGCACCGGTGCACTTGATCGAAGATGAAGGGGCGCACCTCAGTGCCCCGGTGCGCACCGGTGCGGATGATCGAGGATGCTATTAGCCTTCGCAACGCAGCCAACGCTCCAAAAGGTCCAAAAGAGTCATATTCTGAATTCACACAATATTTGTTAAATTTTGTTTAGAGGTCTTTGTGTTTTAATGGTTACGCATATATTTTGCGAAACTTATATTTTCAAAAACAACTAAACAAAAAAACGTACGTTTCCAAACCAAAATTGCCTTACATTTTTCTCACTAGATTGCGGTAGTTGCCCCCTAATACCAATAAACACAATAGGTAGTGAAAGTCTCAGTGAGTACAATGCTCTAGGATCCGAGCATATATATACATATTATTCATCTAGTCATACTAGTAGTCAAAATTTTTGTGAAAACATTTCAGACGAGCGGGCGCTTGGTTCGAAAAGTGGCGGTTGCTGTCGAGTGGTACGCGTGTTAGCTCTACCCTCGTATTTTTAATAACTTTAGCCTTATAATTTTCACAGGAACACAGCAGCGTGAGTAGCTTATCTATCTCGAGCTCTCTCTCTCGCGTATTTTTGCCGTGTTGTAGTAAGTTGTAGCCTGCTAGCAGCAACGACGCGTGGCGCCGGAATTCAAGCGTCTATTTTTGAATGAACGACGGTTTGCCGAATTTGATTTCACTCGGGTAATATGCTTGCGCGCTCTTAGAAGCGCGATTCCAAAGGTGGTGCCTAAAATACGTTTCCCGGTCGCCCTAGTGTTCCCTCTGTGCAGGCACGTTTTGTGGCTTTCAAAAATTTTGCATTGTCTGCTAACGCGCATCTTTCCCCCCCCCTTTTTTTTTTTCGTGCGTCTTTTTTTTTTTCTTTTCATTTTGTATGCTGTATTTTGCAACGTTTTGGAATTTTAGCGAGGCTTCTCGAACTTAGGAAGTCGCGTTGTCTCTCTGTTTTCCGATATCGGGCTTCTTCGCCCTTAGAAGCAGGGGCGGATCCAGAACACCGTTTTGGGGAGCGGAGGGCGGAAAATTTTGTAAGGACACTATTTTCCCATTGTTTCGTGTGCACCGAGGGGGGGGGGGGGGGGGGGGGAGAGGAGAGGGAGGGGGAGGGGGGGTCCACCCATGTCAAATTGCTCTCCGAGAAGGGGGGTGGGGGTCGACTTTGTTCGGGAGGGGGGGGGGGAACCGCCCCCGTCGTGCCCCCCCCCCCCCCCCCAATCCCCTTGGGTGCTCCCCTGGTTAGAAGAGCAACGAGCTTCGCGAATTTTGGGGAGATGTCTTGTGTACGCTCGCCCTCATCCAGGCATTTTCTTTTTTTTTTTTTGGTTATCCTATGCATCTTTTGTTCTTCTTTAAACTTCAACTGCTTTATTTTATTTTTTCGTGGTTTGTTTTCAGCGTCGCAATGGGAATGGACGACTACACAAAAGTGGAAAAAATCGGCGAAGGTCTGTTCATTCTTAATTTTTGTCGTGCGCGAGGCTTTCCTTTTTTCTTTCTTCTTTTGTTTTTATTTAGGTTTACTGTTGCAGGTACGTATGGCGTCGTTTACAAGGGCAAGAACAAGAAGAGTGGACAGATCGTGGCCCTCAAGAAGATTCGGCTCGAGAACGAGGACGACGGTGTTCCGTCCACCGCCATCCGCGAGATCGCACTTCTCAGGGAGCTCAAACACCAAAATATTGTCAGGTAACTGACCTTAGTCGATTTTCCTGTGTGAAGATTTTGCATTCGCCCCTAACCGTTTCTAGTTTTTCGAAATTTCTGACCCTTGCCTGCGTAATTGTCACCTGCGTAATTGTTGTCACCTGCGTAATTGTCTTCAAAACCAGATTTGTTTCTTTCAAAACCAAATTAATAATCGCAAAAAAAAAAAAAATTGTTTTTTTTTAATGCGAAAGCATTAACATTTCTTTGGAGCGAGCCTACGTCATCAGCTTTGAAGCGGCGCCAAACAGCACCTTGAATCCTTCCTCCAAGTGAAGCCAGCTCCCAGCTATGAAACCATGCGAATAGCCTAGCCAAACAGCACCTAGTTTTCCCGATCCCAAAGGAGCGGAGTAAAGCTGATGGGCTTCAGTTACATTGGCTTGCGTGTGTCGACAAGCCTCCCATTGGCCGCTGCTTGTCAGTTTCAACGACTGCCATGGCACTGTGTGCCCGTGAGGCTGCGGCTCCACCGCTCCACGCCCAAGGTCAGCGCGCGCGCTCGACTGTCGATGCAAGCACGTCGCAGACGAAAGAAGGGAGCGGAAGAGTGTGTGCATGCTTTCGCATTCACAACTCGTAAGAAGTGCTTAGGTGTACCTCGAGCCTTTTTGCGAACGGTTTGGAGATGTCTTTATACTGATGAGCTAGGCTTGTCCAAAATGTTTAAGGGGTTAATAATGAACTGGGAATTACGTGTTTTCTGCCTTGTTAGTCTACGAATTAAAAACTTATCTTGAGCTGCGTTTCCCTAACCTTTTTGCAAATTCGGGCTCCCTACTGCACTCGGGGGTCATTCTGCACATCAACTCAAGACACAGAGTTGTACACTTGTATCTGCATGGAGTACACCTGCTTTTGCATGCAAAGTAGGCAGACTCAGTCTGCTCAGTACTGGTGCTTTCATTTTTCTCGGACTCCACTGTGTTTGATGCTTCATTGACGATTGCCGCAACACCGACCGGGCAATCTCCACAGATATCACCTCAAACTATGGTCCACGGATCGCAGTTTGAGAAATTCTAGTCTAGAAGGCTGTTCTTTTTTTATTCCCCTTTCTTCAGTCTCCATAGATGTGTGGTACTGCTGTTTCAGTTTGTTACTTTGGCACTCCATTTGTGACAACAAGTGCCCTATTTCTCGGACATTCACGGCTCTGGCCGTTATCTTTCCAAGCCAACGCGAAAACTGACCGCTGCTTTGATAGCTTGCAGGATGTCCTCATGCAAGAGAGCAAGCTTTACCTGGTGTTCGAGTTCCTCTCCATGGACCTGAAGAAGTTCCTGGATACCATTCCCAAGGGCCAGAATGTAGAAAAGAAGTTGCTGAAGGTATTACTCTCCCCCCACTTGCTTTGAGAAGCAATGGGACTCTTCTCTTTGGGGCTAAGGATGTCAGTTATTTTTGTTGGGTCATTTCGGCTGGTATAATGCCCAGAAAGGCAGTGCTATAGATTTCACTTGTGACATTCTTTACTCCTCATAATAACTATATTTTGAGGTGTTGTTGATGCAGAGCTGTTTACTATAGTTTGTTGCAACTCAAGAAGGTAGGTGTTACGATGGGACTTTGTCGTCTTCATTTTTGCAATAGCCAAGACGCGTGGCCTCAGCACGGGCCACGCCTCACACACTGTTCCTGGTTGAGCTAGCGACATGTTCGCAGGGCTCGTAGCTCACCACTGATCTCTGCAGTCTTCTCTTGTAAATTACATGTAAATAGACCACCACTGAATACTGGCGACGAGGATGGGATAATACAAAGAAGACACATTGACGACATGCGAAGTCGGTTAGCCCAACATTTGGAACAATGCAGTTCAACATCTTCTCGAATTTCACGTTGTCCACTTTTCGACTCGGATCCCGATGAACAAAAAGATGTATGTGCCTCAGGCCAGGCATCTTCAGAGACGGAATTCTCAACAGCGAACACCTCTGGTGCGTTTTCACTTCCAGAGCCTACACCGATCATCAAGGGACAGGGCTCTGCTATGCCGAATACTGAACCGACATCAGAAAGTTCTCCTGGACCATCCTTCTTGTCTGTTCCGGTTCCTCTACCCAGAACACACCCCAAGCGCGTTACAAACAAACCAGTGCGTTTTCGAGAAACTGATTAGTTTTATCGAGAAGGGGGAAGTGTTTCGATGGGACTTCGTCGTCTTCATTTTTGCAATAGCCAAGACGCGTGGCCTCAGCACGGGCCACGCCTCGCGCACTGCTCCTGGTTGAGCTAGCGACATGTTCGCAGGGCTCGTATTTCACCACCGATCTCTGCAGTCTTCTCTTGTAAATAATATGTAAATAGACCACCACTGAATAAAAGGGCAACGTAAAGGAAGGCCGGGGAGGAGGAAGCAGATAAAACTCTGCAGAGAGGAGGACGTTTCTCTTTCTCCTCTCCAGCGTTCAGTCTGCTTCTTTTTCCCCGCCCTCCTTTCCCTCACCCTACCTTCTTGAGCTGTAACTTACTATAGTCCGTTGCAACTCAGTAATATGGTGCAAGGGAAAGAAAAGGCGCGGGATGAGAAGCAGATGAACACTAAAGTGAAGAAAAAATTTCCCCCTCTCTTCTCCAGTGTTCCTCCTCCCTGACCTTCCTTTCTCTCGCCCTACCTTCTTGAGTTGCAGCAGACTATATAGTCTCAGCAGGCAATGGTGTACTATCGCAGTCAACGAGCTGAAATGACCCTACACATGGCTGGAGCAGGCAATGGTGTACTATCACAGTCAATGAGCTGAAATTACCCTACACATGGCTGGATAGATAAGTAAATGGAGCTGAACCCCATTAATTGGGTGGTAGCTCATGCCACTCAAGTCATTGGCTCACGCCAATGACTTCTTAATTTGTTTTTCTAGCAGCCCAGGCAAAAAGGAAATTTATTTACGGTAAACTTCCTGCACTTTGTTTCCTCTTTTAAGTTTATATTATCTTCTCGCTTGTTATTTGAACTTTAAACGCTCATCAGATATTTTTCTGGAAATAGGCGTTTGTCGATTCATATATATGGCAAGCAAGTTTGGCTGCCCCTTGCACGGGGGTACGGCGGCGAGCTCCAAATGGAGGATATAGCGGGTACACGCAGAGGCTGAAGTTAGTCCGCTCCTTGCACAGAGGGTGACCTGGCGTCAAGATGCCGATCTTCGACGGCGTCTGTGAGTGATACCGATAACTGCCTTGCCTTTTCTACGGTTGTCAGAAATTCATTAGTGCCTTATGAACAAGGACTCTGCCTAAGTCAGTGTCTGAGGACTGTCTTCTATGCGACATATTGAGCCGCAGTCACGCATTCATCGTAAAAGAAAGTCTGCAGACTCTGTATGATGCGTGTTTCTTTCTCGTACGACGGTCCTGTCGCTTTGGTTGTACAAAGACTGTCGGGAGACGTGCTGGAAGCACACATATACAAAGCAAGCACGCTTTGAATGCGTGTGAGATGCGTCCACAGATGGTTCCGCTCTCGCGCCTAGGGCAAACGCCGCGTCGTTTGTACGATTTACGAGCGGTGTGACCGTGGTTTTCCTTTGCTTTATTGAGCCCCAAACGCTGTGACGGGGGTGCCTCTCCCTCAGAGCTACCTGAAGCAGATCCTGGAGGGGATTCTGTTCTGCCACCAGCGGCGGGTGCTGCACCGGGATCTGAAGCCGCAGAACTTACTCATCGACCAGAGGGGCAACATCAAGGTCGCAGACTTTGGGCTGGCCAGGGCCTTTGGCATCCCCATGCGCGTCTACACCCACGAGGTGGTCACCCTGTGGTACCGGGCGCCCGAGGTGCTGCTCGGTGCATCCCGCTACTCCACCCCCATCGACATCTGGAGCATCGCCTGCATCTTCGCTGAGATGGTCAACAGGAAGCCCCTCTTCCACGGCGACTCGGAGATTGACCAGCTCTTCCGCATCTTCAGGTACCTTTTTCGCAGTCACCCTTCAGAGGAGTTTCGTTTAACGCTTTAACACTTGTGAAAAAAAACATTTTTTTTTTGTCGAGTTTTTTTTTATTTTTTATTTTTGCCTCTACCTTGTCTTTCTTCTCCATCTCGGGGCATGTCCGTGAGGCACGTCGATGTCCGGCGTCTTTGTGCTGACCGTGTGCCTGTCGACTCTTCCAAACTTTCCAGGAAGCGCACGAATGCAGACCCTGTTTTAATATTCTGCGAGTCTTGCCTCTAATTCTATGGAAAGTGGACTCTACTTGCAAAAGAAAATGCGGAAAGTGCCGAATAACTGTTCCATTCACTGCAACATTGCTACCCTCTCGCGTCCCTTTCTCTGATAGCCACTTGTCCACGAGCAAAAACCCTTCGTTCTTGGCATGTTGTGATTTTTGCTTCTCCAAGCGTTGTTTCTTATGTTGTATTTTTGTGGTTAGTTGCATTCAAGCGCACAGGCTGTGCATGCGACACCTTCTACATGTTGCAGCTGGTTCGAATTAGCAACTGTTTTTGGCTTTCCTTTCTTTTGCCTGGAAATTAAGGTTAGATCTTTTCTTTTGGTTCACTCAATAGCAATAGTAATACTGTAAAATGCTGAGCAAGCTCCCCACCCAAAATTGGCGGGCAATCTTGAAAAATGAAGGGAGGGACAGGCATGAAGGGTGTGCTTCACTGCTTTGGTCCATGATGCTTGGAGAAGAGTGACTGATTATGGAGCACCCAGGTCAGCTAGGTGAGCTCAGAAATCTGGTGTGGGCTGATATGTCCTTGGTTTTCAAGCATCTCAAAAGCAGTGGGTGGACACTTATCATCACTTTTGTGTATGCTTGATATTTTACAAAAATAATAATGTTTATTTTTATTTAAAGACATAGGCTTATGCACTGGTTCATCTTCAAACCAATGCACCATGACTACGGACATTGGTCACTACTATTCCTTAAAATGTATAAAAGAACTACTGCTAAAATAAGTTTTTTTTTTCATAAATTTGAAATTTTTATGTGGAAGTCAGGCAACAGTGTTCAAAAGTCAAACTTTATTGAATTTTACCAAAAGTTCAGAGGCTTCGGATCAGTCATTTTCAACATTCAACAAATGTTTGTGACATCCCAGGGGTTCTCCGCACTGTAGGTGGCAGTGGTTTTGTCGCCCGCCAGTCCAGCTGGCCGTCCTTCTCTATGGTGTGTCGCCTACCTCAATATTTTGCCAACCCCGAATGAGATGACACAGATTTCGCAAATGCATAATGCCCCATGTCGTCATGTTTGCCAAACTCCCGTGACTCAAGACAAATACAAATCCTGGTGAACAAAATCATTGCTGCATTGAATAAAACAAAACCAAAAAGTTGTTGCACACATTAATTGCCGCCTCCAGGCCAACCACCGAAAAATTGTCAGATGTCCACATCTCGAAAATTTCTGGGTAGACCTCATGACCTCATAAAGCGTAAATCACAAAAGTCGGTAAAGATCATTAGACGTCGGTGCTACATAAGCAGACTGTTTTTCACTTACTGAGTTCGAAGGCACTGTAAGCTTTAAATTCAGAGGGCGAATGGAAAACAAAAGAGGGTGTAGAGTGGATGCCAGTGCTCACAGCTTGCATCTCTCCAGGACCCTCGGAACGCCGACAGAGGAAACGTGGCCGGGAGTGGCCAAGCTGCCAGACTACAAGCCCTCATTTCCCAACTGGAAGGAGAACATCCTCCACAGCCTGCTTGGAAATGTGGACACCAAGGCCATCGACCTCATTGAGGTAAGACCGCCAAGATTTCAAATTTAGATATGGTCAGATTCTCGCCAGTGTCCGGCAGAAAAAAATGACTGTGTTTATCGACCTAAATATATAAGCTATGCATCGCAGAAGGCTGAAACTTCGTGAGAATGTGACGCTAGCGGTGGTGATAGAGTGCTCAAGTTGGAGAACAAGATGTTACCTGGATCAAAAGATAAAAGAGAGACAATATTTCTTTATGAGCAGCCTTCCACCTAAGCCTTGTATTGACAAAATAAGACATGACATTGTGGGCACCTGTAGTATTTTTTTCAGCAAACATAACCTGTCAGCAAGAAAGAAAATAATACTCTTTCTTGCTTCCAAGTGTTATTCACTGATATAAATGCAGCATGCACCCACAGTGTCGTTTCTTGTTGTGACAGCATTAGGCCTAAGTGGATGTCGGCTTGTAGGGAAATTTAGTCTTCCTTTTTTTTTAATGATTTAGGGAATGCCATGTTCTCAAACCTTTGCGTTCTATCACGACTGCTAGTGTTACATTCTCACAGAGTTACGGTTTTCTGAAATGCATAGTTTTTTTACACGGGCCAAAAAATATGGTTCTTTTATTCTCCCAAACGCCCATTATTTTTGTCGCCGCATGGCATCTAATTTGCTCTGTTTCCTTCCAGAAAATGCTGGTCTACAATCCACTGCAGCGCATTTCTGCACGGGGCTGCCTACAACATCCATACCTTGCCAAATGAATGGCAAAAGCCCCGCTCCTCCAATAGGGGTCTTCCCCCCTATTTTTTAGTATTGACAACTTCTACTCCGCTGAGGGCCCGTCGGTGAAAGATGCTTGTCTGATTTTAATGTATTTTTTGTCTGCGTACGAGATTTTTTTTTTTATGTCTGTATGAGATTTTTTTTTAGTGTTCCAGAGATATGTATTGGACAGAATTTGATGTAGACTCGCAGTGGCCCTATGGAGGACATTCTCTGTAGGCTTTTCTTTTTCCTAACTGCTCGTGCAGCTTTATGCTTTAGATGAAGTGGCGTGAATGTTTTATGCTGTCGTGCATGAATGGCTGTACCTATTTTCACGTCTTTGCGCATTAAGTTGGAGGAACGTGTGGCGAAAGCTCGGGTGCTTATGAGAGTAGGTACGGCAATTTGTTTGCAATGCACAAGATATTTGCAGCAGCTTGTGACCAAAATGCAAGGCTGTGGAAGGAGGCCAGAAAAGTTGGGACTTAAATTGCCAATAGAAAAAAAGAAGAGATCTGCTGCCTAGTTGTGCATATTTTCGAAAACGTGAAGTAACTACATTTTGTCCAACTGTCTCGTAAGAGCAGAAATGCAGAAACAGTTCAGGTTTTAAAACAGATGGCACACTTTGTTCTATTAATCTTTCTTTTCTGCTCGACAAAAAAAGAAAAAAAAGTGTCCATTGTGAAATTGTTTTTAGATGCAAAAACAAACAAGTACTTCATTTCCTAGTGTCTTCTATCAATCTTTATATTGAACCGCTCCCTCGCTTAATTTTGGGTATGTTTTTAAACAGTTTTATCGAATGTCATATGATATCCAACTCGTGTGCAAATTTTAAAAGTCCATCTTTTATACAAGTCTATAACCTCCAGCTCAATAAACGTGACTAGCAATTTTGCTTGTTGATATTCCTTTGCAGTATTACAGCGGTTGCGTTTCTTAACCGCAAAAGTAAACTGTGCATCGCCAATTGCTCATTGTCTACCCGATTATAGCACTAGAGGTCCGAACCACATGCCAAAGTTTTAGCACTAACGGTTAATTTATTAAAAAGTTGGTGATTTTCTGAAATTTTCAGCGAGAAAATGGGGCCCGTTCTCATCCATTTTCGGTAACTGGCGCCATAGAGCTCCATGTATTGGAGCTCTGTTGGCTGCCATTTTCCCATTCAAAATTTTAAGAAAATCAATAACTTCTGAATAAGTGCTGACAATTTGCAGTCTGGTTTGGACCTTTAGCACTTCGATTGGGGGAAGAATGAGCGTTAGGCGATGCATAGTTTATTTTTGCGATGAAGCAACCATGTATTTTTTTATTTGAGGGACATCCTGTATTTTATTATTTACGATGTCTGCTGGGATCTTTCCTTTCCAATAGTAGAGGTGCATACAATTTCCTTCCCAAGTAGTTGAAAAGTCCCTTTATTAAATTTGCGCTTTGCATTTCGTACTGCCAACCAGCACTTGACAGGGTGCTCCGCTGCCATTTGCTTTCAAGCGCTGTACGAGGCATGCGTCTCGTGCATTGGCGCATTGTAAGGCAAAGATCAAGGGGCTTTAGCTGAAACCACTCGGATAGTTCAATGCATAATGATGGAATTATAGCCGGATAGAACACAAAAAAGACAGTGCAAGGGGGAATAGCTTGCACGAGAAAAAACGTCGAAAAGGGGTATCGCCTCTCCACTTCAGCTTTCCTCGTTTTTGCCCTTTCCCCCTCACGCAGTACTGCTACAAGCATACTTTTTTTTTTTTTTTTTTTTTTTTGTGTGTGTCGGGGATATGGATATATATATATATTTTTTTTTTTTCAGGGGTTGATATTATACTGTTAGTCAGGCTGAGTGGGTAATGAGCATCTAATAAAACTGGGCCATACAATAAAGATGAGCATTTCTAAAAGCCTCAATTTCATTCATTCAGCTGAATAAAATGGATGTGCAACTCTGGGAGTCTTGTGATGTGCACTTGTTTCTTTGTCTGATCATAAGTAGCTCGGTGATGATGCAAGGTGAAGGTCGACACCGGGATGCTTATATTGGTGACGAGATATTTTAGTGGCATTGCTTCGCAGGCATCTTCCTGTGACGGGGCTTGTAGGATGGAAGCACACTACGCGCTATGTCAAAGCACAGAGTGGCTAGGTTAATTTGCATCTGTGCTGATTAAAAACGGTCTATTTATTAAAGAAACATGTATGACGTTTTTGTGAGTTACCTTTCATTGCTTTTATAGTAAACAAGCTTTAAAATTAATAAAAACAAGCCTGGAGCTTCAGCTTACAGCTTGGGCTGCGTGCATTACGGCTATTTACAGCCTAATTCTCGTTTGTTTTTATTTTCGAATCTGGGGAGGCTGTTGTAGAAAAGGGTTTTGCATTTGCCAGAGTAAATGATGTGCTGTCTTTTTAGCTGTGCATGCATGCACAGTTGTGTTGCAAGGTGCTGCACACTTGGTCTAGCTACATTGAGCTTGCCGATACCGAAGCTTCTATCCAAGTGTGGCTCAACAGTTGCTGACAAGCAAATGCGCAACTGGCTTTTAGCTCTTCCTGCATTGAATATGCTGCAAAAGCAGAAATTTTCATAAATTATTGAATTGTCGGACATGGCCCGTAATTCAGGCGATTGATTTTGTTCTATCCAATTTTTACTAAGAATTGTTTACAAATTTAAAATTGCTCGCTGAGAAGCATATCGTGCATTATGCACATTTGGGTCCGCAAATTTAAACTTGCAAACAGTAGTAATTCATAACAGGTTTTTCCCACTTTTTTTTCACGAAGTTGACATTTCGCGTCAACTTGGTGAATAAGCAGGGATTTAATTGAAAGGGCTCCGGAAGGCCAGCCACTGCCTCTTACTGACAGTTATTTTGAGGAAGCGTGTAAGAGGTTATCAAGTTTTACTTCCCCATTTTACTTCTGCCCGAATCATAATAAAAAAATATGCCCTATTTCCCATGGTAGATGTTGTGGGGTAAGGCACTGGATATACATACATCTTTTATATATATCATACAGCTTTTTGTGCTGGGGTAGAGAACAGCACACCACCATACCAGCAATTCAACGGCTCAGCGCCAAAAGTGTTTGTTAGCACGACTACGCGTGCCGTAGTTTCAAGCTTTGGTAAAATGTCCCACAAAGATCACTACCCCAAATATATGTAACGCGTGAAACAGGCTTCGCCGTGCGTTACGCAAACAGCGCATGAGGCGAACTGACGAGCCGAGGAATCCCAGATATGCGCGGCCTGTCTCCTTCTGTCCTACCCGTGACGTCACAAATGATAATGATGATGATAGCTAGAGAAGAGCCCCTGTAGTTCACGCACGCTGAGTTACAACACACAATAATGGAAGTTTCGATGACGCGCGGAAAGTAATCCACTGCATATTTCTGTTTGTTAAAGAAAGAAAGATGGGAGGCACTCACTTGATCGAATGACGTTTTAGCGAACGCCCACGTTTCATCGAACGACACTTTAGCGAATAGTCGGATGCCGCGAAGCGGCGTTTTCGGGTGGGCCAAGTGAGTTCATATTTTTGTAATGAGTTGCCGTAGACTCGCCGCGAAGCGGCGTAAAGCGCAGCGCGACGGATGGGTTAACGCGCGCCCCCGTTATTCGCTAAAACGACCATTCGCTCAAATGTCGCCGTTCGCTAAAATGTCATTCGCTCTTCTGATATGGACCCCAACAATTTGATTTCTTTAGTTGCAGGAAAGCTATCCCATATTCTTCAAGTAATCTTTATTGCACCGCTGGTACAGACTAGAGCACTATATAGCTCCTTCGGAGCAGAGTAGCGCAATCTAGAACGTCGTCTTTCGGCGACTAGCGGCGAACGCCCGGAGGTTCCAACTGCGGTCAGAAATGCATGGAGAACGTGAGAAAATCGTTGTTTCTTCAGTTTTGTGGGGATGTGCGGAATGGAAATCATTTTTGACATAATAATGAAACATTTTGGAATAATATGCGATAAGTTTTGTGCCATACAAGGACGTAACTTTTTTTTTAAAAATTGCCTGAGCGGCGTCATGCAGCAGACGACACGGCGACGTCACACCATTCACGTGACCCGCTCTGGCCAACCCGAAAAGCCCATCTCCGCTGCGAGCAAAAATCGTCTGCTCCAAACGCCATTGCCTTGGAAATTGCCTTCTCAAAATTTGCACACGCATCCGATATTATTAAAACTTTGATAAAGTGTTTAGCGCTTTACTAACTTCACGACAGGCTAGTTTTGAAAAATATGAACTCGCCGTTAGTTTTTTAATCAGCCGCGTTATGTCGATCTCCATGTATTATCCCATAGAGCGGGCCGCCTCCTGGAACCCTGAGTACCACGTGACTCGCGCCGAGCCGCTCTGTCGGCCATGTTGTCGGCAAAACACGGGGTTCAAAGGATTGCGCTACTCTGCTCCGTAGGAGCTATATAGTGCTCTAGTGACCAGATTCTCAGTCCCAGATTCTATGAAAAAGCATGCTGTTAGAAATGGCGGTGCCAACTGTCGCCTCACTTGGCTTTCTGCATAGCACATTAACACTCATTTATTCTCCTGACGCTCATTACACTGCCTGTGAAAGCGCCGACCTGCCATACATATGTTCAAAGGCGTTTAGAAATTACTGAGCTTTTCTTTTTTTTCCTATATTCAGTGCTTACAAAAACAAAAATCTTTCACCAGCCTATGTCCGTTACATAGGGGGCGCAAGACACACCCTTACTCAGTTGAGTAGATTTTTATTTCCTTATCTAGTGAGTTTTACGTTTTTATATCTAGCCATTGTTGTTTGTGACGTCAGGAACGTTACACGATTTTGAAACGAAGCCGCTTTTCTGAAAGCTTTTCCTATTTCTCAAGCAACCACCAGTGACCACCAGTAACCGCGACGAGAGGCATTGGATGTGCTGCCGCTTTGGCCGCTTTTCAAAAAGGCGACGGTTAGATTAGGAGTTCACTGCCTACACAATCTTCCGAAGTCCGTCGTCGTCACCAAGCGCAGTAATGTAAGTAAATTGCATTTACGTTTAATGCTTTTTTTTTAGCCTCGCACCCAACGGAAAAGGGAAGCGTTTGCAAACCTTGCTTTTTGTCTGAAATAAGAGTATCCTGTGCTTCGCTCCTACCACGGTGCCTCCTACGCAGGGCATTGAACGCAGATTCTTGTTTTTACGTTAGAGTTGTCTCTTTCCAATTTTGTATTTTGCGCCCCTGGCTGTGTAAAGGGCCGCCCACACTAGCGAGAAAACGCGCGTGGCACGCCGATCGCGGCAAGTAACAAAATGTCGCCGAAGCACAGTCAGCGCCACGAGCGCGTGCAGAGACACGCCCTTTATCTTCCCGCTTAACCGATTTATCGGCGCGCCGGGCGCGTTTTCTCGCTAGTGTGGGTGGCCCTTAACTCTCAAACAAACTACAAACATGCCGAATTCATTTAAAAAAAATAATTTCCCTTTTCTTTTTTTTTTAGCCTGAATGACGATGGAAGACTACACAAAGGTCGAAAAAATCGGTGAAGGTTGGTGTTCGGCTTCTTTTACTCGAGTGCACGGTTTTGTTGTTAGACGTATTGAGTTAAAGCCTGTTTTGTATCTTTTACAGGAACGTACGGTGTAGTCTACAAGGGAAAAAACAAAAAAAGCGGGCAAATCGTAGCCATGAAAAAAATCCGCCTCGAAAGCGAAGACGACGGTGTACCGTCCACCGCAATTCGGGAAATCACGCTTTTGAAAGAACTCAACCACCGGAACATTGTAAGGTAAATCCTGTTTTTTCGTGTTTTTTTTTTTTTTGTTTTTTCGCGTACTACAAACAAATGACTTCTACTTTTGCTATGGCACATGCTATTGGTTTTACTCGGACGAAAGGCAGATAAACCTTTGCCTGACAAGCTCCAGTCATATGTTTTCATTGTGCTCAACTAATGATGTGCACTTTTTTAATTCAGGTTACAGGATGTAATAATGCAAGAGAACAAGGTGTACCTGGTGTTCGAGTTTCTTTCGATGGATCTCAAAAAGCATCTTGACACGCTTCCCAAGAACCAAAGTATGGACACAAAGACAGTCAAGGTATGGCTTGCCCATTGCACCTTGCATCTTTCATTTCAGCTGTTCATCTTCAGGGCTGGCGTCAGTAGTCTAAGCACCCATCAGCTACTCGTTTCATGGGCCTTATTTTTTCTGGGCTATGTGCCCACTGAGATACCCAGTAAGGATCAATTGTTGTAAAAATCCTCCAGTGGCCAATCCTAAAGGGGCTGTCACCCCACCCCCCTCAAGAACAAGAACAAAAATTTCTGGAATTAGCCAGTTGACTTTAATGATGTACGCCAGCCACACCTCATGGAATTTTTCCAAGTTCTATCATCTCTCTTTAAAGGACAATGTTAGTCGTCGCTCTGAGGCCATTTTGGTTTAGGCAGCCCCATGTGACACGACGGCAATGGCCGGCATAATCTCCTTAGTGCCGTCTGCCATGACTGACCCTCCCGGTCTCTCCTGCTGCCTGGATTAGTGCCCCCCACTTAACTCGGAACCGATAAGTGTAATTTGGCCCTTCTAAAACCAACGTCCGGGACCGTTACTGCTATCCTCCTGGGTTGGTCTCTCCACCACGTCACAGATTTCGTAATCACTGGCCTCTATTGGGCATCCCGTGCTCAGAGCTGATCTTCAATCGCCTGCCTATCTATTATAGATTCAATTGTTAGCTCCGGTGTTTAGTTCAGTAGTGGGGTACAGTATGGAATCCATATAAACTGCAATGCCACATTCTCAATGACCGCATCGTCGCATTTTGCCAGAGAGAGATTGAAACAAAGTTTTTTTATTCTTGAAATTACACTGTGGCAAAAAAGATTCTTGGTCGGCGGCATGGTGTGCGAGCGTACTTGGGTCCCACTAGTGCCAATAAGCTTGCATAAAGTGAGGAACATTCCAGTTCAATATCCCGGGCCCTTTGAACCCAATATTGTGTTGTGCTCCACCCTGTTATCTGATCCCTCTTGGTGTCTTACTGCAGAGCTACCTGAAGCAGATCCTGGAAGGGATCCTGTTCTGCCACCGGCGGCGGGTGCTCCACCGAGATCTGAAGCCGCAGAACCTTCTCATTGACCAGAAGGGCAACATTAAGCTGGCCGACTTTGGGTTGGCCAGGGCTTTCGGCATTCCGATCCGGGTGTACACCCACGAGATTGTCACGCTCTGGTACCGGGCCCCGGAGGTCCTGCTCGGCTCGCCACGCTACTCCACCCCCATCGACATTTGGAGCATCGCATGCATCTTTGTCGAGATGATCAACAAGAGGCCGCTCTTCCACGGCGACTCGGAGATCGACCAGCTTTTCCGCATCTTCAGGTGGCACTTTTTTCGCTGTTGTAGTTAAAATTACTGGGTGTCTGCTGTTTTTTCTTTTCTCCTTTAACGCTTTAGTAGTTTTTGTGTAGAAGGAATTGGTGTTAAAGGGGCCCTGCAAGGACTTTTTTTACTGGTTTTTAATTTGCACCGTACCATAGCGCACTAAACGTAGTAACTTAATGAAACTTTTAATTTCTCGAATTTCGCTTTATTTTAATAGTTAAGGCTAATTAAAATTACAAAAACAAGCAAAAATAACCTGCTTCATGACGTCCTTGGTCGCTTGAGTGGCCGTGAACTAGAGAAGTAATGAGCTCAGCGAGCGCTCTCGGCTGCGGCACTCCCATGTCGACGGCTAAAGAGGGCGCTACTAAAGCATGTTCTGGCTAGGCTGTATGAAGCGGGCAGCCAGGGTGGCTTGCATTGCATTTGCTGCGCGATTAAACACTAATTCGGCATGACACTTCATTGGCCACAAACGACAACAAATACGAGGTGAAGATCAGTTCACAACGGGAGCCACTTAGCGCTGCCATACCGCCAAAAGGCCAAACCGACTGGTTCCGAGCGTTCCCAAGGCCTTCGGCGAGCACCTTTGCTTGTGGCCTTGGGAACGCTCGGAACGGTCGGATCCTCCAGTCTATACGACTGCAGCGCCGCGCATACATCTGGGACTCTTCTACACTCGCCGCTTGTTGGTGCCTGATCCCACTACACCTTTCTAGTATGCGCCGCCTTTTTCACCGCTTGGTGGCGGGTATTTCAACGGGTTATTTCTTGTTTCTGTACTTTCTAAACTGCATTTGTTTCTTTTCTGATCTAAAATAGTGAACAAAAACTATGTTCATAAGTGATTGAGACGGTTCGCGCCACTTCAATTTTGTATTTCGACAAAAAGAAGCTTTTAGCGGCTCTGACCGCCAGGCCCAAAGACTTCACATATCGCGCGCTTTCGGCACCTCGGGTTGCCCCCATAGGTGGAGGAGGTTTCCGCATCGCCCTGTTAAACTGTGACTCACTGATATTTAGTTACTCTCTCCGTGCCTGCTGGCTTGCCCGAACCCCAAAAGACGTGGAAACCGCAAAAAAAGGTACACACTTAAATATGATTGCAGGGCCCCTTTAAGCTTTTTCTGTCCTCGATTGCTTTTCATTGCTGTAAAGGGATGGTCGTGTGTGTATGCTGCCTGTTGAACGCTGTGGAGGTTGCCTCTACTAAAACAAGCAGATGCGGAATTTTTTACTAGTGACGAATGGGCTATGTCCATTCGGTCGGGCATAATGCCCGACTGAAGAATTTATTCGGGCACTGTGTAACGTGAGAGAGAAGGCTTATCTTGTTCTCTGAATCCAGCTTTAGTTTCATTGTCCTTAGTGGACTAACAGGTGCTAGCGCAGGTGAGGGATTAGGTAACTGTTTGTGCCCTCCCTTAGGACTCTGGGCACTCCGACCGAGGACACGTGGCCAGGTGTGACCAAGCTGCCAGATTACAAGTCCTCCTTCCCCAACTGGTCGGAGAACATCCTGCGCAGTCTACTGAAGAATATGGATGATGATGGCATTGACTTGCTTGAGGTGAGTCTTTCACCGCTGTCCCATTGCCCAGGAGGTTTTCACCCGTGCTCTTTGCCCAGTAATCAAAGAAGCAGTTGCCTCTTTCACTTAGCCTGGTCTCCATACCTCGGCAAACCTCACTCATGAGGGCCTGCCCTCACCTTCACAGGTGAGGTGAGGGTGAGTGAGTTTCTGAACCAGGAAAATTCATGAGTGTGAGGGTGAGTGAGGGTGGTGAGTGTGTGAGGGGTGTGAAGGCCATGAGGGTGGTGAGTAGCGTGAGGGGTGTGAGGGCCATGAGTGCGTGAGAGGCAGGAGGGCGGTGAGTGTGCGAGTGGCATGAGGGCGGTGAGGGGTGTGAGGGCCATGAGTGCGTGAGGCCCCTTTCAGATGGAGCAACTTTCTCAGCTATTTTGGTGTTGCTGGCGGGTTGTTCCCTAGCTTTCCCTAGATCGACACGAATTGCTGAGGTCGGGTCCGGCTCGAAACAAGCGAGCAACTTGGAGCAATTCGAAGACTTTTGAAGCGGCTGCATCCAATCAGGGATGCAATATTTTCATGTGATACCTCGTACCGGTGATGATGACAAGAAAAAGACTTGGTTCTGGTTTGAAATTAGTTGTTTTTGGAAATCAGTTGTTTCAGAAAGATGCATTAGTATTCTCAATGAGATTTAAATGCGTAAAAATATGTTTATAGCATGTAATTGTGTGTCTAAATAGTGCAGGAAAAATAAGATATCATGATGATGATGGCAACTTGCAGCAATTGGTTGCTGTGTGTGAATGCGGGCGGCCCGTGTTGCTGGTGTTGCGACGTAAGTTTCTGGGCGAAATCGCCCCATCTGGAGCGGACCTGATTGGCTTGAGGGCCATGAGTGTGTGAGGGGCGTGAAGGATATGAGTGCGTGAGGGCCATGAGTGATTGAGGGGCGGTGAGGGCCATGAGTGAGTGAGGTTGGTGAGTGGCGTGAGGGCCATGAGTGATTGAGGGTCGTGAGGCACAGCACTAGTCCTGTTTAATTCCTTAATCTTTGTCTTCATTATGGATGGATGGATGAATGGATGGATGTTAATGGCTGTACCCTTTGTAACAGGCAGTAGCTTGCGCCACCTAGCCGAAGTCTAAAAAGACAAATATACAATTCCTCCCACCCTTCTAAGCCAATTTTCTACCCCCAACTATCACCGGGCAGTGTAGGATATCACCAGGATGACCCTTGCGGGATCGGGGAAAAAAAAACTAAAAACACCACCCCCCACCGCCTCACTTCGGCGAGGGAGTCGCCAATTTTCCTCTGGTCGAACCTAGTGTGCATTACCGCAACACCAGGCCCATTAAAGGACCGTGGTGAGACGTTTGGTAAAAGACACGCAGGAGGGAGTCCCAATTTTCCTCTGTCCCGCCTGTCCCCCCGCTGGGCTAGTTAGCTGTGCATCATTCAATTTTTCCTAGATAACTTCCACCAATCTTCTAATCGCCTTTTTGTGACTATAATCCTTTTCTCTTCCATCCCTCCATCCTTGCCAGCAAAACACAAGGCTGCGGCCCAATTCGTTACCCGCTCAGGGGGTGCAGGGCGAAGCCCCGTGCACTTCAAAACCAAATCGTCTAGTGGTTTGCTCTCACTATGGTAGGCAGCACATAATTTAGCCCTATACGTGCGTTCTTTGAGTGCTGTTTACCCCTTTTAGTGAAACTGTGTTCAAGGTGCTTCCACCACTCAATTATATATAATTGAGTTATGTTAGTTATGGTTATGGTAGAGGGTTTTTTTTCCGTGCCTAAAGCTCTTGCCAACATGTTGAGTGGAGTACAGGCAAACTAGGCTTGTTAAAACGGCAAAAATATTAGGATGCCGAGTCTGGAATTCGGTAAAAAATTTGTGGAAGTTGGGGAATTTTGTGGATGTCAGAGGGCAACTTCCACAACTGAAGTAGAGAAGAGAAAACAGATTTTGGCTTGCGTGTCCTAGTTGTGTTAAAAAAAAAGATAAATATTGGCATTCTAGCACCCCTCAAGTAACTCGCAGTCATCAGGGTCACACCTGGTCGCACTTCTAGTGATGTAATTCAGGGTGCGGTGTAGGTTCCCGTGTGCTCTCTCGGAGGACGCTTCCTCTCCCTCTCTGCTGACATTAGCGGGCGTTAGGCTGCAGCTTAGAGTCGAGTGAGGTCACATTAGCTTCTCGCCATGGTTCCTTCGGCTGCCACCTCGTGGCTGCAGGTGGGGGAAAAAGCTGGACTTTTGCTTTGCGATTATGCAGCGGAATCGCAACTTTTTCAATGATGTTTTCTCTATCCTCCTGGATACAATAACGTAAAAATGACGAGATGCGAATTGTTTTAATCTTAAAATCGTTGCACCCCACCTTTAAAGATATTTTTGGTTCAGAAATCCCTCAAACCGGCACAAATATGAGGGTGAGGATTAAATGCGAGAGTACCAGCTGGCTAATTGCAAGCGAGAATTAATCCGATTGTACATGACTTGCAGAAAATGCTGGTGTATGACCCGGTCAGGCGGATCTCTGCAAAGGACTGCTTGGATCATCCATACTTGAACGACTAAACGAGACTTCAACATCTATTTTTAATCCATGACTTCCTCGTGCTACATCTGTGAGGAACGGCTTTTAGTGATTTATGGGTGTGGGGTTTTTTTTTTGGTTTTTTTTGTATTTTGTGTAACTTCTGCCTTGTAGTTTTAAATCATCCATTTTTGTTTGTTTTAGCTTCCTCTTCATATATGGGATGAACAAAATTTTTCCTTCCTCTTTAATTTTTTCTAAAAATAGTTAAAAAGTTTTATTGGGTATCATGCCAAGAGATGGTATTCAAGTTTTTAAAGCCTCTCTCTCTCTCTCTCTCTCTCTCTCTCTCCCCCCCCCCCTTCCATCTTTTGCTGCTTCGTTGTGTAACTTCAGACTCCATAAAAGTGACAAAACAATCATGTTTATTAATAAATCTCTTCTGCAGTATTACAGAATTGTTTGTTTGTGAATACTGGACAGTTTGTTCAACTCTTTATGACACAAGTTTCCATCGTGTGTGTAGTATTTTTGTGCAGGGAGTTGTAGATTACAGTGCACGGATATACTAACAATAGTAATACAGTCGTAGAGGGGAGATTTGTGGTGTTTTTGTGGGTTGTGTCGATCCCACTTGTGCTTTGTACATTGTGTTTTCTGCCCGAGCTCTCCGAGAGCTTGCAAGGTGGCAATGGTCTTTCACGAGTTTGGAAGGGTCAGAGATATGTGAAATTTGTATTGTATTGAGTTAAATATGTTTTGAATTCTTTCAAAGTAGTTAAATATTTTCAGTGGTAAACAAAATAAAAGTACTGCATATCCTGTTTGTTTCCCTGTATGTCAGTTCTCAGCTCTGATGTGCTAGCTGCCAGTTAGTCATGCTGCTGCATGTATTCCGGAAGACTGGGGAGCCTTGCTTGGGCATTTTCGTTCAGGAAGTTTTCAGCCTGGAGAACCATTTTCTAGAAATGGAAGAAAGTTACAACTTTATCATTTGTAGAACATTGCTAACCCGGGTGGGCCATCAAGTGCCAATACATATCAGCAATGTCAAGGCGTCAAACTCTTTCGTAAAAGAAATAAAATGAATGCAACAATTCATCTATGAACCTTGCAGAAAGCAGAGTTTGGCTTACAAGGATTGCCGGAACCTTATGAAATTCAACGAAATTCACTTGAACCAACCTTGTTCGACATATGTAGACAAAAACTTAAACTTCCTTTTTTACATTCTGTATTGTCTTTCATCCTGTGTTATGATTGAGGAAAAGGCTAACAAAGAAATTGGTTTGGGCACACAGTACAGTTCAGCATTGTCTCTAGAAAAAAACTGGTTGCCAGTTGTGCTACTACTACTGTTGTTGCTTTCAGGGTAAGAATGGCAGCGAGGTGTCTCAGTTGTCCCGACTCCTGTGCAGGCTTCCTATCTTTGGTAACTTGTTCTTGGCCTATCCGCATATCTGGGTAGGCACATTGGACAGTGCCGTCTTGGCCCCAAAGCTCTCCACAATGCTGCCGCAAGTTGTGCAGCTTCTTAAGTTGCTCGTTAATTATTGTCATTAAAAGTGATAAAAACATGTCAATGATGCTTCGGCGCCTCGCGATACTCGAGCATGCACACGCAGCCAAAGTTTTACGCAGCACAAGTGTGTGTTGGAGACTGGGCACCCGGAAAATAAGACTCCCCGCAGTTACCATTTTGTGCTGATGGCTTCTTACCATTGCAGTTGCAACTTTTGGTTTGAGTTGAAAGTCCAACCTCATGGCTTCTGTTTTCGGCTTATTTACAACAGTGACATTCTTCTCTTGGGGCACGAAGCCATCCTTCGACACCCTCACTGTGTAGTTTCCAGGGATGAGAAGTCTCCAGTATTCACCATACTTGTCTAGAAAGAGGGGCGGTAAAATACTCGGACATGAAGTTTCACACTTTTCTGGACTTGCATTTTATAGTTCTTTGCATTTATAGCACTACAAGTGCTATAAACAGCACTTGTAGTGCCAACATTTGTTCGCTTGTAGTTTAGGCAGAAGCTTGGTTCTTGTAACTATGGTACTTGTTGTGCAGACAGGCTTTACAGTATTTTAATGCTGATAGCGTATGACAAGTGGGCATCTCAACAATATTTGTTGATAGATTTATAATTTTCATTTTGGGGAAAATCCACGAATGTTTTCTAACTTTGTCTGTGAAATATTGGTGTACGATTAGCAGGGCATGGAACGCATGGCCTTTGGTACATGTTGCACTACCTAGTGACTGATAAAACTGCAGAGTGGAGAGGAGGCTGCCAGGATGTATGCTTTCTGAGGCCCACACCCTTGGAGCACCTCTTTCCTCTGCACAGTTTTATCACTTCCAGATAGCGCAGCATGTACCAAAGGCCTTGCGTTTCATTCCTTGCTTGTAGTACATTTGTGACCATCCTAGAGCAGACACCCTATACTTAATGTCACTAGTTGCGTGCAGTACAGGCAAAGGCAACGCCAGGCGTGGGGAGAAAGGCAAGCACTAGAAAGGCTGGGGAGTAGGACAAAAACCTCCTTTCCTCTCTAACATTCCTAGTAACCTTCCTTTCTCCCCTCGCCCTCCATTTCCCTCCTCTTCCGTCCCGGCTTTCTAACGTTCGCCCTTTCCCTCTTCGGCTGGCATTGCCTTTGCCTGCACTGTACGCAACTAGTGACTCTGAGTAGTCTGCAATTATTGGTCCAAAATGCAGGGGAATGATGCTAGAGGGTAAAGCAATTTCTACTATTTCTCCTTGTGCCTACCACACGAAAGCCTGGTTCTCATTTATACAAGTGATACTTGAATGACCTACTTTTTACTTGAAAAAAAGAAAAGCATGTGGATGTTTAGCAGCATCTTTTGTTTAAAACTGCTGCACGGTTGTTGAAGTGCATATATTACCTGTGAGGACATTGTGGCGGATTGGCTGGCCCTGCCCCCCGGTGATGTTGAAAACCTCCACCGCTGCATCAGTGACCGGCATTCCTGCCAGGTTGTCTGTAACAATCCCCTTGATTCCAATGTGTGCCTGAAAGCACACACAAGTGGATCTCGTTTAATGTCCTGGTTGGTGTATGGCACCCATCAAATCATTAATCAAACAATTTCTGCACCGTGAAAGTGCTATTAAAGATTGGACAGAGCATGGAACAGATGCAGATGATATTGCTGATGATGTGCAGCAGCGCAGATGATGTTGCTTTGATGGCTTTGAGCGAAGGTGGCTGAGAATTCAGTGAACATGGGCAGACAATGTGGTATTCAAGTTCTGCAATAAAAAGTTGGGAGCTATGAGATTCAACTCTTTCCTGACAGTGTACATAGGACATCGATCACCGGTGATCAATTGTTTCCAAACGCTGTCAAGAAATTAAATTTAGTGCAGAGAATTATGTTCAACGATCTCCCGAATAGCCGAAGAACTAGTTTCGGTTTCAGCGTAGGTTTGACCTTCATGTGGCTGTCAAAAATAGTCCCGGGAGTGTGGTTTCACTTGTCTAAAGGGGTGTCCAAACAGGACACTACAAAACGCACGACTCCGACAAATCGTGAAAATTGAAGCGGGCGCGTAGCGGGCGCGTCCGCTTCAATTTTTACCATTTGTCGGTGTCGTGCGTTTTGTAGTGTCCTGTTTGGACACCCCTTAACACGGCTAGTGGATATTTTTCCAGTAAGCTTCTGTGCATGCGTACACTCCCGCTGTCGCCATTTTCGCAGAGCACCGTCGCGGTGCCCTGCGAAAATGGCGACAGCAGCATTGTCAGCATCTATCTTTACATGTATTTTGTCTATTTTGACGCTTTGTTTTTTAGTATCGGTAGTGTAGGGTATAAGTACTGAAAACTGATACAACGGCACGATGCCAATGTGTTTTGACGGGCGGAGGCATGTTGGGCTTCTCTTCATTTGTAGTTCGCAGACAACTCCCCCAGACAGCGCTCATCACTCGAAAAAGGTCCATTGCTTGCATCAGTCTTCCTAACAAAGATGGGATTATTTACATAATTCCACGAAATTGTGGCATATTTTTTAGACCTCAAGAGCCCGGGGAAGCTTTAAATGGTGTTGGAGGGGTCGGTTGTTGATAACCATCACTATAATTTCCAGCGCTGTCCTGAGCCTGCATGCACGTTTCTTCCAAAAAGGTGGACAAAAATGCTAAATATAAACACTGCAATCAAGGCTATGACAAAACCAAGGTAGAACACAAAGAAAGCATTCTGCTGGGGATGTGAGGTGTACTATGTGTGTTTCACCAATATAAGCATTCCTTCATAGAAAAGCACACGTGTTGCGGAGGCTAACAGTCCAGCGAACCAAAAATAGACACTAACTTTCAGAAGTAATAGTTGCAGGTGTGGGACACATTTCGTATATTCTGATTTACTTTCATGTGTCATTTAATTCGGCATATCTGTAGAAGTTTCGATGTTTATACGCCTTCTGCATGTACATTGTGTTTTCAAGAAATACAAATCTAAATCTTTTTTTTTTTTTTTCACAATATGCCAACCTCTGTTTCCTTTGAAAGAGCACCTAATTGGCCACATACCAATGTGTCATATTACTGTATATGCAGATTAGTTAAGAAAAAAAAATATTTTCATGGATCCTTTCAAAATGGCTATCTTTCCTGTGGTCGGGAAAGAGAATGATAAACAAGACAACTTCTGCACAGATCACTTATAAAATGAATTAGTACAGGTATTTGGGAGCATAGAACAATGAAAGCACTGAATGACTTGCAGAGCATGAGAAAAATACAATTAAGGTTATTTGGGAGCCAATGATAAAGGGTAGAGCGATCGAGTTTTGGCAGGTATGTAGGGGTCAGGGGGTCATGGTGCCACAACTGACTTGGTAGTGCAGTACTGTACATCCTTTGAAGGCAGGGAAGCAAGCAGCAAAATAGTATTTGAGTAGGGGGTGCAATGGAAGACACTTGGCCAACACCGGGAAATATGAACAGGATAGGATGTCAGTTAAAAATACAACAAAAAAGTTGAGAGACAACTAGGACTTCAGAACGGCAAGAAGCGGGTATAGGACACGAAAAGATATAATAGGATATTTTTAATTATATTGACTTTGCTATTCACAGATGGCACAACATCTAACAAAACATTGAAGGCTTCTTTGAGACGAGCACCCAAAAGTGGTACCATCTGTGTTGGCATCAACCAGATGGTTTATTGTTTTTGTTTCCTCCCTAACCATAATTTTTTTTAAGCTTGTTTTTTTGTTTTTTTTTCGATTTTTACACTCAAGAAATTTGAGTATGATAAATGCACCACCTAAAGACATCTTTGTGTAAAGTTTAATTGCATTTCGTTCACTGGCTTTATTATACTACTAATTTGTTTACACCCAAATAGCGCTTGTCGGACATTGCGCTAGATGACATATAGGTTTCTGCTTAATTTCTAATATGCTTAAAGGACGAAGTTTAGGCCTGGGGAGGGGTTTGTTTAAGAATACCTAAACACCATTTCACTATGCTGCGTGCAACAGTGAGAGAGAGTATAGAAGAGAGGAAGATGTGGGAATCTCTCACCTGCCACGTGAGACTCAACAGCGACTGCTTGTTATCTTGCCACTCGGTTTCCAATTTGGAAGGAGGAGGGTACTTCGAACACCCAAGCTCTACCGTAATCTCGAAGTCGTTGGATGCCAGGTAGTTGAAATCTTGCATCCCTGGAAAGCAGTTGTGTACAGTGAACTTCATAAAAACAAATGCAGAACATTGTTCTCCTAATCTTTTATTTTTATTTTTTAGATTACTTTTTATGAGATAGGTTCGAGGTTGTACACTATTTTAGAACCCATATTTATTCCACTTTTAGGTCTATAGGTACATTCTCATGCAGTTACTAAGAATGTTGATCTCCAGAATCTAAAATATGTTACGATGTTTCTCTGTATTGCATCAATTTAATTTATAAACAGCTCTGCTGCATAAATTCAGTTACTCCGAGATTGAGATTATTAGCTTTTAATTTTGTTTTCACATTTCAAGAAGAAAGACATAATCTTGAACAACATATTAAATATTTAACTTTCGTTGCGTTCGCAAAAATTAAGTATGCATCGCTGAACGCGCATTCTCCACTCAAATGTAGCGCGGTTGGGGTCAGATGCTAAAGTCTGAGAACCTATCGTTACCCGAATAAAAAGTTATTAGTGATTTTCTAAAAGTTTTCGTGATGGAATAACAGTGGACCCGCAACGCGCGGAGCACCTACTTCTAAAAATAGGTACCCTTTTCTTCTTTTCTTTTTTTTTTTTGAATTTTTTAGAATTGCTTGCAATCTTAGAATTTGGTTTCAACTGCGTTCTGGTGGAGACTGGGCTTTCGGGAATGCGTCGTTTGTTTTTGCGAAACGAAAGACGCGGTTCACTTTGTTCGTATCTACTCGCTACTTCAGTTTTCTAAAATGCTCGTGCCCGTTTAAAATCTTTGTTCGAGAAAGCAGCGGTTTATCTCCGTGGTTTATCCGGTGTGAAAGCTACAGATTTTGGTACTGTACAAGGTCCGTAGCGAAAACTCGGACCTTGTACATCCGGTTGTATACAGCTCAAACCTGTGTTTTATCCGAAACGCCCCAGTTCAAACCGGGCGGAATTAATGACTATTACAGTCAACAAGGTCGATGGATCGACAGGTTAATTATGGTAATCAACGAATTCGATGGATGTAGCGTTTCCCATGCAAAGGAGCAACGCCCTACCTCCAGCAACGGCGTACCACGCTGCTCCATTGGTTATTCCACCGTCTCCGTGGAAATCGTCGCTGCCGCATGACTCCCCGGCTTCCATTCGAGGGTGGTTGGAAGCGTAAACGTGAGCCAGGTGCCTGGGCGATGGAAGACGCCCGTTGTTTATTTTTTTTTTTTCGTTAACAAAGACATACGTCTGCTGCTAAGGGAATTATAACAGGTTTAGAGTTCACAGAACAGACGCTGGAGAGAAGGTCGTCTCCTTTCCAGCGTCCGCTAAGCTAAAGTGGAAAGAGGTGGGGATTTCTGAACTCTTGCTGTAGTTGTATTGCATACACAACGTGACGCTGCTAGCCCAAACAGGACTTCGGTGCATTTTCGCATTTTGCTCGGGCCATTTGCTGCTCATTTTATCATTTCGG
>NW_024609868.1:76413758-76526940 GCF_016920785.2 Ixodes scapularis
GGGATTTCTCCCCGGCACGCGCATCCCACGACGAAAACGTCAGGCTTTGCGATGTGCAAAAGCCTCGCGTTTTCATCTCGTGATGGGCGCCTGCGGGGGAGAAATCCCCGGGATTTCTCCCTCGTGTGAATACCCCTTAAGCTTCGCCTTTAAAAGTGGAACGCGATAGCGTTAACAGGCCTCATTCGCATCGCCTTCTCATTTGCCATGCAGGCGCGTGCCTCGCCCTCGCGTGGCCTAGTCAGGAGCCTATCTGACTTGCAACAGAGAAGTCATAAGATCGAATCCCGCCTAAAATTCTTGATCTTTTTTCTTTAAGACAGAGGAAATACTTTATTAAGTGAATTCATTTGAGACATACAGCAGGAGTTTCCCCAGGAATTGAAATTACGGGCCGCGGTGTCTACATTTTTAGGGAGGGAATTAGGGGGGGGGGGGGGGGGGGGGGCGTTTGGGTGTTCGGTCTTCGGGAGCGGCTGCGTTTGAGGGTCCTGGAGCCACGGGCATATTGGACTTGGGCAGGTCCTTTGCTGCGGCTGCGGCTGCGTGATGAGTCTAAAATGCCGAACCGGTTGGAGGTGGGCAAGGTGGGCCAGTTGCCAACTCCGGTGTCTAAAGGGGGTGGGCCTTGAGTACGGACGTTCCGGCGGTGCCCAGCTCTGGTTCGTTTTTGTAGGGACTGTGTTGCTTCGAGGCGTGCAGGGGTCTCTTGCTGCGTGTTCCCCGTTACAGTTGAGGCATCGGGGCTCACATTCATGACGGATGTCGGAGTGGTTTTGGTCCGGAGAGAAACGGGACCCACATGCGGCACAGCACACGAACTCGGCTCGGTTTGGGCATATGAGGCTTCGATGTTCGAGGCTGAAGCAGTGCTTGCATTGCTGGCTGTTAGAGCGTGGTAGGTATAGCCTGAAGACCGTGGAACAGGGGATGGCATGTCGAGGGAGAGTAGGTCCTCGATGGTGACAAGGAGCGAGGCCGTTTGGCCTAGGCGGCAGAATCGGAGAATCCTACGGGAGGGAACGTAGAGCTCTGAGTGGATGGCTTCGTCAGTGAGATCCAGGGATACTCCGTGGATAACTCCTTGGGCGTTATTCGGGCTGTTGGCCTCGTACGTATTGGCGGGATGTAGTTTGTCTTGGAGAGGAAGTGTTTGAAAGGCAAGGAGTTTGGTGGCCGCAGAGTCGCGATATGCGTCCACTGCCAGGAGGTTTTGACGGGATCGCACCTTGATGAAGGTGTCGCGGCTTTCCTGCTTGGTAAGGCGGGCTGCTTGTTGGACAGCTTGGCCGATGGTGGTATAGGGCTCACAAATGCCCAGTTGGTGTTATCCGTGAGCTTCACGATTATGGTCCGGGGTGAAGGCAGGCGTGGCGTTGGAGTGGCAGGTGTCCAGCCGACTCCATCGTCGGCAGTGTCCATGGGGAAGTAAGACAGAGGGGTCGGGTTTGAAACTCTAGGGGCGCAGAAGGTGTTCACTGACCTGAGACCTCTAAGGAAAAGTTGAGCGGGTTCCGAGGCCGAGAACTGGGCAAATTCGTAGCTGGGAACGAGACTCGATGTGAGCGCTTTGGAACGCATCGAGCGCTTCTCGAGACGACGGAGCGGGGCGGTGTTTATACGAGAGGCACGTTCTCCTCCGGGGTTTGCGGAGCCCGGAGAAGTCGACCGTTCTCGATGCTGCCTGGATCGCGTCCGGTGCGGAGATAACTCGTGTTTGGAGCTGCTTGCGCTTTTAACCGAGTGTGCCTGTATATAAAGGGTTTCACCGCTTAGTGTCAAATTGTCGCTTTTTACCCGATGTAATAATTTAGCTGTTGGCCAGTCTGCGTAAAATGCAGGGGTTGACTCAAGACGGATGGTTTCATTTGAAATCGAACACGCTTGTTGGGGTGGGTCTTTCGATTTTTTTTTAATATATGTAATTGCCCCATTTGTGGAAAGAACAAAACCGCTTTTCAAAATTTTTTAAAAAATATTTCGCGTCACAAAAAAATTATTGAGTGTAGCAGGGAGAAAATCAGTTTTTTACTCCGTGATTTTTCTACCCACTTCTGCACGCAGGCACGAATACGGGGAGCATACAAAACTCACAGTAATGTTTTGTGCTTTTGTATGTTATTTGGACTATTTTTTAGTTTAAAGAAAAATACTTTTGTAGTCTTGTTTATTGAGGTAAAAAATGCCAAACATCGTCTCTTTGACAATCCAGTGACATTTTCAGGGCCTTGAAACTCATGAGTTATTATATTTGTCACTTGTTAAATATTATGCCGGTGTAGCCCTATCAGACTTGTACGTAACGCGTTACAAGTAATTGATTACTTGTAATCAATTACAGTTAAGTGTAATTTTGTAACGCTTCAATTACATTTGTCAAGCTGTAACGCTCGGAGTAATTCAATTACTTTTTTCTGTAATCAATTACAAAATCAATTACACAATTACCAATTACATTTTTCATCCCACAATTCTTTTTTCTCACAAAAATCAGCATAGTCACTCAGCCATGGAGCAAAAATGATTGACATTTTTTTAACATCTAAAAAAAATAAAACTAGGATTAGTCGGCAAATCCTTTTTTCTTTTACGCCACGCTCTTCTACAAGCGTGCCACCAGCCTTGGCTGGGGAGTTCCGGATCTCGTTGCAGATTGCTGATAAAGTCGACGGGAAGCGGGAACTCGCTATTGACTTTTTAGTGGGCTTTGTTCCTTAGGTCGACGCGTCAGCTACACGACAAGGTCCGGGTGTGAAAACAAAAAAAGGGAACAATAACCAAACAAAATTGTGTACGCAATATTTTACTGTGTATTTGTGTATTTCTGTCATCGCAATAAGAAGTAACGTGAAAGTAACTTGAAAAGTAATCAATTACTTTGCAGTAATTGTTCAATTACTTCTGGGAGGCAGTAATCAGTAACGGTAATCGGTTACTTTTTTGACTGTAGTAATTGTAATTGTAATCAGTTACTTTTTTTCAGTAACGTGTACAAGTCTGAGCCCTATACATGAGCTATCGACGGGCATAAATTTATTTTATTTTATTTTCACTGATTTTTTTATATAAAATTTGAAATATCGTCGAAAATGAACTCAACCAATATTTTGAACCCACTTTATCGAAAAAAGCCATTTTTTATTTCGTTCAATTTTTTTTTTTATTATTGCTGCCGATCATATGAACTTTCAATTGGCTTGATTTGATTTCCCCCTTTTTTTGTTGTATCTTCTCTATACCCGTTTTCACCTCAAGAAAAAAGCAAGTTTCGCGCATTGTTCATACGCGGCACGAGGTTGTCCTTGCGAGATTTGGTTGTCGGAGGAAAAAGCGATGCTTTTGGCGTTTGGAACGTGTGCGTCTTGATAAGATAACATAAAACTAATCTACAAATCACCTTCCCATATCTTAATTCTCTGCATAAAAGGGGGAATTAGCAATGCTCCGCCAGAAGCCGGACTTTTTTTACTATGCTTCTTGAGGTGAAAACGGGTATAGAAGTAATTGAAATCGCTCCCACGTGACAAGGCGGTGACAACTTCAGAGCCTTGTAACTCATGAGTTATTATATTTGTCACTTACCAAATACTATGTGGGTGTAGCCCTATACATGGAATATCGACGGGCATAAGTTTAGTCTATTTTAGTTTCACTGAATTTTTATATAAAATTTGAAATATCGTCGAAAATGAAATTAATTGATCTTTTGAACCCACTTTATCCAAAAAGACCATTTATTATTTCGTTCAATTTTTTTATTATTTC
The DNA here is from genome assembly GCF_016920785.2 of Ixodes scapularis. Lineage (NCBI taxonomy): Eukaryota > Metazoa > Arthropoda > Arachnida > Ixodida > Ixodidae > Ixodes > Ixodes scapularis. The sequence goes on from NW_024609868.1 coordinate 76,417,524, forward strand.
TGCCGATCATATGAACTTTCAATTGGCTTGATGCGATTTCACCCTTTTCTTGTATCTTCTCAAGAAGTGATCGAAATCACTCCCACGTTCTCTGAACGGCCAAACACAGTTTCCGCAGGTCGGCTTCGCTGCAAAGACTATACTGCTTATTTGTGAGTTCAAATGCAGCGGGTAAATTCATTTCGATTGAGAACACTCGTGCTTGGCCACATTGTATTTTATTAATTTTTAATGATGGCAACTGACATTCCTTAGTCTGATATTTAGCGATGCAGCGGATGTTCCATTATCCGATGTTTAAAGCCAGGGCACAAAGGGCAGAGAAAACGGAACGAGCTCTTCATGTAGCCAGACCGGGGTCATATACCTGTACAATCTTTGCATTAAGCTCGATGCGACAAAGTGGAGAAACTAAAAGTACAGAGACATTAAGTGACTGCTCTCACTGCCTTCTGTGCATGTCGCCTAGCTGTGTTTGCAGATTTGTGTTTGTCCTTTGTCCCTCTTGTTCCCTTCTCCAGGGTTATTTTCGTCATTCTTGTCCAGCTCGCTTGCACCTTTGCATTTAATTGCATTAAAATCACAACTTTAAATTGCAAGCTTCACCCTTGTTGGTGTTAGACTGGTGTCGGCTGATAAAACCCGTTTGCTCTACTGACGTCTAACACCTGGTTAGCTCAGTTGGTAGAGCGCTCCACCTGTAATGGAGAGGTCCCAGGTTCGATACCCGGACCAGGCGGGTTTTTTCAGGCGCACCAGTCGCCTAGCTGTGTTTGGAGATTTGTGTTTGTCCTTTGTCCCTCTTGTTCCCCTTTTCCAGGGTTATTTTCGTCATGTGGGAATCCTTGCTTCTTGGCATCAGAGATATCAATCAGTCTTGAACACAACACTTTTATTTTTAACTTTACACACTCGTTCAAACAGAAGAGCCACCGTCTCGGGTTCACCGCTCGCTCACTTTGGCTCCAGTTTTCGTTCTGTCCGTCTCGACTTACCACGCTGTTGAACTTCTCGGGTGCATCCGACCGCTGCGGTACAAAGTTCAGCTCGCCCCCGCGCTCGATCGAATACCCAGGCAAGCCGATGCCGTTGTCAAAAAGTCCCAATATTGCGTTGCTCGTGAACTGGACTATTTAAAGCACAACAACATATTGTTTTACAAGTGCATCCTAAATATATTAGCGTTAATTAATAAAAGTGACCATCTATCGCCAATTCGTGTTTCTGTTCTGTAAAAAATTGTCTTCGCTTCATGTAAACTCAGTCCGTTTTCCTCACTTTTTTTTCTGCAAACTGCTTTTCCTTCTTAAAGAGGGGCATGTGATATTACATATTTTTGATATACACGCTGACAATAAAGAACAGGCGATTACATGGTTATTTGATCGCACGCGACAGGACACATCATGGATTGGCGCCCGTGGCGGATGCTTCCTGGGTGTAACGAAGATGGGCCTATAGCGCGAAGGGCCGGGCGTGCTGCACGTGCCTTACAAGCTGTGTATAGCACAAACAGATATATGACCCCGGTCTGGCTACATGAAGAGCTCGTTCCGTTTTCTCCGCCCTTTGTGCCCTGGCTTTAAACATCGGATAATGGAACATCCGTTGCACCGCTAATTATCAGACTAAGGAATGTCAGTTGCCATCATTAAAAATTAATAAAATACAATGTAGCCAAGCACGAGTGTTCTCAATCAAAATGAATTTAACTGCTGCATTTGAACACACAAATAGGCAGTATAGTCTTTGCAGCGAAGGCAATCTGCGGAAACTGCGTTTGGCTTTTCTGAGAACGTGGGAGCGATTTCGATCACTTCTACAGAAGATACGACAAAAAAAAAAAAAAGGGGGAAATTGCATTAAGCAATTTGAAATTTCATATGATCGGCAGCAATAATAAAAAAAATTGAACGAAATATTAAATGGCCTTTTTCGATAAAGTGAGTTCAAAATATCGGTTAATTTCATTTTCGACAATATTTCAAATTTTATTTAAAAATTCAGTGAAAATAAAATAAACTAAACTTATGCCCGTCGATATTCCATGTGTAGGGCTACACCGCCATGGTATTCGGTAAGCGACAAATATAATAACTCATGAGTTACAAGGCTCTGAAGTTGTCACCGCATTGTCTCGTGGGAGCAATTTCGAACACTTCTAGAGAAGATACAAAAAAAAAAGGGGGAAATCGCATCAAGCCAATTGAAAGTTCATATGATCGGCAGCAATAATAAAAAAATTGAACGAAATAAAAAATGGCCTTTTTTGATAAAGTGAGTTCAAAATATCGGTTGATTTCATTTTCGACGATATTTCAAATTTTATATAAAAAATTCAGTGAAAATAAAATAAACTAAACTTATGCCCGTCGATAGCCCATGAACACCCGCATAATATTTAAAGGGACAATGAAGGCAATTTCGGAAATCTTTTTGGCGATTGAACTGGGTTCCAGGCACGTCTCAGGCCACGTTGCCCAAATTGCAGCCGAAACCGGCGCTTGTATGCCGCGCAAATCAATTAAACAGTCGCGGTAATAATCGTACCGGAATCGACTAGAGCGACGCCCCGAGAGTTGCGGGAGAAGCCAGGAGAAGCGGAGCTCACGTGACCGATGCGAGGCCAAGAAGCGCGACGTCACAAGAGACGCCTCAGCGATTGGTCGAAACGAGAGACGCGCCCTCGGTCACGTTTTGATTCTCGGTTTTTAGGAATACTGTTCTAATTTCCGCTTGAATAGCCATGAAAAGTATAAATCGGACCGGAAAGGATTACTAAACCGTAAATAAAGCAGCATAATTGTTTTTTTCTTTGCTACGCTGGACGCGAAACGGCCACCAAGCAACTATGGGCACTTCGGCACGCGGGCCGCTCGTTATCGGCTGGGCGGTCTCCCTCGGGTGGGTCCATATCACAAGAGCGAATGACATTTTAGCGAATGGCGACATTTGAGCGAATGGTCGTTTTAGCGAATAACGGGGGCGCGCGTTAACCCATCCGTCGCGCTGCGCTTTACGCCGCTTCGCGGCGACAGTCTGCGGCAACTCATTACAAAAATATGAACTCACTTGGCCCACCCGAAAACGCCGCTTCGCGGCGTCCGACTATTCGCTAAAGTGTCGTTCGATGAAACGTGGGCGTTCGCTAAAACGTCATTCGATCAAGTGAGTGCCTCCCCCCTCGGGTGATGGCGGAGGCCGCCACACGCGTACTCCCGCTCCGTTTGTGTTGGGTTACTGAAGGGAAGCTCGAACTCGCTCGCGACAGCGGCATTGCCGTCTATGTTGACAGATTCGACGAAACGACCGCGCCACCGCGCTAGGGTGTTTTCACTGACGTAATTTTATCCACCATTTTGTTGTTGTCAGCTGTCTGGCGTGTGCCAAACTTGAGCATTCCCAGGATTTACATGCCCCCTCAAATGCGTAGAGCACCGCTGACATCATCTCAACCGGTTACGATGTAATCCTTAAATGTAGTAAATCTGTTTGGAAAAACAAACTAACAACAAAATGGCGGATTGACGTCATGTGCAAACGACCTATAGACTGTTTTACTGAAAGAGGGCGAGAGCGAAAAGGGGAAAGGGCTACCGGCGCTTTCCCCCTTTCTGATTCTGTAGAAAGAGTGAAAGTCCCGGATGAGAGGCTTCGCCGGTGTTGGCTGTCTGCTGTGCGCGAACTTCGTTCGCGCTTTCTTTTTTGTTTTAAACTCGCAAACTTAATTAAAGCCAGAGGCTTCGATGGCAACAGTCGCCCGGTCATCGGGACACCATTGCTGGGTCATAGGGTGTACGAATAAAAACAGAAAGCATAGAATACTGTCCGAGGACATATGTAGCTTGCAAGGAATCCAGCAAGGCGAGAGCGGCTGCAATGTCTTCGAACTCCATCGCTTTCCACATGACCCCTGTCTCCGGGGGCAGTGGATTCCGTCCGTAAACCGAAAAGGCGTTTCCTCAACGCCATCCTCTCGACTTCGCTCGGAACATTTCGTGAATGGAGCGCGCATCGAACGCTGTACCGCCGATGAACATGGGGTACGCTCGCAATGTGCGTGCGAGTTTTCTCATGATAACTGCTGTTTCAGCTTGTAAAATTTCGTAACTGGATTTATCTTAATAGTGATAATTTGCAGTGGTGACTGAATCGATTTTATCATCTACAACACTTAGTTGAAGGCTTATTTCCGCCGCCGGGTGAGGCTGGAAATTGTTGCAAACTTAGTTCTATTTTTTATTTATTTTTTTTTTTTTTTTAATCGCGACCTCCTGCGCGATACCAGAGAGCCGGCAAAAGCGCTCCTTGGAGTGCCGCTGGTGGGTTGTTTCCGTTGACTAAGGCGCTTTGAGGCGCTTGATAGTCGCTGCAGGGAACGTCTCGTGTGTTGCGATCTGCGTTTTCGAGTCCAGTGTGCACGTTTCTTTGTTTGAGTCATGGCATCCGTCAGTGTGGCGACGGGGGGAACAGCGGCAGCGAACGTGCCAGCGATAGAAATTGGAGGTGAGTACTGAAAATATTGCATCATATAGTAAAAGAATTCGTGGCTGCTTCGAGGCTTTCTGCGGTTCGATAAAAGTACATTCAGAGCGTCTTCGTCGTTCATTCACAAGGAAATATAAGAACAGGGACACGAAGATAAAAACAGCACAGCAAGACGATATGTAGCAGCTTCGGGCGCTTACAAAGTTAATTGAGGTTCCCGTTTCGTGTATGGCTCGTTGATTACAACTAAAGCGGCTACGTTGAAATAGGCCCATTGGAAGCAAAAATGTATAAATGGTTCATCATTTCCAGTCATGCGGAAAGCAATGGAGCTTAAAAACATTCCAGCCGTACTTGCCTTGCCGGATTCCATGCAAGCTACATGGACAGTATTCGACGCTTTCTGTCGTTATTCGTGCACCCTATCACCCAGCAATGGTGTCCCAATGACCGGGGGACTGTCGCCATCAAAGACCATGGCTCTAATTAAGTTTGGGAGTTTGAAACGTAGAAGAAAGCGCGAACGAAGTTGGGGCACTGCAGACGCCCAACACCGGCCAAGCCTCTCATCCGGGACTTCCACTCTTTCTACACAATCAGAAAGGAGGAAAGCGCCTGTAGCCCTTTCCCCTTTTCTCTCGCTCTCAAAATGGCGCTACCCACGATAAAACGGTCTATAACCCACCGCGGTAACAAGAGTCTCGATCTCCTAAATACTACCGATACCGACTATTCACACTTGACGTCACTCTCTACGTCAACTCCGTCTTCGGAGGCCCAGAAACGAGAATGGAGATTGTTCAGTTTCGGTTTCTTTACTTCTTTCGTAGGCACAGAAATACGCGTCACAAATGTCTACAAAAAATTGGGCAGCATGCTATGTTCCCAAGAAGCATAAAAACACCATTTAAAAAAATTAAATAAAATCGTCTTCATTGTTCCTTTAATAAGTGACAAATATAATAACTCGTAAGTTACAAGGCTCTGAAGATGTCACCGGATTGTCAAAGAGACAATGTTTGGCATTTTTTACCTCAACAAACAAAACTACAAAAGAATTTTCCTTTGAACTAATAGTCCAAATAACATACAAGAGCACAAAAAATTATTGTGAGTTTTGTATGCTTCCCGTATTCATACCAGCGTACAGAACTGGGTAAAAAAATCACGGAATAAAAAACAGATTTTCACCCTGCTCCACTCAATAATTTTTTGTGAAGCGAAATATTTTTAAAAAAAATTTTGGAAAGCGGTTTTGTTCTTTCGAGAAATAGTGCAATTACATATATTAAAAAAAAAAATTCAAGGCCCACCCCGACAAGCGTGTTCGATTTCAAATGAAACCACCCAGACAGAATTTGGATTTGGCGGTTGGAGCGCCAGGCTGACAACTCGCCGACCATTGGGGAACAGTGCACCTCGAGGGAGTGGTGAAATTTGAAGGGATTGGTCGGTCCCTGAGGGGAAAGGAGGCCCCTACGAGTCTACAAAAGGATCCCCAAGAGGATTCTGAAGGATTGGCTTCGATTCGATTTTGGAAGACTGGGAACAAAAATACGGGGCCTAATTTTGGGATTTTAACTCACTGTTGAGTTGTTTTGTTTCATAATAAACGTGGCCACACTGGCCACTGTAAAGCCAACCAACGTCGCAATGTGTTCAGCGGGATCAAACTTTTAGTTTTTTTTTTGTTTTTTTTTATTATTATCAACTTCCCGGGGGCTGTCATCGGGCGAGCACCGTCATCGGTCGTCACCATCCGGACCAGGACGCGCCCATCCCCACTCCAGGAGGCCTAAAGGGGGTTGACTGGCGCAGTCGACAGGATCCCGCTGACTTTCTGCGACAGGATGCAAGAGGAACGCCACGATGTCAGCTGATGGTGAGCCCTGCCAATATCTGCGTGATAAAACGGCGGCAATAGCCTGTTGCGTTGTGTGCGGCGGACGGAGCGGCATCCCAGCGAGAGGCTCTGGGAGTCAAGGGACTCAAGAGGAACGCCACGACGTCAGCTGATGGTGAGCCCCGCCAATATCTGCGTGAGAAAACGGCGGCAATAGCCTGTTGCGTTGTGTGCGGCGGATGGAGCGGCAACCCAGCGAGAGGCTCCGGGAGTCAAGGAACTCAAGAGGAACGCCACGACGTCAGCTGATGGTGAGCCCCGCCAATATCTGCGTGAGAAGACGGCGGTAATAGCCTGTTGCGTCGTGTGCGGCGGACGGAGCGGCATCCCAGCGAGAGGTTCCGGGATTCAAGGGACTCAAGAAGGACGCCACAACGTCAGCTGATGGTGAGCCCCGCCAATATCTGCGTGAGAAAACGGCGGCAATAGCCTGTTGCGTTGTGTGCGGCGGATGGAGCGGCAACCCAGCGAGAGGCTCCGGGAGTCAAGGAACTCAAGAGGAACGCCACGACGTCAGCTGATGGTGAGCCCCGCCAATATCTGCGTGAGAAAACGGCGGCAATAGCCTGTTGCGTTGTGTGCGGCGGATGGAGCGGCAACCCAGCGAGAGGCTCCGGGAGTCAAGGGACTCAAGAGGAACGCCACGACGTCAGCTGATGGTGAGCCCCGCCAATATCTGCGTGAGAAAACGGCGGCAATAGCCTGTTGCGTTGTGTGCGGCGGATGGAGCGGCAACCCAGCGAGAGGCTCCGGGAGTCAAGGAACTCAAGAGGAACGCCACGACGTCAGCTGATGGTGAGCCCCGCCAATATCTGCGTGAGAAGACGGCGGTAATAGCCTGTTGCGTCGTGTGCGGCGGACGGAGCGGCATCCCAGCGAGAGGTTCCGGGATTCAAGGGACTCAAGAAGGACGCCACAACGTCAGCTGATGGTGAGCCCCGCCAATATCTGCGTGAGAAGACGGCGGCAATAGCCTGTTGCGTTGTGAGCGGCGGACGGAGCGACAACCAAGTGAGAGGCCCCGGGAGTCAAGGACTCGAAACCGGCGGAAGGCGGCAGCATTAGGGAGCCACAGGGACGCTCCGGGGAGCTGTGACGAGTCATGGCAAGACTCTCGTTCCCAGGTAAGACCTAGGGTTGTTTTCTCCGAGGCTCACAATGTCCGTGGTCACTAGGTCTAAAGCGAAGAACAGCTCTTCGGGTGCAGACAGTAATGAGGACGAAAGTAGCGAACAGCTAGCTTCGGGAGCAGCCGACGAGGCATTGGGCATTGGCACATCAGATAGGACAATCGAAATACTGCAACTGCAACTGGAGATTGAAAGGGTTAAGCTAGCTCAAATTCAGAGCAGGAACGAAGGGGGTCGGAGGGAGACCGGGAAAATGGGAGATCTGGCGAAGGAACTCCGAGCAGTCCTCGCTCCGGTACCGGACTCGGAGGCCCTAGCTGCTGCATGGTTTAAGAGCGCAGAAACCATGATGTTTAACTGTGGGACACCTGAGGAGGTGCAAGGGGCAATTATCCTGCCATTTCTCAACACAAAAAAATGAGGGCGATGGTTGCGGATCGGGCTAACGGCAAAGTGCTGTCATTTGTGGAGCTTCGCGAGCTGGTTTTGACGGGGCTAAAGTCGTGGTCGCAGTTTTCGACACAGTTCGACATTCTTTTTGGGTATTACCTAGAAAGCCGGGGGGTCTAAACTGTGGAGGAATTGCGACAACTTATAATTTCGGACCGCATGAAACAGGTGACGACGGAGGACTTGCACATATATGTCCTACAGAATGAAAGTAACGAATGGCTAAAGCCAAAGCAGCTGGCTCAGCTCGCTGAAAAATTTGAGGAAAGTCGGCGTGGATTCCGCGATAAGTCGGAAAAGCAGAGTGAAAGGAGCACCAAAAAACCGATAGCTCAGAAATCTCACCAGACGTCTTATAAGAAGACAGGTGGGAAAAGACCACCAGAGCGACCGAGCGCAGTCAGGTGCCACGCGTGTGGTGGGCGGGGACACTATCGATACGAGTGCCCGCACATTCATTCAACACGGAATCGGCCGCAGATAGAAGCCAAGGAGACGATCCCACCGAAGCTCACAGCGAGGGCAGCGGTGGGGATGATGCACCAACCGCTAGGAGCGCCGGTGGGAGATAAAGCAGCTAACGGGGCGACTGGACAGACGTGGGTGACGCTAAAAACCGGAGAGGTACGCTTTAAGGCGTTGGTAGATTCCGGGGCGGACATGACGGTATTGAGGGCCAGTGTTGTTGCCGATCATGCACGCGGCCAGAGGAAAGGCAGAGTGAGCCTAAGGGGGGCTTTCGGGCACTCTGTGTCCGCTGAACTCATGCATGTCCCTTTGGGCTTAGAAACAGCGGAAGAGGATGCGAAGCCACAGGTAGCGATACTGTGTGCTGTCACTGACGGCTTAACTGAGGGGGTGGATGCGCTACTCACGCCGGACGGGTTAGAAGAGCTAGAACGGGCACAGAAACTGCTCAGTGATGAAGCGAAAGAGATTATCGCGATGGAGGAAGCACGGGCAAAATCAGAACAGTCGAGACAGCGGATCACTCCGCTGAATTCTGAAAATGAAGCAGGCGCGGAAGAAGCCGCTGAGGCTAGCGCAGTAAACTTGGTGACCGGCAGTGCAACCCCAGAAGCAGCTGATCCGACTTTTGCTGAGAAGCAAAAGACGGGTATGTACTTTGAAAACCTTGTGGGAAGAAGCAACGAGCTTGACGACAAGACGGCCAAGATTAGGAGGGGAGCTGGCAAGGCTACTGGGTTTTTTTGTGTTTTTTTTTTTTAACTTTCTATGTTGGTGTCGGCGCCTTGGGGGGAGCATGTGCGGACGCATTGCGGCCGAGGTGGGAGAGCTTCCCCCGCGGTCGCTAAGAAACGTCTCGGGTTTCGAGAGGCGGTGCGGGGAGAACTCGTGTTTGGAGCTGCTTGCGCTTTTAACCGAGTGTGCCTGTATATAGAGGGTTTCGCCGCTTAGTATCTAATTGTCGCTTTTTACCCGATGTAATAATTTAGCTGTTGGCGCCAGCCAGTCTGCGTAAAATGCAGGGGTTGACTATAGAAAGAATTTCGATTTGGCGGTTGGAGCACCAGGTTGACAGCTCGCCGACCATTGGGGAACAGTGTACCACGTGGGAGTGGTGAAATCTGAAGGGATTGGTCGGTCCCTGGAGGGGAAAGGAGGCCCCTACGAGTCTACAAAATGATCCCCAAGAGGATTCTGGAGGATTGGCTTCCATTCGATTTTGGAAGACTGGGAACAAAAATACGGGGTCTAATTTTGGGATTTGAACTCACTGTTGAGTTGTTTTGTTTCATAATAAACGTGGCCACACTGGCCACTGTAAAGCCAACCAACGTCGCAATGTGTTCAGCGGGATCGAACTTTTAGTTCTTCTTTTTCTTATCAACTTCCCGGGGGCTGTCATCGGGCGAGCACCGTCATCGGTCGTCACCATCCGGACCAGGACGTGCCCATCCTTACTCCAGGAGGCCCAAAGGGGGTTGACTTCCGGTGTAATATAATAGCTACCGACTCATAGCACGCACCGCAGTTAAAATTTCGGTATTTTAACTCATACCTTTTATTCCTAGAGACTCAAATTCGGCCCGCTTTTTGCCCCTGTAAAGTTAGCACTCCGCCGTGCACCAAGAAGCTTGCGGCCAAGCTACCTTTACAAACTCGTATCGAAAAAAAGATTTGTACGATGCGTTTGTGACAGCATATTGACTAAGAATGTGGCGGTTATAATACGATTATATAATAATTAGATGTTTACAATCAACATCTGTGCCCTGAAGTTAAATATAAGCAATTGTTGTGTAGGGTCAGAAACACTTGCATCGTATATATTTTGCTTTGAACTTGCCTGCGTACGTGAAGTTTTAGCTCGGTTACAGACACAAACTGAACAAAATTCTTTCAGGCGTGTATAACTAGAAATATACTAGAACGGCGCGCCGCTGGCCCTTCGATTGCGTGTCTTGTTACCTATTTTAATAAAGAACACAACGACCACGACGTTGAGAGGATGACACACCGGGCGACGGCGGTGCCTCAATCTGAGCCCTAATTCCTCAGAAGCGGCAGACCCCAGTAAGCAACAGCGCCATCACGTTCTTGGGGCTCCTTCATGCAGCGGCGTAAACTTTTCACCCCCCCAGGGGGGGGGGGGGGGGGGGGGTCCGCGCAGTTTTTTTTACACCGGTACATTTTACAGCGTATGTATATCGCCATGTGTCCGTCGCTGTGTGTCATTGTCAACCACCGTGCAAGCGTAGCCGTGTGTTCATCGCCGGTACCACGGCGCATGCGCCGGCGAGCATTTGAAAAACAAAATGCTTGTGCCAGCTGCGAAGTTGTGGGGGTAGAACCCAGGTTCCTGTGCTTCTCAAGTATTAATCCACTCGGCCACGAGTCTTTATATTCTTTTTAATACATGGAAATAAAGCCTGCGGCTGCAGAATATCAGGTCAAACGCTCATTAACAAGACAACTAAGGATCATGGCCCGGGGGGGGGGGGGCACTAACCCCCCCCCCCCCCGGGATCTCATTAAGGGGGGCACGAGCCCCGACCCCCCGTAGTCTACGCCTATGCCCTCGTGTACCGATCGAACGGCGTGCCAGATAACCATATGGCTCGCTGCTGAACCGCCCAACCCACCTCCACGAAATCTCGACTTCTGCGAATCGGACTGCCATCCTCTCCAATGCCAACAATCCATGTCGTCGTCATCATGCATGTATATATACTCATCGCATTATCATGTTCACTAGATGCGGCACCGCGGGCCTCCATGGTACGGGCTGCTGCCTTTCCGCGGTGCCACGGCTCTCCAAAGCCAAATAAATAGACTAAAAACTAAGGACTAAAGACAAAATGCTTTGCTGACCAACAGCCGGTCGCGCCTTAAAAGAAAGAACACTAGTGTTTCCTCGTTTAGAGGATACAAACTCCAAAACTACACCATACTAGTGGCGCACATCACTGAAATAACATACGCAATACAGAAAATAACAGAACGTCTCTTGAACGCAAAACGGCAAAATACACATAATTGGGGAGATTTTTAGTTTTAAAAGCCAAATTCAGAAACTTAAACTAATGTTTGCTGAGTCTCGGGGTATATCGTGTGCATCGTTTGGAAGAAGTATCAAACGAAAACAACACGCAACTCATTTGACGTTGTTTCACACCTCGAGACACTGGCTTGCACTGGCGCACCGACCACCGGCGTAGCATAGTGCGTAGTCGTAAAATGTCTGCGACTGATGATGATGATAGCTTATTTGACAAAAAGAAAAGAAAAAAAAAAGACTCGACGCGGACGTTCTTTCCTTCAGGGCTGGATTCGGCGCTGTAGGCGTTATGTCTAATGCAAATGAGCGGAGTGGAATGTATTGCCCCTGGTAAAGTATTTGGACAGACGCAAACGGTGAAAAGGGTGGGAGGCCGGAGAGATGCACAGGAGAGGAGGTTCAGATAGCGGTCGCGCGCTTTGAATTCTCTGTTTATCTTGCTCTAGGGTGCCTACATGTCTGTCTGAGGGTGAAGACATCCATTGTTGCCCTGAATGTGCCAGCGCGTGACGCTCTCGCGCACTCGGTGCCTGACTTGGGCGGTAAAATGGCGTCTATGCATTAGCCAAAGCTACGCGCTCAAGCTGAGTGACACCGGATTGCGCGCACTTCAAAATGCATTAAAAAAAAAAAAAAAACGATTGGGCGGAAAAATGGCTGAGATGTCACCACTCAAGCAAAAGCGCGCGTGTGTATGAAGGCCCTCTATCTTACTCAAGGTTGATACGCCACGTGTCGTGAGAATCGGGAACTAAAACAGCGTGTCTCAGAAAGCTGGCCATGGGTATGAACCAACAAGCTCAACTGTTTACTGTTGTACTTAAACGTTTTGATTCAGGTAAATATGTATGACTGGTAAACAAAGGGATGAGCCATATAAACACGACGTCATGTACGTTAATGTAGATTTTCTTTTACTGTTGTGTCGAAATTAAATAACTTAATTTCATATTTCTGGTACCTGAAAACAACAGTGAATCGCACAGATGATAGAAAAAACTATATAGTTAATCGTTTCACGGCTTCAATAGTGTCTATTGCAAGAACGCGGAAAATATATTCTCAATTTAGCGGTTCAAACCGGTTTGAACCGTTATTTTATCTCCCCAGAACTGAACCGAAAGCCGTGAACCCGAACTGAACCGTTAAACATTTCGGTTCGACACTCGGCTCTCAACAGTGATACGTAATTTACGTTGGCTTTGACGCGAATATGATTACAAAATCACAGAGAACTTCCAAACTGCTATAGGCAATTTATTGGGGAGGGAGATAGGGTGGGGGATGCTGACTGATCAAATACATGAAATCTTCGAAGCCTTCACTGCTTTACAAGCAGAGTGGTTGTTCAGAGTGTGTGTAATGAGAGAATAACGCTTTACAAGCGTTATCCTCTCATTACACACACTCTTAAACAAATCTTTAAGATAATTTATTGCATTTGAACATTTTCAGCCTTGAAAGCAAGAATACGGAATTCCCTCCAACGCCGAGGACGAGGATGGGGAGAAGCTCCTGTTTACGCTTGCACTCCGATAATAACAACAGGTATACCTTCCTAGGGAAATTCCTGTGTTGAAAACAGCAAATCGCAATAACCATGCACACATAAATGGCTGCACCTCATTCTTTATAATTTCGAATGTCTGCCACCAAAGCGAACGGAGCAAACGAGTTTCGACAACGGGTGAGCAGAAACCAGACGACGAGCAGATGGTGAACAGATCACGTGACGTATTTACTCGATTTGATCCAACATTACCCCCCGATCGAGGAGGGTAGCCTGAGTAATTACTCCGTAGTAAACAAGTTGTTTCTGGAATGTGAGTTCTCATGTCATCGAGTAAGCGTGAGCAAGTTTTGAAACGCCACGGCACGAAACCTTTACTCCGGAGTCGGATCGAGTAAATTTTGGAACACAGCCTCAGTCTCTCTTCCGTGTCACGTGGTAATTAATTCTGCCCCTGCGCACTGCATTTTGGGATATTTGCAAAAGGTAATCTATCTGACCTTTCTGCTTCCAGGTGGAGGTAATTGAAGCAAGTAACAAGTTACTTGCAAAAAGTCTTTAAAGGGTCCCTGCAAAGACTTTTTTACTGGTTTTTAATTTGCACCAAACCTGAGCGCACTGAACGTAGTAACTTAGTGGAACTTTTCTTTTCTCGAAATTCCCTTTATTTTAAAAGTGATAGGCAAATTAAAATTACAAAAACAAGCAAAATACCTCCCTCATGACGTCCTTGGTTGCTTGAGTGGCCGTGAACTAGAGGAGGGGTAGTGAGCTTATCGAGCGCTCACGGCTGCCGCACTCCGTGACGACGGCGCGAGAGGGTGCCACTAAAGCATGTTTTGGATAGGTTGTGTGCAGCGAGCAGCCAGAGCGGCTCTCGTTGCATTTGCTGCGTGATTAAAGACTAATTCGGCATGACACTTCATTGGCCACAAACGACAGCAAACACGGGGTAAAGATCAGTTCAAAATGGGAGCCACTTTGCGCTGCCATACCACGAAACGGCCAAACTGCAAGACAAAGCTTCTCGCCGAAGGCCTTCGGAACGCTCGGAGCCGGTCGGATCCTCCTGTCCATACGACCGCAGTGCTGCCGCGTACATCCGGGACCTTTCCGTGTCGGCGCCTGATCCCACTACTCCTTTCTTGAATGCACCGCCTTTTCCACCGCTTGGTGGGGGTATGTCGACGGGTCATTTTGTTGTTTCCGTACTTTATGAACTGCATTCCTTTCTTTTTTTTATCTAAAATACTGAACAAAAACTACTTTAATAAATAATTGAAACTGTTTGCGCCACTTATATTTTGTATTTCGACTAAAAAGAAGCTTTTAGCGGCTCTGACCAGTAAGCAAAGGACCAAAGACGTCAAATTTTGCGCGCTTTCGGTACCGCGGGTCGCCTTCGTCGGTGGAGAAGGTTTCCGCGTCGTCCGGTTAGAATATGATGCACCGATATTTAGTTACTCCCTCCGTGCCCTCTGGCTTGCCCGAACTTCGACAGACGTGGAAACCGCAAAAAAAGGTAGACGCTTAAATATGATTGCAGGGCCCCTTTAAAGGGATGCTGAACCGAAATCTGGATTCCCCAAAACACGCGGCAAAAGTAAGCAACGGGATGCTACAAACACCAAAACATCACTCATACAGCGATATCTCGAACGGATGACCGTATTTTAAAAAAAAGGGGGCGCATTTGGCAGGAATGTTGACGCCATGTTTCTCCGAGAAGGAGAGGGAACGGCCTCGCGTCTTCTCCGCCTCGCGGCCTTGAGGGAGCGAAACGAAGAGAGGAGGAAACTAGCAGGTATCTTGACGGTTACGCGCCTTGTCGGCCTGGTTCAATCTCGACTTCTTTTTCCAAAAATACGGCCGTCCATTTGAGATATCGCCTCACTAGTAGTGTTGTAGGGATTGTAGCGTCCCGCCTACATCTCCAGCATTGTTTTTTCTGAAATCCAAATTTCGGTCCACCGAGGCAAATTTTGGCCGAAAAAAGTTTCTCCTTACATATGTAGTCTGCCTGCATTGAGCAGTTTGCACCTGGTGAAAAAGTTCTCAAAGTACAAATTGAAAATTGCATGCTTTATTAGCACAGAAAAAAGCTTGTACCAGATAGGAACCACTGTTGACATAATCTGTCCTTCACAAAATTCGTCATGTCTCATCATAATGCACGTATTTGAAAATACAAATCCCCTTGCATAGTCTGCACTGCATAAAATTTCAACTTCTAAGAATTGCAGTAGGTGTGGGCTATAGTCTGAAAAATATGATACACCAAAGAGTATTTAAGATACAGTAACTTGAATAGAGTATTTAGGCTAGTACAGGTCTGAGTTTGGTTCAGCACTTGGGCTCGTCTACCTCTCCTGCTGCAACCAAACTGTCTGACCTGCAGACACCGTTTTCCCATCTCTTGAACAGTGATCAAAGAAAAAAGTCATAAAAGACAGTAATAAAGCCCATTCTGCAACCATTTCCTTCTTTTCTTTCCTCGACTTTTTATACCTTTAATCTCTCGTCTTCCTTATCCAGTGCACCTCAAAGTGTACACTCTATGGTACATACCAGGGGTGGCCAAGCTGCGGCTCTTCGCGTGTTAAAGTGCGGCTCACGGCTCCCTCCCCTACCCCCCCCACCCCCCCCTACCCCACCTCCTTTCCGGTCACACCAGCACTTCCCCAAAAAGAGAAATGGAACACGTCTTAAATCGAAAGACAGGTTACGGGTTGGTAGTCTTGTGCTACTGCTACCTTACGTACAGATTGACTGCATTTGGCTCGGATAGATTGAATGTAGTTCGAGTTTGTTCGTTTATTGCTCTGAACAAAAGTTTGCCACCCCCCCCCCCCCCCCCCCCCGGCTCTTGGAAGTTTTGTGCTTTCGTTTGCGGCTCTTAGGAGGGGTCTGCCTGGCCACCCCTGGTATATACCAACAGCCCTCAGTGCACTGTATTTTTGTTTTACACACATTGGTTCATCCATACAACAAAACAATAACAATTATACATTCCTCATAGAACTAAAAGTAAGGGATTTATCGCCTATTCAACGAAAAACAATCCTGTGAAGGACGACATCACGCAGCTTCAGGTGGTGCCACCACTGGCAGCATCTCTGCGTTCTCCGACCTGCTTCCCAACCTCGAGTTCAGATTCCTTCCAAGAAAGAGCAGCACTGCCGTGACTGCGCTGACAACTTCCAAGAGCAGAAACACTCCTCGCCACTGGTAGTACTCTGCGATGATGCTGAACGGCAGCCCCGCAAGGACTCCACCTACTGTTGGAAAAGAAGCATATGCAAACTTGGCTAATGCGTTCTTACCAAAAATGCCACTGGTCCTGTCCTTCCACAGACGAAAAGTGTTGAGTCTGAATCAGTATATACCACACAGGAGACAAAATCCCTGTGCAATGGTTCTCAAATGGCAGTCCACAGACCCTTTAGGGTTCCCAAAGGCCTTCTTAGGGTCACTGAAGCCCTCAACCGCTAAACAAAGCAAGCAATAAAACTTTTTTTTTAAGCATGAAATGTTTATAAATCCTACCGCCCAATCTCAAGATGTTTTCTGTTTATCCATCCGTGCATTTTACTCTAAATTTAGCGGGGAAAGTGGTGTCACGTGACCTATACACCTATACAAGTGGTGGCACGTGACCTATACGTCAACTCAGTCTTCCCGCCAAATTTTGCAGGAAAATTGACGTCTTGAGGCCAAAACATTAATTCGATTTTCCCACTAAATTTAGCAGGAAAGTTGGTGTCACGTGACCTATAAATCAATTCAGTTACCTGCTAAATTTAGCGGGAAAATTCACGTCTTGTGACCTAGACACCAATTTAGTTTCCCTGCTAAATTTAGCGGGGAAAATCAATGTCATGTGACCTACACAACCACTGAGTTTCCCCACTAAATTTAGAGGGAAAATATGTCAGGTGACACCCCAATCCCCTCACCAATTCCCTATAATGCATTCCATGCATTATAGGAGTTTCAAGGGAAAGGTTGCTGCCACTTCACAAATTTAAATAGACCAAACCATGTGCACCAAGCCAAGTGAGTAGGGTTGATTATTCTCCATTTCAAAACATGTTTATATTAATTTTTGTTTTAATTTACCCTTTTGTTATTGTGCCGCCGCCGCCGCCGCCGCCGCCGCCGCCGCCGCCGCCGCCGCCGCCACCGCCGCCGCCCCCCCCCCCCCCCCCCCCCCCCCCCCTTTGCACTACGCATAGAGAAATTGGCCACACATGAATGTAATGTTTGGTCTTTTAGATGGTTAGAGCCCATATATAGTGAGCTATGACCATAAACAGACAGTGGCAGAAAGTGGCTTTTAGTGCCCTTTAAAGGGGTAGGGAAACGAAATTTCAGCGCTCATTTTCTAGCTTTAATGTGTTGCATGTTGCACCCTAACCTCGAAAACACCAGTCTTCCGTTGAAAAGCACAAGAAAACTAATTTTAAAGCTAAATAAACTATCTCCAATGTGCACACTGGTGGATGCATGCGAAGCCTGTTTGGGAGGTAGTAGTCTAGCAACGTTGTGGAATCTGTTACGTAGTCGTGACGTAGCAGATTCCTTCGAAGCAGCGCCGCTCTTCAGCATTTCAACGTTTTCCTTCTCAACTCACAAATCGCGCATTGTACCAAACCTACCAAACGGTCCAAGAAGACGGAAAGGAAGGACTCCCGTCCTTCTCGGACCGTCGTTCGTTCAACCGGAAACAGCCATTCTCCCCCTAGAAGATTAGCCCGTCGCTCAAAACTCGAACAAAAGTACCTTTCCCCACCTCGTTCAGCCCTAAGCTGACAGTGTTGTGGAAGCTACGTGCTCCTTGGGCCAGCCACACGCTTGTCACCCCCAAGGGTACTTTGAACGGCTCGGTTGCAACGCGCTTACGCTATTGACACCACCACAACGCTGACAACGCCACCAAGGGCAAAGCTCATAATCACGCCAGCCTTGCTACGTCACGAACGCGGGGAATCTTTTCTTTCTGTTTTTGTTTGTGCCGGATATCCCATGACGCATTGCGCTCTCCGTTCGCTTCTCTTCGAGCGCTTGCTCGAGTGCACCGTTTGGAACGAAAAATATAGCCAATCGTTCAAAATACAAACGTGTGATTATCATTTACGGTTAATATCCGTCATGCTTTACTCATTTCCGAACGAAATTTGAATATTTCAATTTTTGTTTCAGTAACCCTTTAACGTGCAAGAGATATGCTAGAAACTCGGTGGCTGTAACTTGAGCAGGTGCTAAGCGGTCACCTCAGTGCATCTCTACGTGCCGGTCCCCGATCCTGCTTAAGAAAGAGCTTACCACTGCCAGCCAGGGCGACGATGGCGTGCGACGTGCTCGTGAGGTGCGCAGGAGCAGACTCGGAAGCGACGACACCGAAGATGGCCATTGGGCCGTACGTGCCCACCCCGAGGACCAGCCCGATGGCACCGATCCACCACTGCAAACCCGCCAACCGTCAACCGCGGGCTCCAAGAGTTTGATTCGGGTATGGTGCCTGGCACGCATCTTTAACCGGTGTGTCTACCTGCCCAAGTCCTATTCTGCCCATCGCATCGAAAGTGGTCACAAAGTGGCAACAGACGACGACACAAAAGCTGGTGTGTAACGTTGTCGGATGCTGTGATCCAGGCGGTGGTGCTAGAAGTCCCAGCCATAAGTACTACAAGCGAACGTGAGTGTCGCTGTCGTTGCCGTGTCCCCTCGTCCTAGTTGCTAAAGATTTTGTGGACCGTCAAGCTGGAGAGGGACTTGCAGCGAAACACATGTCTGCTACATCCACCGCCATTGTTGTAACTCCGCCAGAATCACGGCCGGTGACAACGTGACATTTCTGCAACACCATCGGGCGGAAATCGACGGACCACTCTTTTGCAACGCTGTAAACACACCAGTTGAAGACACGTTCCGGGAAACGTAGTTCGGGGAACTTGCCTCCGAGGATTCCCGACCGACGTTGAAGCCCAGCAGATGAAAGGCTACCGCAGAGCACGCCGTGAAGAGCACAGCCAGTGGAACCCTTGGGCTGCTCCGCGACGAATCACTCGTGCGCACTTTCTTGTCTGTCAGGTATCCTGCCAAGATGCCTCCCAAGAGTCCTCCAGCCTCTATGCAGCTCATGAGGGCACTCGCTGCATGCCGGAGGCGCCAACCTCAGCTTCCTTAGATAGGGACGGCGCTGAATGAAAGGCACCGCTAAAATGCATCCCCAACTCTGGGACAAGCTCTCATTGCTGTGGTTTCTGTGCAGGCAGCTTGGCAACTCGGGCCATGCAAGCAAGCCAACAAAGAAGCAATTCGGAGAAAGGAAGCGCACAAAAATGTTGGTTTCTTCTCAAAAACAAAACAAAAAAAGAGTGGCCGAACTGATGATTTGGAGTCATCCCCGAACTAGTTGTTTGAAAGAATGTTTTGATTAGCTATCTTCCCCAGGGCCCCAACCTCACGCTATGAAATTTAACATTGTCACTGCCTTCTACTCTTTAAGACAAAAAAGTCAATTAGTCAGACCGCCCAGTCACTCGACACATATACACACTATAGTATTATCGAAACAAGATGTGTTTTAATTTTTCCATCCTATTACCTTCCTAGTAAATACCCAGATGGATAAGTGACCACAAAAGTAGGGGTTCGGCAAGAAAAACTGTGAACCAGTATGAAAACATTCAGCAGAGGCTTGTATTAGGGCAGCATGCAACGATGACCCATAAGAATGGATAGTACGCACCAGCAAACTGAGAATGGCCGAGGTCTTGTATGAGGTACAGCTGGCCCCAGTCGACTGCACCAGTCTTGGCGCCGAAGGCTGTCAAGTAGCCCAGGGACATCAGCCAGATGAATGGACTTTTTACCAGATCCATCACAGTTGCCAAGCTACGGTTGTCCTCACCTAAAGGTTTATACGACCATTGTCACCACCAACAAGGGGCCTAGTTAGGGAGGTCCATAGTGTTTGAGACAATTAAGTGGTGAATTACTTTTCAGTAATTTTCTTTTTAATTATTACAAATAAGGGTATAATTTAATTTAGAAAACTTGCTGGGTATCATCAAAAATCACTTTTAGGAAGATTTAAGGTTCCAGCAGTGTTTCACTACGCTCTGACAGAAGAGACAATCTAAATGTGGAGGATCATTAACCGAAACCTCGATTAGTATTTTAAAGTGATAGCGTTAAGGGCGAGACATTGCTGATTTCGGCCTTGTGGGTTATCGTCACCACGCATGTGAAGAATGTTTTTTAGTTATTAAAATTCTGTGCGTGTTTCAATTTGTTTAGTAGCGTTCAATGATTCCCAACAACCCTCCGTATGAAACTACTGTCAATCAAGACTGGTTATAACAAAGTCGATGGGAATCTGAAATCACTTTGCTATATCCGCTTCTTCGTTACATCTAAAATCCATAAATGTAACACGCAAAAAAAAAAAAAAAAGTACTATATGCAGTAAACTCTTACTTGAGCGAACGTCGGTTTGACAAATATTTCAGAATAACGAACTTTAAAAAAATTCTCAGCAGTTTCCTATACATTTTATGTAAAAAATGTTTTAGTTAGACGAATTTTGGAATAGCAAATATTTCAGTTCAAAGAACTTGATCGGTGGACCCAGGATTATTTTTGCAATCAGTTCAATGAAGTTTGGTGCTCTGCAGTGCTGGCTTAGCCAATGCCCGCCGCCGCCTCTGCAGTGGTGGCATATCATCGCTAGCGTTTACAGAGCCGCCGAGGTAAAGCGGCGGTGCGGAAGACAAAAACGAACCCCGTGGTGTGTCTTTTTTTTTCCTTATCATCGGTTCCGTTCGGCCATCTTAGTTTTGGGTAACAACGGCAGGACGGCAGTTTGTGCGCCCACTTTCGTAATGAGTACGACGAAACAGAAATGGTTGTCTCCATCAGACAAGCTCAAAATCCTTCAGCGTCTGAACAACGGTCAAAGGCAAGTGGACGTTGCGAAGGACTATGGGATTCCACCGTCGACGTTGTCAATGATAGTGAAGCAAAAGTCAAAGCTTGAAGAAGAAACTGTGTTCAATCCCAACAGGAAACGACTCTGCACGAGATATTTCAAGCCAGTAAACAATGCCGTTGCAGTATGGCTTCGTCACAGCAATGAGCAGTGCCAGGGGAAGGGCAAAAAAAATATAGACTCTCTGGGTAACTTTGTTACTTCATGCGCTTCAGGAGCGTTGGTGCAAATGAATATTAGTTTTTTTTTTTCAAAATGAGAAAGGCAGCAACGTAACTGTTATGCACTTTGTATATATCGATGTACATGACTCCATAAATTGCATTTCACACTTTTGACTCGATATTTGCTGTGCCCTATGCTATACCATATTCTAGCGAACATATTCAGTTTAGTGACCTTTCACTTAGGTGAACTATTTCCTTGGGTCCCTTGAAGTTCACTCAATTGAGAGTTTACTGTATAACACGGGCCATCAGGGGCACATGTTTACCGTGCTTGCAGAAAGTGGTTGAGGTTTCCCTGCACGTGCTCTCTGCTAGATCGGAAGACTTCTCACCAACTGCGATAAGCTCCGATCGAAAGAAAATCCTGCAACCTACGTACGGACCGCATCCAGAGCCCTATCGACAGCTGTTACGACTGCCACGGAGGACGCCGGCATTGGACGGCATTCTTCACGTTGATGCACACTTTGTTGAGAATGGCAACACACTTTTGTTTCGAGGAGATTGCCTTCGTTTTCCCCGTCGAGGTGCCGGCGGTGCCGGGACTTGCCATTGTTGAGTAGCCACAAGTCGCTGAATCGGTGCTTGTGCGAAGCTAGACTTTCGCGCAGAGAGTAACCACACCCGCTAACGACGCCGACAGGGAACACGAAGCAAACAAAGCGCACACGGCACGTTCGCGCTCAAGTTTGTGTTTCGTCTGTATTCGCACCTTTAGCTCGTTGCTCGCCCTCCCGCGGCGGAAACGGGAAGCGCCCTAGTGAGGGTCCCCCGATTGTCCTGCTCAGCGGGCACGGTGGAACTGCTTGCGAGGATGGCTTGCGAAATGTCATTTCCGAATGCAAACAACACTCTTCACTGTTCCAACGTAGGGCTGCAGCCGGTATAGGGTTGTACCTTATTAGAAAGTTCTAGTATTGCGTATAGAAAGAAACGCAAGTGCTGTGCGTTTGCGTTTCTTGCGTGCTCCACGTTGCGCATGCGCGCCATCACCATGCGTCAATATAAGATTGCAATTTTGGGCTCCGCGCAAGCGCACTGTGGAACACACAAAGCTAACGCAAACACACAGCGCTTACGTTTGCTTGTATAGGCTATACTAAAACTCACTATTGTAAAATCCCGAGAGATGCCCCACCCCCGAAAGGTAACCAATCCCTATTGTTGGCTTGATTTGCAATTTTCTTTTAAATACCGAGAGGTAGCCCAACTTCTGACTGGTAAGTGAAGTCATCTTTGCTTTTTTGTCCTGCCGTGATAACATGGTTTGGCAGGGACATATGATCTTAAATTATCATCTTTTAAAACTTTTCTCGATTGAACACCGAAAGTTAGCCCACTCCTTATTTTCACACAATTTTCTCTCGATTTTAGGTGGGCTATCTCTCAGGATATTACGGTACTGCTTCACCGGCTTCCAACGCCAACGAAACGTGCTGCGGTGAGCAGACGTGCAAGCAGGTAGGCGTTCCTTCGAATTGGAAAGGCTGAGATTAGCAAAACGACCGTGCGTAAAAATGAAAGTAACTAACTGTTACAAAAAGATTATTAAATTTAAGAAAAACTTTCTTTTCTTTTTTTTTCTTGGGGGGGGGGGGGGGGGGGTGGTCATTTGGTTTGGAAGGATATTGGCGGCAAAATTGGAAGTTTTGCCGATTGTCAAAAGTCGCGACTTTGATAGCACCATATGCTTTACCCAGAATTAATGTAATTTCACATGGATTTCTCACATTAGTGAGAATGTTTTCATTGATTTTAGACTTCTTATTTCATAACTTTGTAATTAAAAATGCTAAAATTCGTGCCTGTGATGATAGTTAGCACACTTTTGATTGTCATACTTGTTAATGTGTTTGAAATTAGATCATAAGCAACAAATTATATGAGCTTGAAAAATTATGTATTAAAATATCTTAATTTTAATATTATTAAAGGGACCATGAAATGACTTTTTTACTTTTTCCAGATAACTTTTACAATAAACCGTCAATGTTCACTGAATGCCGAACAGGCATCCGTTTTCGTCTCGGTTTATTAACTTCTACACAAAAAATTAATGAAATATTGACTTTTTCTTGACCGCAAAACAAGCCGTGACGTACGATGTTTCCGGAACCGGAAGTTCTCTCGGCAGTAGGAGATGGGAGCGTTAGCGAGTTGGGGTGCGCCGGTGGGTTTTACTGCGCCGATGTCACCGACGTATTTTCTGAATCGGCGCCTCTCATCGCCGCATCGCAGCTGAGCGAAATTCAATGAGATACGTTGCGCTACAGCGACAGCAAGGGACTAGTCCCATACGCCGGTATGCCTGTTGGGAAGTGCAGATGGAAACAAATTGCCGCGGCTTTTTTCGCGGTCTCGGAGATGCAGGAGCGAGCCGACGTTAAAAAAGATACGTTTGAACTACGAGTGTCAGCAAGAGCCACGTAAATACCTGTTCACACTCGGAGCGGACGCGCGCGTTTGATGAAGTGCTGTATTCGCGCTGTTGGTAAGCGCTTCGGGACCGATCTTTTACGATTGCAACTCGATACTGACGCGACACTCGGCAAAGAAAGGTTGGACCGGTATTGCACGTATACCTCCCACGAACTGTTACAGCTCGACAGTGACGTGCAGTCTGTCAGAATAAAAATGGCATACCAATAACAAAGTGTACATACCGTGCTACGAAGGTAATCCATACAGCGTTTATTTCAGCTCTATATCACACAAAACAAGGAGAGGATCGACGAGGGTCCCTTTTCGACGAGTGTTCGTCAACACTGCCTCGGAAAACAAGGGGAAGAGATTGACCTCACCTCTTAACCTAAAATTGAGGTCAGCGATCAAACTATAATACGGAAGGGTCCACAAGGGTAGCGCGGGCATATTCCATTCAGTACGCCAGCCGGTCGTAGGCAGACAGACGGTCTTGCGACGAAGCAACGCTGCGCCGAGTCGGAGTGCCTGCTAGGCCTATATTCTGAGAGCTTCGTCGGAGCGGGATTCGCGGCTATTGTCGCTCTTCTCGGGTGTTTGTGGATCCAGCGTTCTTGTTCGTCGTGGTTTGTTTTAAGTACACTTTTTCTTGCTGCTTGAAGTCGGCACGCGCGAGATGAACACGTAGAAAAATAAACGTTCAGTCAGTCAGAGTTTTGAGAGGAAGGAAACCAAAGGAAATAACCGTTCTTATGTCGGCCCTGCCCTACTGCGCACGCGCAGTAGTTGCTTCGTTTACCACACGATAGATGGCGCTTGGCTGTCAGCATTATCAAATTTGGCAATTTTCGCCACACATCTCTAATTATGCTACAAAATGTGGGTCTGAATATTTAACAAAACTTTTAGGAAACATTCGCCGGCTATTTATTGTTTACGATCGCGGTGCTGGTGAGGTAGGCTCTTACCCAATAGGCGACGTGGATTCGGCTGACGTGCTCCATTTCTGCGGATGCATCGTAGTGAAAAGGCAGAGCTTTCGAAGGAGAGAAGTCGCAAAAGAGTCCAGTTTTCTTTTAAAAGTTCTATAGCAAAATAATTTTTTTTGGCTCCCTAGTTTTGTGTTTTTGTGTTTCTTTTCACACCTTTTACGACGTGCGGTGGATGAAATTCGATTTTAAAATAATTTCATGGTCCCTTTAATATTAATACAAATCGCGGCAATGTATGCCCCCATTAACGCCACAATCACAAAAATATGCCATTTAACCATAAGAGTCTTTCCAGAAAAGTATCTTTTTGTTTTCTTTTTAGCATATGAAAAACTCTGACATTGTTATCAAGATAGACAAACAGTCAAACACTGAATGAAATATAAAGTCCTACTATATGTGTCACGCACGTTGCTTTAAAAACACACACACTTTAGCTGTCTGAAACGGATTGTCTTTGGGTTGTTGTAGTGAGAACAGCATGTCTTAATTTATGTTTTGTGAATATATTTTAAAAATTGGATTTATTCTGTTTTTGTTGTCCTGGGAAACATGTTAAAGCAATTAATCATATAAACACTCAAAAACCAATTAAAAGGGCCGCAATTTATTATTTCACATGACAAGTATCTGAGTGTGAAAAGGCAGCAGGAATGCACAAGTATCAGGACTATTTTTTTCAACAAATAGAATACAATAACTGGATTGAACATGTATGTCATAAAATAAGGTTTCCGCAAACAACTTCTTTAACTAAATAATTACGATGTGGGACACATCTTGAGTTATGAAAGAACCCGAAATTAAGACCTACTATACTGAAAAATTAAATCCAAAATAGAGGTAGTTTCAGTTTCGCTCCAGAATTAAAATGTGCCTCCTGGTGTAAATATTACGCTAAACACCGGTTTTGTTTTAAAGATAAGGAGGTGACCCGCGCTCATAACACCCTAGCTTCCTTGTATTACCAGAAATAACTTGCGTCGCTCAGTGAAGCCAGCCCACTAGAAAGGCTCAACAGCGGCATGCCCCTTCGACCCTCACTATACCCGCCATTTTGGAAATCGAGTGGCGCCACCTATAGTGAATTGGAGACGCAAATAAAAAGCTAGATTTAAAGGAGCTGTGCAACGATTTTAATGTTGAAAGAATTGGCATCTTCTACTTTTGACATTGTTTATCTTGACACAGAGGACACGCCTCCTTCCATCAAAATGTTGCGATTGAACCGCGCAATCGCAAGGCAAGAATTAGAATATTCCCCGACCTGCAGCCGCGAGCAGCGGTCATGAGAACCACGCGGCATGACGTCAATGGGAGTCTTGTAGAAAGATAGCAAGTTGTGCGAATACCTGCTCGATAAAAGGTAACTTTTCTATAAATCTTGTTGTTCCAACATAAATATAAATGCGTCAAAAAACTGGTATCATCGACTAAACTTTTATTATACCAAGTTTTAGTGGCGCCATTTATCCCCAAGGTCTCAACTCTATCTGCTACCGCGAACAGCCGCCAGAGGGGGAGGGGGATAGAGCCGGACGGGTATGGCCGGACCCGGATGAGACTTTCCTCCTTTCACCATATTGTTCACGCTGCACCCACCAGCAGGTGGCCACGTGGTTGCGAGCGGGTAAGTTCTCGCTGCTCACTGATGGCTTTAGAGAGAAAGCTTCACCGGAACGCCGAGCGACCCGCATTGACGTCACAGTGCACGTGACTCGGAAAATGGTGAAGGAGTTGAGAGGTGCCGAAAACCTCAATATTTGTCCAGTTTTAAAATAAAAACTAGGACATGCAGGCAAAAGCGTTTTTTTTTTGACTTTACTACAGAAAGGTAGAGATACCAACTCCCAAATTATTTAAGCAAAGCACCGAAATTGTTGCACAGTCCTTTAAAAAATGTGCAACTTTTTTTTTGCCCCTCTTTCATTAAAGCTTCTAATTTATAAAACCTTAATTTGCCCTAAACTTGAATATACCGCCTCAATCTGGAACCCTGGTATCACCCAATTGCATCTGCCGTAGAATCCATTCAAAACCGCTCCACCCGTTTTATACTTTCTAACTATCATCGCACAGCTAGCACCACTTTAATGAAAGCATCTCTATCCTTGCCCACTCTTTCTCTTCGTCGAAAGATATCCTGTCTATGCTTGTTCCATAAGATATAGGTATCGCTCTAACCTTACTCTCCGCCAAGCATTATTTTCTGAACCATTTTACATATCATCACACACCGATCATCAATTAAAAGTTGGGATCCCTCATTGCAGGCACACCTACCTTTAATGCCTCGTTTTTGCCCCAAACCTCGATTGAATGGAACCGCCTTCCCGCAGCCATTATCACAATCACAAGCCTCAGATAAATTTAAAGAGAAACTCCGGTGATTTTTTCATGGTCGCTGATTTGTTTCAAAATTGGCTCAACACACTGATAGACATGGCTCTACGAGTTCCCCAAGTATTGCGTGAAAAGAAAAAAAATTTGCGAAGTTCTTGAATTTTCGAATTTCGTTTTCAGTGTTTCTCAAACCAGGAGCCCCTACTGGCAACATTGAAGTGTGACGACAGAAATGCTACGAAGTGGGCAGTAAATCATGTTCCCAACTGATTACAAGACGTTTGATGGTGGGAAAAGAATGTTTGGTAACTGATTCACCGAGAAGCACGCAAAAAGCACTCGACATATTCTGTTTAAGACTACATGCACGACCTGAAAGTCTGTGCCATGTGTGACGTCACACCACTGAAGAGCGCGCAAAAATTTGAATGCTGGTTTCGGCATTATCTTCATTTACGGTTTTCTCAATTGCTATTTTGAATTTCGAGAAAATAAATAGCATAATATGACGAATGAAGTCCGGGTAGTCAGAAAATGCAATTTGTTAGGTAGCTCAAAAAACGGCTGGAGTACCCCTTTAAGACTGCCATTACTAACCTGTTACATGATGTTTAGTAGTGATTTTTTGTATTTTTTGCCTTTTCATTGTTACTGTAAACAACTAAATTTTTACGAGGACTTAATTTTCGCGAATTTCGCGAATCGCTTACAATTTGCGAAAAATATGTCCCGCGAACAATTCGGGCAATATGTGAACGCTACGGAAGCTACACTCGATTCGCGAAAATTAGAACCCGCAAATAATTTCAAATTTTCAGCTTTGGCCCTTTGGCTTTGTTTAGTAGTTATTTTGTGTATTTTTTGCCTTTTCGTTGTTATTTGCTTTGTTCCATTTACTGCGCCCCACTCCTCTCTCTAATGTGGTGGGCCCTGAGAGACATAATAAATTAAATGAATGAAATGAACCACTCAATTGGAGTCACGTGGTTTGTGGGCCAGGTTTACAAAACGAGCTGCAGCCTGCAAGGAGCCAAAAGCATTCACATGGGATTGGGAAAACGTGATCGCTTCGCTATAGCCGCTATTTCATTATAACTAAGGTTCCGCGTTTTCGGTTTTTATTTTTTCAAAATTCGCCATACTTTTTTCGGTGTTTATTTAAAGATTCAATTTTCATTTTTTTTCCCGGTGTATATTTATGCCCACAAAAATTTACAGTTTTTTTCGGTGAATATGAAAGAAACACCATCGGACACCGGACCAGATGATCCTTGCAACTCTAAAATTCGTGATCCCTCAAGGAACAACGGCACAAATACACTGAATAACAAACATCGACACTTTATTTGGCAAATGTGTGCAACTGTAAGAAAAAAACAAAAAAAAACACACAGATGTACAAACAAGTCAGTGTCCAAAATACATGGAACTTCACCTTCTGTACATCAGGATTACGTGATCTTATTATAGCAAACACATATGTACTTTCCCAGGTTCGCGTTGATCCAAACTCATTTTTTCCTTATTAATGAACCTGGGCTTCGAGAATGCCCTCTCAATGTTAACACTGGACACTGTCAGGCTGAGGAGATGAAGCGCTGCCTGATCCAAAATTGGCCAATCAACCAAATGCGACTACCAAAAGAGACACGGTGCAACGTTTTGAGGCATAACATATTTTGTGTACTCACTAAACTCTGACTGCGGATCTTGCACCGAAAACTCCAAACCCTAATTATAACTGACTTCGTTATAAACGGTCATGACAGTATGACACAATTTTTACTAATTAAAATGTTAACTATTCAATATAACAAACCATTTATTTTTCCAAATGCTACATAACCCTTTATGCAGGTACTTTAATTGTTACTGACAACACCAATCTCTATTTTATATACAATACATAGTTTTTGCGAGAAATGTTTGCCCACATTTCGTGAAACACCTGGCATGACATTTCGCCTCAACAGTTACTAGATGTGTGTTACTTATCATAGCCGCATAGAAGCTCAATCACACATCTGCAGATATTCTGCATGCAACAAACCAAATTTTTGCCAATGTGCTCACAACAGGCAAATAATGTAATATGTTCCATTCTCAAAGTATTCATTTGGTCAGTGCCTCTAGCATATATTTGGGCAGTCATAATA
The DNA here is from genome assembly GCF_016920785.2 of Ixodes scapularis. Taxonomy (NCBI): domain Eukaryota; kingdom Metazoa; phylum Arthropoda; class Arachnida; order Ixodida; family Ixodidae; genus Ixodes; species Ixodes scapularis. The sequence continues at coordinate 76,446,663 of NW_024609868.1, forward strand.
GCTGACTCGACACTTCCTAAACCATGACTGCTCAGCCGAACGGCTTTCGATTAAAGGCATGCAGCACTTGACACCCTTAGACCTAATAAACCAAAGAATTTGTCCCCTATAAGCTTCCCCAGTAAAAAAGAAAAAAAAAAGGCAGATAAATCTGCAGAACTTTTTGTTTTGTTCTTTACTCTACAATCTAAGAAATTCCAGCGATTGGCCCTACCAAATGCTTTGCGGGAAAGTACTAGACACTCCAAATATCTTACAGTGCATTGTCTAATGCTTTTCTCCTAACATAACAGTCAATATGGTAATCTGTTACCTTGCCGAGCATCTTCCACGACAGCCTGGAGGCCAACGTCAGTGGGCTTGTCCACCAGTGCCAACCTAGAAGCAAGCCCCGCAACTATGGGTAGGGCACCTGTAGGATATGGCATTCGTATCAGTGAATGACAGCCTGGCAAATAGCACTGGTCATGAATTAGGAGATCTTATAAGCAATTATGCATGAGTTACACATTCATTACCTTGAGCTTCATTTTACTATAACTGCTTAACGAAAACCTTGGGAAGACCATTGTGTATATATGATGACAACGCAACTGAGCTAAAAGCAGTTGAAATATTTATGACAAACGCATGCATTTGTAGTCACTCTGGGCCAGTGACACACCTTTTATAGATACACTGAGCAACAATCAACATGCTTGTTTTCCTAACCGACATTTTCAGTGATGTGATTGGCCTAAGCCATTTTGGAGCACCTTTTGGAGCAGCCAAAACAGTGTTTTGGAGCAGGAAATGTGGCCTTTGGAGCAGCCAAAAGAGTGTTTCGGAGCTAAAAAAGTGACTTATGGAGCATATATTCTTAGAAAAATAAATATTTGTTTTAAGTGCTGGACAAACGAAGGGCACTATGTGTTGTGTTGTGATGTGACGTGTTGGGGCGGAACTCGCTGCTTGTGTTTTTGTTGCCGAGACATCCCACAAGTATACAGTGCTGTAAGCGTTGCCGAGCAATTCCGAAAAAAAAAACAAGAAAAAAAAAACTTGCTATTGTTTTACTGCTTCCCGACGTGGCAGATTTTTATAAAAAGTAAGCAAATGTAAAACAATGAATTGCAAGCGTCCCGGCTGGTGCCTCTCGTGCAATCATGTTCACATGCAAGCGAAGGCAACATCGGCAGGCTTCCAGTTACACGTGCTTCGTCGCGCGAGCGGAGACAACGGCTGTTCGACCGAAACCGAAACCATGCCACTCCGCTCCGTCGCCAACTGGTTCCCAAAATAGTATGCAAAATGTAACTGTCCAGCATACTACAATAAACAGTACAGCGGCGCGTGCTTGCCAGGCCGGCAGGCGAGGTACAGGCTATACACACAGAAAAAAAGAACCTGAGTATCGATGCAAGACATTGCGAATCAGGGTCAAAAAGTTCTTGGGCCGCTTTGTGCAACGACTGAACTCGAGACAAACAAGCGCGGTGTGCGGGTTCAGCGTGCAGGCATTGCCTCCTTTGCTTTTGCTCACTTCTCGTCGTCAACTTTTTTCGCGGCAGATTTTACACGTACCGAGGTCCCTCTCGAAAGAAAGCTTATCGAGAGAAACCTAGGTAATCAAAACTTCGCCAAGCAGTCATTGAGTTAAAGAGGGATTTTTATAGCAGCGTATGATTTAAACAAGAGCAGGAATGTCGATGCGTTTCAGTTTAAAAAGCGCCATATCTGCAGCGACCTGGGGACGGCAACACACGACGTCGCGCAACCACGGCTACTGTGGTCGCGCGAGCGCTTCAGCTAACTCGCCGCGCAAGGAACTCTCGCCGCGCGGCGTGTCTGGCACTCGGCACACTAACATCGGAGCGTCCGCACAGGCCCGCGTCTATCGCTAAAAAAATTAAAAAAAAAAAAAAAGTAAGAAAGACGCCAGACGAGATTCCCGAGACGACGAGAGCGCGAAACGCGAGACGACGGGAAAAATCATGCAAAACCGAATAGACTATTGATGCAGGGTACTTTGTGTCCGGCGGCGTCTTTTGTGCCACCAAGCTCTAGCATGCTCAATTACGGTTCTCAGTTTAGTTTCGTTTTTGAAAGGCAACCAAAATTGGTCCTTTGGCGCAGGCTTGGCGCAGATTAGCCACATTTTGGCGAAATGTAGCAGGATGTAGCAGGATTAGCCCCTTGGCGCAGTTTGGCGCAATTGGCGCAGCAATCACATCACTGCATTTTTCACACTCAGCACCGTGATGCAGGCGAAACATAATGCAGAAAGGAGTGATCAAAATAGTTCACTACCTAATTTAAACGCACCTTTGTTCTCAGATCGAATCTGGCCTGAAATAGTGCGTATCCAAGTGAACATTTTTCTTTTGCAGGATACACTGGCATAGCATGGCTGTGGAGGTTTGTTCTTGACAAAATGCCATTCCGTTTAATTTGCAAATAAGCATCAGCCTTGCTAATTGATATTTTATTTTATTTATTTATTTATTTATTACGTACTGAAGGCCTTGATTAGGACCTTGCATCTGTGGAGTACAAATCTAAAAGATGCAAATAATGAAAAAAAAAAAAACACCCACACACGGTTTATGAGCTCGCTCCCGGGTGGCTTGTTGCATGGTAAAACACTTAAAATAGCAGCAGAGGCTGGCGATGAGCAAGATATTCGCGATAATTAGTACTTTTAGCGAAATATATGAACTGTGACCACCTGTGAGCAAGCTCACAAACCATTGTGCAGACGACCAGTATGACCAGTATGACCGCCGTGTTTGCTCTATTTTAATACTTTACTATCTTTGACTTTAACTCAGAAAAAAAAAAAATCAGTAACACAACTTTTCGCGAAACTATGTTCCCGTACTCAATTTCAAGATTTGCATTTTTTATTCGAATTTTGCAAGGCGTGCCAAATGTGTTAGTCCTTCTTCCATTTTGCTGGGGCCTCCTTTCACCCCTCCCCTCCTACAGCATTTTGTCATGGGCGCGGGACACACCCCCCCCCCCCCCCCTTTCCCCGAAACAAAGTTTTGGCTAGGTGCCTAAAGTGACCGTAAATCGATGACCAAATCTACAAAATTATAAAGGGGGAAAAAAAAAAAAGGCTAAAATAGTGCATATTACTTTCAGAGAAAACAAAACAAAAATCTCGCGATTTTGATTGACCGAAATGTCCGTGCACCGAAACGCCCTACACCGAAACGTCCGTGCACCGAAACGCCCTACACCGAAATGTCCGGATCCCATGCCGAAAATGCGGAGCATAGGAACTTCCACAACGCAGTACGTTTTGAACACCCCCCCCCCCCCCCCTTTTTTTTTTTCTTTTTATCGCTTTTTTATAGAATACGTTTTATTCCTGAAGGACACCCTCCTGCGTTTGGGGGTGGGGTGTTAATTCGACTATTATGTTTGTGTCACTTGTTTACAGTAATTCTCCATTGATTTTATTTTGCACCCAAAAATTAAACATATACGGAGGTGGCCGAAGCTTGGAGGAAAATTTGAGAATGACGCTGACCTTTCCTTTCAGGTATCCCTCCCGTACAGAGTTCCAGTTCTGTGTAATGTCGCATTAATAGCTCTCATTTAGTACTTTCAATGCATCACGGGGACAAATATATCTGAGGCATTTCGACAACAACGAAAACATGTTTGGGTACCTCAAGGATGTCTGCGTGCAAAATGGGTCGTGCAAAATGTTTTGTACATTCAGTAAATTCCGCGAAGAACTAATCCCTGACGTTGATAACTTTCAAGAATACTAATACCCATTAGTTTGCTTCTCCGCGCAATAGAAGACGCAAAAAAAAGAATAAATAAAGGAAAGAAACAGCTTCCCCCCCGCCCCCCCTTAACTTGCAATTAGAATAAGACATCCCGTGAACTGACGCTAATTATATGTACGTCAGTGTTCGTCATAGTTATGCGCTGGGGTTGGCAAAGCATAGAGCATGGGCTGAGCTTCAGTTATTGTTAAAGTTTAGCTGTTCTCATCTTTGATTGAACACGACCCATTACGCGAATGTTTGGCGATGCTTATTGTCATTATCCCGAGCACTCGACTCCGGCTCATGACAATCGAGCACGTTAGGATGCTACATGACTTGCGGAGCGAAGTCGTGATATCATGTGACGTCACGGTGTCATAACGCTAATAAATCTAAGGACGTCTTAAATTTAAATCGATTTGACGCAGTGTGTCACGCGACTACGTCACATGACGTTTTACGAGGCCACGTGACGTGACATCGCTTGACAGCATATATGGTGCCTGGAGCGCGTCTCCGACTGTGTTTAGCGTTCCCCCCCACCCACACATCTAAAGTGGTCCCAAAGAATCATCAAATGACATCACAAAAGCCCGGGGTGTTCTGCTGTCGGATGTCGCGATCCTGGCGGTTGCGGCCGTAGAAATGCTGGCGAAAAGCGCGACCAAACGCGAGTGTTGCTGTCGTCGCGGCGTCCCAACTTCTGGCTACTGAAGCCACCTTGAACTACCACACGGCAGAGCGACCTGCGGCAGAACAGCCATCTGCCACATCAACCACTGCTGCTGGGACACCGCCAAAATCGCGACCGGCAACAGCATGACAATTCTATGACCGTATGACGTCATCAGGCGCAAATCGAGGGACCACTTTTTTTTGGTCGGCGCAAGCCTCTCGAGACGCGTTCCAGGCACCCTACTTGACACCAAGCACGTCAAGTGACCGCGTGACACATGATTAATCATAGTGCCTAGAGTAAGTGAATGTCCCCAGAGTACCGAAGCTTTGTTTCAGAATCGATTCGCGGCGGAGAAGTCGCGCTCCAACCCATCCCAAATATAGCGCGGCCCTGTGCGGTCGAAGCGAAGCGCGTTCAGTCAATGTAACATTCGTTCTCGTGCGAGCTCTTCAACCACTTTCCTGGACTGTGGCGACACTGTTTTGTTTTTATTAAAGTTCTTTCCTTCGTTCCGAGTGGTGCGTGACTTGCTCCTCGCTATCTCGTCTTTCTCTCTTGCCTCGAGAGTCGAAAACACATCGAAGTCGAGTGGCTTACCGTTTGAGGCGTAAAGTTTCAAACTCATGAACAGCGCAACCGGAGCAAGCAAACGAGCCGGCAATAGCCAAACCAGATCCGTAACCACTTGATAAAAAAAAAGAGAGAAAATTAACGCATTTTTCGATGTCAGAGCCTACACCCGCGCGTACCCGCCGTGCCCGTGGTAACGCGGAAACGTATTACATATATTTTCTGTTGTTTTTGGGCCGATCCTCAAAATGGTCGACTGATAACTTCCTCCACGGGCTAAACCCAAGGAGGCTAGAAGTACTAGGAGAGGGCACGTTGCAATATTGGTGAAGCCTAGTCATAAAAAGTTTCAACGATGTTGTGGCCATTGTGACCGTAGATCTCTTTGGCTATTGGTGCGCGTGACATGTCACGTGTGAGATGGACGGTTGATTGTAGAAGGACTCCTTCCAGGCTTGCGCGCGCTCCGTCCGGTAGGTTTTATCAGATCGAAGGCTAGCTTGTGGTGTATTTTAGTACCCCATAGCTAGACGAAGGCTAGCTACGGTCACGTGATGTGGTCACGTTGGCGTGGTAAGTGAGGAGAGTAAGGAGGAAAATGAGAAAAAGGCGAGGCGTCAAGGGAGCATGGCTTGTGGAGGCTACGCGGCTGTCGTCATGCCCTCTCCTAGGCTTCTATCCTCCTTGGCTAAACCAGCCAATCAGAACTGGATTCTGCGGGATTCATTTTCGGTGAGCGGACTGAATGGGATTTGGGAACATTCAGTGACTCGTGCCAATACAAAAGCGGCAGGTGTACCCCCAATTCCAAACACTTTGCAATTTTGTATATGACGATTTGGTCAATATATAGAATCACAGCTGCCAGTTTTTATTCTCAAATATTCATTTCGTAATACTAACAAAAAAGAAAAAAAAAACCAAAAAACATGAACCGTTTTGAATTGGTTACCTTTATATTTTGTTCCGGTTCAGATCCAAGATGGCGGCGAAGATTTCGGTTCTGTTCAGTTCCGGTTCGGCTAAAAATAACGGTTCGGTTCCGATTCGACACCCTGCTCTGAACCAGCCGCGAAGGTTACGGCTCAAGTGAACCAATCAGCGTGTCGAAGTGAGGCACACAGGATACGCATCGTTGGACTGTTCTCCCAGAGAGGTCTCGCTCGGATTGGTTCAAGCCTTTCGGTGTGTACTTTTTGATGCACGGAAATCTTGGTTTTGGGCTTTTCGGTACACGAACTTTTCCTTGTACGGACGTTTTCGGTCCACTCACATTTCAGGGGAAATATTCTCAAATACCGTGATACATAGTTAAACCTCCCAGCATTTTGACAGAAACGCCTTATTAGAGGGATTTTGAGAGTTCCAGTATTCTGCTTCCAATTTTATATAAAATGAACGTCATCGTGCGTCATTCAATTTATATTTACGAGCCTACCGTTGTGCCACCGTCTTTCCGTTGGTTATTAGAGCAGTTGAAATCAGCCACTTCTAACTTTTTGAGCCCTTCTCTCGGAGAGAGAAAGATTCGTTTTCTGCGACCCGGGGGCCCTCTTGACGGCACGTAACGAAGAATCGTTCAAAAAGTAAAACATATCCAAAGATGTTTCCTTGGTTTTGTTTTACTTCGGTCTCACCGTCTCACTCAGCTTTTCCTCTCTTCCCAAAAATGCATTCTTTCGAACGTGTTGATGTGTGGCCGTCCTTTCCCCGCGATCTTAGAATGGACTTAGCGGACTCTACGAACCATCGGAGTCAATGCAACGCTCAGAAAGTATGACGCGACAAGAGGACAAAACACGTCGCTGCCCTTGTTGCGCCGGACCGGAAGGTCACGCGTTCTCCTTTGGAATGGCTCCGATGGCTCGTAGCGTCCGTGCGGTCCTGTTGAGACTTGAGGGACAGTCAGACCACAGGCCATTGACGCTTCTAGGGTTCTCTCCACTTAGATGAGAACCCTCCGTGAGCCGATGCAGTGTGGCAGGGAGGGAGAAGGATCATGTTACACGTGCTGAGGGGAAACGATAACAGGGCTGCTAGAAAGCACAGAAGATACAAACTAAAAGCGAGGCCCTGGCGCGGCTTCTCGATCCCCTTGAGGGATCGAGGTGATCGTGGCCTGGTCACCGCTCGCGAAAAACAAACTAACAAAGTAAATAGAAAACGACAATTTTCCATCTGCAGCCCTACCCTAAAACGAAAAGACAAAAAAAAAAAAAGTAAGAAAAGAAGTGTAGGGGTTAACAGACAGCTGAGTTTGGAGAAAGAGGAGTTTTCGTAGACCGTTTTCTCACTTCCTCTACGCCGGGGGTGCACAACATACGGCCCGCGGGCCGCATGCGGCCCGCGAGCGCTTTACTAGCGGCCCGCGGCCCGGCTCAGTACAGAAATGCCCTTACTATGCCATTCTACCCATTGAGCGCCCGCTCCGCTTGGCAAGCAGCAGTGAAACCCTCTGACCTACTTCTCTGTCTTCGACGAAGTAACTACGATTTCTCAATTCACATTTTCCCTCTTCACTAATCCGGCTGAGAACAATAAAACAGCATGTGCAGCTGTCCCTGTTCATGGTGTAGATCTGTGTCAACATGTCTGTACACGGAACGCGAAAACTTGTAGCTCTCTCTCAACAGCTACCTTCCCTGTTTCACCACGGACGCTATCAACCCTCTCCTTTTTTGTTGGGATTGTTAGGGGTCGCATCGTCGGATTGGAGGTCGAGGAATGCGATCCGACGATGAAACTGGAGCTTATCGATCTCCAGTGTCCACCGGCGCTGAAGACTATTGATCTCGAATTTCAGCTGCATGAGTTTTACAAAAACCTGGACAAAAACAAGTGCGGAAACCTGGTGGACCACGCCTAGAAATTGTCGCCACATTTCGGGAGCACGTATGTTTGTGAGCAAACCCTTTCACTAATGACTCTCAACAAGAACCGCCCTAGATCTTCCATGACGGACATGACATTGCGAGATGTGCTGACGACGGCAACGAATGAGATGACAGATGATATCGGAAGCCTGACCGCAGCCAAAATGTGCAACACGTTGCACTAGGTGCGGCCCGCACAGTTTTTTATAAACGAATTTCGGCCCGCCTAAATTTTTAATTGTGCACCCCTGCTCTACGCTCTCCGGAACGAAGACGCCTCTCCTGCTCATCCGCGGCGCTAGCCTTGCCTACAGAGTCCCAGATCTCGTAGCGGGTTGCGGAGCGGAGAACGTTGCGGGCCAGCGGAAACCATCTACGAGAACTCCCTAATGTGGCACTTGTCAGTGAAGTTCGCCTCGCATCGCTAAGATATTCCCTCACTGACTTTTCCAGCGTTCACTGAATATTATTCAAACCTACTGAGCTTAAAAAGGAAAGGATGGTGTACGTTCTTTCTGTTTTTATTCTTTCGTTTTTAAGTATTCATTATAACAACGCGCTCGAATTAACTGCTACTAAGCTATACACTGTTTTGTGTAGTAAAAGTGAGCTGTCAGGGGGGGCGGCAAACTCGATAGCGAGAACACTGGTACCACTCGGAGACCGCGACCGCCCATTCAGCGACAAGTGGCCCGCGGGCTCCGTGCAGCGAGCAACATGCGCGGATGAGAAACGAAAGCTGGCGTCAACCGGGAAAGACTGGACAGACAAGATCGCGAAGAGAGGGAGGGGGGGGGGGGGGGGGGGGGGGGAAGGGGGGCGGCGGCGGCAGGCGGGGAGGCGACAGCGGCCCGTTTCGGGAACAAGCTTCCCCTCGGGGGAATGCTTCCCACAAAGAGCGGCCGTCTTTAGTCGGATGCAGTGTTGTCGATAAACAGAAAACGTATTGTTTTCATAAAAATATCATCTGTATATACAAATCAAATAATGCCGGTCCTTGAAAAGTGCCCTGGACTCTTCAAGGACCGGATTTATGGCGAATTCACTGGGCGTTTTGAATCGCGCCGGGATCAACTTTTCTGGATCAAACCTGACTCTGCGGACAATTAACAACTGATTTGCTTTCGAGTGGAGTTTTTAAGAATTCACACTAAAATTTAAACCAGATAATACGTGTCATTGTCTTCCAAATTATATTGTGTTTATGTATAGGTATTAAGAGCGAAACACATGTACGACGAAACCGTAGGCGAGGGTTTTCAACGCTCTCCGGTGCTACGAAAACCTTCGCCCCCGAAGGACATTCCGGCAGTTCGCACGTCGAATCGGACGGTTTCGTCGTACATGTGTTTCGCGCTTTATTGAGCACGCCCTAAAACATTTTTACTATTTTTCGTTTTGTCGCCTAAGATTCTGTTAACTTCGTTATCATTATATCTAAAACGGTGCAATTTATATGCTGCAAAACGCGAAGTTAAGCGAATGTGCAACTGGCCTACCTCTTTCAAAGAGCTCATTTCTGTGCTCGCTCTAGCCAGAACTTGTACGATAATTTTTCATGTTTAAATTATTACGTCTGAATTCCGGAAGGCGGAAATTTCAAGGTTCAATCAAATCATTTTAATTTAGAAAATATTTAATTAGCACGATTGCACTTTCAAGGAGATAAAATGGAAATCTAAGTAATAAAATAAGAGATGTAACTTTAGGAACAGTCGAACGATGTTCATAATCTTTAAATGGCCATACACCGATAACTTCAGTGCGTGCACCTAAAAGTTCGTGCACCAGAAAGTTCCGCGCGCCAGAAAAGTCAGTGGACTGAAACGTCTGTGCACCGGAATTCGTCCGTGTACCGAAACGCTCGCAACAAAACGTCCTCGGACCCCTAAACATGGTATGAAACAGTACTTCTCGACGGCGGTGTATGATGATTATTCGTCTGTGCCACATAAAAAAAGTGGTCAAATACAGGTACTTTTTTGGGGCCGGCACTGATTATCTGCACTAGAAACACGCTTCTGGCTAGATTTAGCGGCCACCCTATCAGCGGATCGTGGTACTTTAAGTTGAGTTTTCAGTAAAACAAGCTTGTCAACAAGAAAGAAAACAATATTCCCTTTCTTGTTGATAATTGTTTTTTACTGATATAAATCCCACAAGCGTTGAAAATATCATATTTTGTTTTGATGATATTAGGCTTAGGTGGACGTCGGCTCATGGAAAAAATTAGCTTGTATTAATTACCTTTTATTCCACGCACCGTCGTATTCTCAAACTTTCGCGTTCTATCCCAACAGCTTCACATTTTCACGGAGTTCGAGCTTTCTGCGATGCACACGTAGTTTATTTATCTGGGAAAAAAAAAAAAAAAAACACGTTTCTCTTTCCTCGGGACCTCCCTGTACATCATTGAGTGTTTTGTGGGGAGCAAATTACCCTCTAAGAAAAAAGGTTGCCAATGGGGGGAAAATTGTTCGGTACGCCAAGAAAGAACTGATTCTCACAAAAGACTGCTATATGCGTACTATTTCGCTAGAAATGTTGTCCCCAGAAAAAATAACGTTTTCTAGGCAAAGAAAGCTAAAACGTACAAGCCAGAACAAAGTAAAAACATCACAAAAAATAATGTGCGCGCCCGTTTTTTTTTTATCTTTTTTATTTTAGAGTTGCTAAGGTATCGCTAAGTGTGCGGTTCGGAGCACACAGTCGCGGGCTCGTGTTTCAAACTGAAATCAATAAACGTTTTGCCATTATTGAATATTGTGATATTTTCCCAGTGGTGCACCGCTGCGGTGAGAGACTGTTTTTCTTTTCCCACTTTTTTATTGTTTGGCCTAAATCAAATGACACAATATTATTAGTTTGCCCTTTTCAATATTTATGGTGAGAAAACACGCGTCTGCGTAAAATGGGGGTTACAAAAAAAAAAAAAAAGAGTTAAATGTTTTTTTTTAGAGTGCATCTTTTGGGCAGAGTGTCGCAAACTGCCAGCACGATCTCATATAACACGCAAACATCTTTCCAGCGACGCCACGTGTTGGAAGGATGATCGCTTGTAATATAAATTCGATAAAACAGGATACGATAAAATGACTTTAACCGCGTATTCCGAAGGCCCGTTTACACACTTGCGTTTGCTTACGACCGAGTTCTTGTGATTTCTTCTGACGAGAGAATACACGGGCACGCTGGTGCTATTTACGAGGTCACTCTGGAACTGCATTTAATTAGACAGAAGGTTTTGCGATATTTGCGAGATCATAAGTACATATACTCCACGAGAAAAGGTCATTTATAAGATATAACATGATCAAAAGTTTTTCAAGCCAAGGAAGTAAGAATGATGCGCGACATAAATAGGAAATATACGGAAATGCCAGTGTTCCAAGGCTATGTGGCGCCAGTCACAAGTGTGCAACCCTTGACTCAAAAAGTTCTTTGTGTAAAAAAAAAAAAAAAAAAAAAAAAAAATAAGGCCTGACGCTTTTTTTTTTTTTTTTTTTTTAATTACGCTCGATTTTTTTATGTAACATGAATGCATGGATTGCGTGTCGGGTGCGGTTCCGGATTTTGCGGTTGCGGTTCGGGTGCGTATACAAAGTCTGCGGGTGTGGATCGGATTCGGGTGATCAAACAAACTATTATCCGCGCAAGGTTCTAACCATTTAGAAGCTTGGCAATCGAGACTACATTTCCTCCTCAAGAAGAAGGACATCAAATAAATGTTAAGCAGTAAAAAAAAAAAAAATATATATATATATATATATATATATATATATATATATATATATATATATATATATATATATATATATATATATATATATATACGAGAGAATACACGTGCCCGTGTATTCTCTCGTCAGAAGAAATCACAAGAACTCGGTCGTAAGCAAACGCAAGTGTGTAAACGGGCCTTCGGAATACGCGGTTAAAGTCATTTTATCGTATCCTGTTTTATCGAATTTATATTACAAGCGATCATCCTTCCAACACGTGGCGTCGCTGGAAAGATGTTTGCGTGTTATATGAGATCGTGCTGGCAGTTTGCGACACTCTGCCCAAAAGATGCACTCTAAAAAAAAACATTTAACTCTTTTTTTTTTTTTTGTAACCCCCATTTTACGCAGACGCGTGTTTTCTCACCATAAATATTGAAAAGGGCAAACTAATAATATTGTGTCATTTGATTTAGGCCAAACAATAAAAAAGTGGGAAAAGAAAAACAGTCTCTCACCGCAGCGGTGCACCACTGGGAAAATATCACAATATTCAATAATGGCAAAACGTTTATTGATTTCAGTTTGAAACACGAGCCCGCGACTGTGTGCTCCGAACCGCACACTTAGCGATACCTTAGCAACTCTAAAATAAAAAAAAAAAATAAAAAAAAACGGGCGCGCACATTATTTTTTGTGATGTTTTTACTTTGTTCTGGCTTGTACGTTTTAGCTTTCTTTGCCTAAAAAACGTTATTTTTTCTGGGGACAACACTTCTAGCGAAAAAGTACGCATATATATCAGTCTTTTGTGAGAATCAGGGCCGGCTTGCTAGAAACAGCGTCTCAGCTGAGACTGGGTGAAAGAAAGCACTGCCAAAGCCAGCGCACGAGGCCAGCGGGTCTCAAGCTGCGTCTCAAGACGCTCGCGCGCCCCAGCCTTTGCAGTGCTTTCTTTCTCCCAGTATCAGCTCAGACGCTGTTCTAGCAAGCTGGCCCTGTTCTTTCTTGGCGTACAGAACAAAATATATGTGTGTGTGTGTGTGTGTTCACAGCGTGCTGAACTTGTACCAAATTTGAAAACCTGTAATTTTTTTCTCAATCTAGAAATTATACTTCGCTTGGAAGACAATGGCACGTGCTGTATATGGCATAAATTTGAAATTTGAATCCGATGTACTCCAAAAACTCTACTCGAGAGAAAAATAATGAAAGATTGGGGCTGCAGAGGCATGTTTGGGAATGTTTACAAAATTCTTGGCGATGAATACTAAACTTTTTTTTTTTTTATATATTTTGACTGGTTATGTTATACATAGATTACTCAAAAAAGTATCGAAGGTTCGAGGTTGATCGCGAATCGAACATGACAGTCGTCAAAACTCCGACTTCCTTTCCACTTTTTTGGGGGATTTATTTGCCTGATGGTCATTTGTGAGGGCTCTGTGTTTTCGGGTAAATCCGAAAAGAATCTAAGAACAATCGCCGGTACATTTTCCGCCAATGCAGATTTCTAAAAAAGAAAAAAAAAAAAAAAAAAAAAAAACACAACAAAATTTCAGAGCCATAAACAAAAAAAAAAAAAAAAAAAAAACGAAAAAAAAATAATGGTGTTTTACAAATAAACTTTATACGAGCACAGTGTCAGTGGCCCTGAGGACATGCCGCTTCAATTTCCTTTGAAATATATAAAACAACTCGCAAAAGGGGTTTGCCCTTTGAGGTTCCTTCAAAACAGTGGGTCACGGTACCCGGACTCTATTTTGTTTTTGAAGTTTTTTTTTTTTAAATTATAACAACGCAGGACTATAAAATCTGATTTTAAAAGATTGGGATTTTGACAAAAATTACCTCTGATAAACCTGGAATTTTCAGCGAAAAACAAACTCCAAAAACACCCCCCGAATTTACGAGAAATAAACTCTGAAAACACGCGGAATCCTAGCCGCATTTGTGACAACATATAAGAAATTGAAAAGAAAATACGGATGCATCTCACTGCCTGCATTCAAATGATTTACTGATCAACCTTTGAGAAACTTAATTATTCATGTGCCACAAATTTAGGGTGACCATATTCCTCAAGGCAGACAACGGGAAATCCCAGCGGGGGGCGGGGGCTAAAGATTGAGATTGGGGGAAAATTTTAATGAAATAACTGCTTTCATTTCAAAACGTTACCATATTGCGCTAAGCCCTAAAGTCTAGGGAACAGTCACACTGCTTCGCGTCCTTCATTGGTGTGGGAGTATTTTTCCGACGACTGAAGTTTCCTAAGCAAGACTTTATCCTACAAGACTCGGTTGTAAAAGTCTGCGCAGTTATATAGACAAAAAAAAAATAATAATCATGTCTCGAAAACGGGACATGATTCTTTATTTGGACAAAAAGACGGGACGGCAAAAGCGGATCTCGAAAACGGGACTGTCCCGGCCAAAACGGGACGTCTGGTCACCCTAGCCACATTATCATTACAAATACTTCTGATCACATAAACTCGTAAATGAAAAAAAGTTTGTTATTATCCCCGGGCCATACATCGCTCCAAAATTGATTTTAATGATTTGTTCAGTCGACTGTTTAAGATTTTTCCCCCTCTTACTTCGTTTGTTAATTAGAGAAACATATTGCGATGGGTCGATTGTTTCTTCAAACCTTTTCCAAATATATTTTCCCCTCCCGGTAATTCTAAAAAAAAAAAAAAAAAAAAAAAAAATTCTTTATAGTGGGTCTTTTGTTTTGTTTGTTTGTGTTTAAAGATTTTTAGCTATAATTTATTTGTTTAGTAAGGCTCATTTGTTTTTGTTACCCATGCTCTAAACAGCTGGTTCGCTTTTTCTGACAGTCACTTCTCCCGCATTTCAGCTGGGGTACTGAATACGGACGTTTAAAAGTATTTTTTCGTTTCAAATTACTTAAAATCTTGTGTATCACGCCATGGTTCTCGTTGTCGCCATATGCGGCTGCAGATTGGGAAATGGTTAGATTTTTGGTTTGCGATTACACGGCGGAATCGCGGTATTCCGGGAGAAAGTGACGTGTTCTCTTTTACTTCTGGTAAGAGAAACGAACATGCTGCAGAGTCTTACAGCGTTCAAAACTTGAAACGATAGCTGCACGGCATGGGGAACAAAAATCTCATTATTGGTGCTGCGTAGCATGTTTGAAACGTCAACTTTGTGGTGGTTCCGATTTTTAGTATCGCCGCTTCAGTGGCGGTGGTGCTCCACTACAAAAGCACAATCCGTGTCTTTGCACAAAGCAGCCCCTAAGTGGGAGGGGAAGCTCAGTGGCCTTCGCGCAAAGCGTACGCCAAAACAGCTCGGTCGGGAAAAAAAGAAAAAAAGAAAAGAAGAGAAGACAGAGAGGGGGGCACCGTTTTGACGGGGCGTTTTTTTTGTGTGTGTTTGGAGGGGAGGGTACGCCATCTGTGGCGAGTACCGCGCCATCTGTTGCGAGTGCCGCGCCAACACGGTACTTAGTTTGCCCTTCTTCCGCAACGCGCCGCGTCGATAGCGTCGTCGCCATGGTAGGAGGAAACTGGAAACTGCACTTCCCTGGCTTCTGACGCGTGCATCTCCGCAGTATATGAGAAAAATAAAAAATGAACGCGTAGACCTTAAATATTAAAAAGTTACTAACAATATAAATTCAGTAACATTTTAAATTTAGTTGTAAAAGACATTTCTCTAAATAAATAGCTAATATCTGGAAATATCAGGAAAAAGCTTCATATGTATTTACTGCAGAATTATTCTGGCCAATGGCGCCTTTTTCGGCCCGCCAGTACCGCTGCCGTCTTTGCTGTTATCCTGCTACCGCGCTCGCTTTCTCTTTTCGCCAGTGTTATTTCCACTTTTAAAACTTAAAGATCAAAAGCGAGCGGACACGAATGAGCTGCTCTCAAGTCTGTGCAAGCAAGCAAGTGCGAGTCTCGATTTAGGACCGGTGATTGACAGCCTCCGGCTCGCCACTGTTCTCCATTTCATCGAGCACGGCTACAAGGGAATCGGAAGGTGAGTGACTTTTTAGAAGTTAGGCGTTGGGCTGTTCTCAGGGACAGTGAACAATTGTGTTTTTGAGGCCTGAGAACGTGAGGGCGGTGGAGCTGCTGTGTCGTCGGTGTGGACCTGACGCCGCGCCGTCCAGCCCGGGTACGGTGTCAGAGGGCTGCTTGGTCTCGGGTGCAAGCGAGTTCGGCTAGAACTCCAGCTATATTTGGGGCCGTGTGTGTTTTTCCCCTTATATCTGTTCCTCAGTTTCAGGCTTTTTTAATCATAAAGTAGACCAAGGAATTTGCTCTCCAAAGTTCAATCGTATTATTTTTTTTTTTGCGTGTTTTGTTTACACATGAATGGCTTTGATCGAAGCTACTAATGTTTCACTTCGTGTGCAAACGAAGCCGAAGCTACTAGCACAAGCATGTACCCCTGAACCTTGGCTTGCACTGCACGCTCGCGCGTGCTTGGCGGGGGCGCTGAAAGCCTCGCGTTTAGAATGAAGTGGATCATGGTGGGTCAATGTGTGCTTTCATGGGGCATAGTTTGGTGCTGGACTCGATTCTGCAGAAGCAAAATGCGAAATAGCGCCTATACCGTATTTGCATTCCTACAGTGGATTTCAAGCAGGTGCACAGTGCACAGTGTTTAGCACAGTAAAATGAAAGACTCAATTAATCAGATATATGTTGTTGTTAATACCATACATAAACTCTGATGTTGATTATATACTATCTGCACAAACATGAAGGCACACCATCATGTCTGCACTTTTCTTTGGCAGTTTCGTGATTAACATCGCTATATATATCCTACCTCTGAAAAATGCATGCACGTCTGCCCTCTTGCAGAGCACATTGTAGTCCAATCACTACAAAGTGCACCCAGTTGATTACGGGGCTTACAGTATGATGCAATTTAAGCATGTAATTTCAACATGGATATGTTCAATTTCCTTGCACGAATCACTTCCTAGGTGCCTCGTCGTACACTAGATGCACTCCATAGATGGCAGGAAATGGCCTACTGTGGATTTGTGGGAAAGAAGCTGTGAAAGTACATTTAATGCTCTGCTTTTGTATTTGAGTGGCACTCCACTTTTGAGAACAAATTTATTTTTGACTTTTTATTAAACCCATTTTTTTTTTTGTATTTTCAGGAAAGGCCAGTGAGCAGACATTAACGGACCTAATGGACCATAAAAATGCCCCAGGTAATTTCTACTATGGAATGTGCTATCCTTTTTACTACCAGTCAACTCGTCTACAAGGCAAGTTTGAACATTGTTATATGTGCCTATTTGTTTCCAGTGTTGTGAAGCAACATTTTTTGGTAATTGGCCACAAAAATAAAAGTTCAAAGGCTTGTATTTTGTGCCTGTTTTTTTAAGTATGGAACCAGTGTTGTATAGGCATCTTTAATATTCACCTCAAGGTCAAACTGTGTGGCAAATATGGTAAAATTTCCTTAATGAAAGTTGTCTGCACTCATCCCTTCAAATGGTTTTGCTAGGGTCACGAGATGTAGGAATGAGCTCACCACGGCAAAGACTACACTCTTTCACAACTAAAAAAAGTGCAAAAATGAGACAAAGGACGAGTGAGAGGAATGTTCACGACAGGCGCTGACTTACAACTGAATTTTTATTGGGAAGAAACATGAAACCCTCGAACCACGGAACACTGCCAATCTTATCAGTGTGATTACAATATTGCTTCATAAGGACACCGTTACAAAGCAATATTGTAAAGACATTGATAAGATTAGTGGTGTTTCATGTTTTGGTGGTTCGAGGGTTTCATGTTTTTTCCTAATAAAAATGCAGTTGCAAGTCAGCGCTTGTCGCTTACACTCCTCTCACTCATCCTTGGTCCAATTTTTGCACTTTTTTCGGTTGTAATGCATCACCAACTCGCTCAAGTTACCACTCTTAAGCCGCATTCCCACCGGCGATGTAAGCAGTCGCGCGATGCAACTAGATCGCATTGCAAAAAAATTAGATGGTCACACCGGCATGCGCGATGAACGAGCCCAACACCTTCGTTGGCGAGTCGTTTCTCGAAAACTCTCGCTCTGAACGCCGTTGATTGGCTCAGCCGCTCTGCGACTAGATTGCATCGCAAAAAAGTCGGGTCGAGTAGCGACTGCTCAAATCGCATCGCTTTTTGCCCGCGATAGTTGCTTTTGCGATGAAAGTTATCGCACGACTAGATCGCATCGCCGGTGGGAGCGCACCTTTGTGGTACACTACGCTTCACCATAACTTGGCTAAGGGTGAAAGCTGTGGCCCCCGTGAGCCAATTAAAGTGACAGAGCAAAGTACATGACAGCACTCCACGGGAGGAATGCACGACGGCTACATTGTGATGCAACTCGCTCTGTCTTGCGCAGGGGGGGGAAGGTGCCGCCGCTTCCAATGCACCCTCCTCAGAATTTACGGCGCTCCGTGGGGGCCGCCATGTTAAAACTTGATACCAGTGTTGCTGCATCTGTAGGTCATCTTTAAGTTAGAGCTGACGGAGAAAGTCTGGCCACGGCGCAACGCCGATGTACGCTGGAAGCTAGAGCCGGTTTGCTTTCGTTGTTTTTGTTTGGTCGGAGAAAATCTGGCAACAACGCACGTTCAACATGGCGCCGGTATTGCTTCGGCAGCTTCGGCAGCTTCGGTTTGACCACGTTTGACGCGGTTTTCGAGCACATGAAGCGAAGACGTGACCGGAGAAGTGCCCCTTGATGGTCCCGGAAGACGGAAAGTATCATTCGTAATCGTCGTGTGTGCTTTGAAAGCGAAAGGTGTCACAGGGTCCACGAGTGCGCAGCCACAAGCCAAGGTTCACGACAGCGGACCGTTGACTTCAGCGATCTCGTTCTGTTTGGTGCATAGAGACAGGTTTGGTGCAACACGGCGATGCGGCAAAGAGTTGAAACGTTCGTGGTGCGTGGTGCAGTGCTTGGAGGTAGAAGCCCATACTAACACGAAGCGCAAATTGGTTATTGTGGGGTTGAAATTCAGCGGTTTCAGTCCCGTCGTCGTCAGCTGATCCGGTCCAGGTGGTCCGGGAGGACGCAGTGAGCGCTTCTAAAAGTAAATCTTCCTTCCTTCCGTTTCAAAATGTGAAAGATTCTCGACGCATACCGTGAGTCAAAAGCTGCGGGCGTTTTCAACGAAATTACGTCGTTTTAATTGAACAAAGGACTCCGGATTGTTGTCCTAGACCTGCCGTTTTTATGCTTCGTGTTGTTGGCGTTTGCACAGCGACGCACACCGCCCGAGTAGATGATTCGGTCCTGCAAACGACCGGTCATACAGAATTTCAGGGAAACTTAAGTCACCACCGATATTTTCTTGTAAATCTCGTGTGAGTTCGTTGCGCTCGTCATGTGGTGTGAATAAATTAGGGCAACGTTTCCTACCTGCCTGTGGATGCACGAACTGAGACCATTTTTTACGTAGTGAACATAGCGTTTTTTCTTTATTTTGGAAAGAGGTGTTGGGGAATTTATTATGGTACAATCACTTGAGAGTTCAGAAATTAGAGAGAGTGAGTCATGCTTTTGTCTCTTTTCTCTCTGGCATTGCCCCTAGTTTCAAGTTGCAGTTTCAGTAGACATGCCTACTAGCAGGTACAAACTGCTCTAAAGCAGGTAAAAGACTGCTAAGTCGGGGAGGTGCGGACTCCGTGTTTCGCGCTTTTCGCAAGATGACTGGGTAAGTGCTTTTGCGAGGTATGCGGTATACACAAACGATTTTGTTACGCCCGTCGGTTGCGTCTCTCCAGCAAAACGAATAAGATGATCTACAAAGGCGCAATCACAAGCCAATATTTACGATAACAGTGCATATGATTCGGTGGTCCATGTAGTTGTATTTGATCCTGCTTTCTGCAACGCCGTGTCATGGTGAAGAGCTGGAGCGTTCACGGATTGTGTTGGGCTACCGGTTGACCCAGGGGCAACTCAAGAACTCCGTTTTTTTTTTTTGTTTTTTTTTGGTTGGGGGGGGGGAGGGAAAATCGAAAGCAAGATAAACAGGACTCGGGTTGCGCCTTTTGTTTTAACCGCCGCAGAACCACACTGCGCCGACAGCCCCTAGATGTGCGCCCCTGCTCCGACTTTTGGTTCTAAGCCGTGCTTTGAAACCGCCGCCGCGGACTTCAGTCTCGGTTGAAGCGACGGAGTGGTTCTCCAAGTTCAGAGTACAAGTGCGCCTGCTAGGGTGCGGCCTACCTTATTTCGAACCCTCGTCCTTGAGTACCGAGCCTCCTACCACCTGGCACCACCTATTTCACCTATTTCGGGGGATCCACCCATGTCAAATCGCCCTCCGTCGCCCCCCTCTTGGGTCCGCCGTTGGGTTGACAGAAGCCCGCGTCGCCCGCATCGGCACTGAGTGCACTCGGGCTGTTGTAGTGGCTCTAGGCTGTTGACGCTCAAGCCTTCCATCCGCGGCTTGCCGCCAGCTGATCCGGCTGCTCGACGGTGAGGAAGCGGCGAAAGTGACCTCTGAAGTAAATGTAAATCCTTGTTCATACAGTTATCCGGTGTCAAAGTGTGGAAGGTGTCCAACGTGTATTGAGGGCGGGAACTACGAGCGTTTTGCCTTGCTTTCGTAACCGAAACCAGAACAGCGAGATAACTGCCTTGCGTACTCCAAAATGATGAAAGCAATAAGTCGTCAAAAAACCGTTTCTAGGGTTTCAAACCAAGTAAACAAGACAAATATAATTCGACTTCGTTGTCTGTATGCAGGAGGACTTATGTAACACAACAATACATTCTTGTTCCAAAACGAAAAAGAAAGTAAAACTCAGTCCGCCGTATATGGCAGCAACTTCTCCGCTGCAAAACCTATGCTGGCAACGTAAGCGGTTTTAATATGGCAGCCTCCGCTTTGCGCCGCGTTCCCTTTCCCTCCTTCCCCCCCCTGGTCTTGCGGGGCTGCAGCGTTCGTTCTTTGCCATGTTATGGTAAAACAGTTAGTACCTCGCACTATGCTATTCGGCTACTAAAAGGTTTTAAAAGTGTCGTGAAATTTGTCTGTACTCATACTTTCTTCAACTTGATTTGTTAGGTCCATGTGGTCTAGCAAGGGCTGCCCACCACACCAGGGAGTGGCACCTTAGACCATGCCATTCAGCTACAGGTACGTTCCGATTCTGGTGTCAAAGTTGCGTGCTCTCATCTCTTCTTCATTTTGGTGCAGAAAAGACCTTGCCATGCCAGGGACGAACACCTTACACTACACTACTCAGCAACAGGTAACCTCCAAGTGTTGCAAAATTGACCTTCACTCATACCGATACCGTTTTCTTGTTTGTTTTCTTAGGGCCATACGGTGCAGAGAGGACCTGCCCATGCCGGGGATTGTCACCTTACAGTATGTTACACAATTACAGGTACTTTCTGGATGTACTATGAAATTTCCTGCACTGATACCTTCTTTGGTTCTTTGTTAGGGCCATGAAAAGACAGCTGCAAGATGACACAGGGCAAGATGGTTTCCCAATGCGTAAAGATTGAACACCAACCTCCGCAATGAATCAGAAGAGTAGGGCCACTAGAAGCACCTGTATGGATAGGACACGAGTGTAGTAATAAAACCATATTGCCAATATAAATTGGCTCAGGGTCGTCCTTTGACTGGTTACAACATATCCAGGCAACAGTAGAACGGATTTAGGACGCCATCTGAATATCCAAAACTGGTCTGCAGAACAAAATTGCACGTACGTCGGACATCCGCAATGGGATCCTCATTGCGGATGTCCGACGGACGTGCAATTTTGTTCGTTTGGGCGCTCTGTCGGATGTCCTGGGGATGTTCGTCGGACGTACACGGATGTTCGGTGGATCTGAATTGGATCTCTATCGGATGTTCCCGGGATATCCGAAATTGGCTTGCAGAGGGATCCCTTTTTGGATGTCCAATGGATGTGCAATTTTGTTCGCTTTGGCGCTCTGTCGGATGTCCTGGGGATGTTCGTCGGACGTATACGGATGTCCCACGGATGTTCGATATATCTGAATCGGATCTCTATCGGATGTTCACGGGATATCCGAAGAAATTCTGCCCTGTAGAAATTGGCTCGGGTTAGTGCTTTGACTGGTTTACAACATGTCTGGGCTAAAGTAGAATGAATTCAGGCATGCCATCCGAATATCCGAAATTGGCCTGCAGAAGGATCCCATTTCGGATGTCCGACGGACATGCAAATTTGTTACCTTTGGCACTCTGACGGATGTCCTGGGGACGTCCGTCGGACAGCTACGGATCTCCTGGGGACGTCCGAATATCTTGAGCGGATATCTATTGGATGTCCAATGGACGTCCAGTGGTTTGTTGGGATCACATCAACAGAAAATGAAGTATAGCATATATTCCACAATTGTCGATGAATTTGATGTCATGAAGATTGCCTCCTTGATGGTTTCTGTGTGTGTTTGTGTACAACTGGTTGTGTTTCCAAATTTCGTTGCCCCTCGAATCTTCCATTTTATGTATGTGACGAGTCTTGAGTTATGGCTCAGCACCTGTTTCACTTGTTTTTTCCTCACAGTCAACATGCCCAATTTATTCCTTTTACTCATAACTAACAGAGAGAGAAAACAGTCGACGTTGGATAAATTGTCAGCACCATTGAAGGACAACTCTGGTTCATTTTCAATATTAAGAAAGCAATGGAATTATCTTTAGCATCGTCTAAAAAGACCCCACGCCAATTACTTCTGCCTAATTCCACCTAAAAGTTGATGAAACTGACAAGCAAATTGAAGTTAAAGCAAGTAGACAGGCGAGCTGATTAAGGATAGACGTGGTAACCCTAGAACAGGGGACAAAAAAGGACGCAGTTTTGTGTCCGTCCATACTTTTTTTGTCCCCTTGCTCCAGGGTTACCATGTCTGACAAGCAAAGTTTGAGGTGTGCGAAATTACCAGAATCTGGTAATCCTATACTCTGTTCACCCTTAAGCTGAGACTAGAAGTTCCATCTTTAGCCCAAGCTCACTGGCTATTGCAGTGCCTTGGTGGCATGTGCCTGTGCGTTCACACTTTTGTTAGCAAAGGCAGAAAGCTTGCACTGAAGGTGCAGCTTCTAGTCTCAGCTAAAGGGTGAACGGAGAATAGCAGGCGAGGTGCAGCGTAGCCATCAATGCAGTCACCACCACCGTTTCTGCGCAACGCACCCTGCGCTGCATCCGTCATGCTCAGGGAGATTTGTTTGCTTGTTTAATACTGTGTCTAGCAAAATCTACAGGCGGTGCTAGCAGCACGCTCATCGTTGGCCATGTGATTTGCAGAATGCGCATGCGCTGGAATGTCCTGGTGTGCTCTTGTGCAAGCATGCATCATCGCCGGCAGCGTCCGTCACGTGTGAGAGAGCCACTTTTCGACCTTGAGCATGGCATACTTCTACAGACCCGTTGCGACATATTTACACATAGTTTGCTGAACTCCACTTCCTACTAATATTTTCAAAACGAGCCCTTGGGAAAACATGCCTTTATCTGTGCTAAAACACAAGCTGCTATTGCGGCAGTGCAGGCGTCTTCGAGTGTAGCAAACTGCCAATTGTAACAGATGACACTTCTGCCCATTTGTACCACATGGTTAGAGTTTGTAGGTGACGACACAAGAGCAATGTTGCTCGCAGGTAGGGTTCCGGATTACATTTGTGTTAAGCTTTAAACGAAGACTGTGCAAAAAATACGGTATTACACTTTTTTAGAAATAATTTGTGTAGAACCGTCTCTTATTACCTTGGGATCTCTAATCAACCATGAACTCAAATTCCTTGGAATTGACCGGAGTTGCCGTAGCACAGCTAAGCAATCCAGCTCACTCTAAGCTATCTGGCCACTATCGTATAGTAGGTTTGTGCGGAGATTTAAATAGTAGCTACGAATAGTGCGTTATCTGATATTCGGTTAGAGACGATCTGCAACATTCATGCTTTTTGACGTGTTAGCAAAGTCACAATTGCGCCAAGTTGGTGATCTCCGATGAGTGTGCTTCTTACCGCGCACCGGTGCACTGCAGGAAAGTGATACCTGCAAAGCAGGCACAGTGTTTTTGCGATTTTTGCTTCACGCTTCACTGTAGTGCAATAGTGCAGCCGTGTGCTTAGGGGAAAAGCACACTTTTAGGGCGAGATGGTGAATCTGTGCCTGGTGAATATAGAAAAAGTCAGAGGACACCTAAGACTTCTTATGAGTTGTGAATCTGCCAAAGGAGTTGAGGAAGGAAAGAAGAGAAATGAGAAGAGTGAAAAAAAGAAGTCAAGGGTGAAAGAAGGTAGGGGATAGTAGAAGATGTGGTAACTAGACTAAATCATCCTGGCCAGGCCTTACCAGGACTCCCGCCTATGAGACGCGGGGGGCCCCGAAGTGGTGTATTGTCTCGCCCGGGGGGCCCCGAAGGGTCCAAACCTACCCCGGGCTTGGCTCAACCACCAGGATGCCCTTTTCCCCAGACACGAGAAAGCCACGCACAGCCAGACATGGGCGAGCGAACCCACATGGCTCGGGGTCTGTGGAGACGCCACTTTCCAAACACCTGCTTTCACAGGTGCCCCCTGCGGGGTACTCTATTTAAAACCGGTTATGGTAGGCCTGGTAACAATTTCACATCTCAGCACAACATGATGCTGTGCTGAGCCAACTTCCTGGTTATTTTTTATGAGGTATGGCTACTTATTGCGAGATAATATCCTATGTGTTGCACCATTAGTAGATCTGTGCTTCGAACAAGTTTCTCCTGCCATAACCTAGCATATCTTCTCAAGCCATTCAACCAATAACTGGAATGCATTAAGGCCCTGTCACACTGAAGAAACATGACGGCAAGAGCAATACAACACATTGTCCAACAGTCGGGCAACTTTTTGCTCGCTCCCAGTCTTGTCCGACAAACCTGTCACATCACTGCAACAGCTGCACAACATGGACGCCAACTAATATGTTGCCTCGGTATGACAGCTTTCGGCAACAAAAACAGCACCAACTTGCGTTGGACAACATGTGTTGCCCTGATTGCTGGCTGAGCGAATTTCGGGCTTCAATGGCAGAGCTAGATCCCTATCAATAATGTCTTACTTAAATAAAGGATTGGAAAACGTTATCTAACAATACTTAAGGCTGGTCTGCAGCTAAAATAATTTGATGAATGTTTTTACTGCGTAATTACAGGAAGCTACTGTCAAAGTGGTCACAGCTACAGTCGTGAACATTCAGATTGCAATTAGGATTTACATGCCTACTCACCCACTGATAATGTACAATAAAAATAATCCAGGAAAGCAAAGATTAAAAAATCTAAGCATTAGAACGACCACTGTGATCATGATTGTTGATGCTTGGAACTTGGAAATGAGCTGCTACCAGACACCTGATTTGTTTCCAAAATACCCAGGACGTTTTGGGAAATGAAGCGATCACATAGCAGGCGGTAGGCAAAGACTGTTGAAAAATATTTATTTCACCGATTGTTATGACGACCGATCATGTCGGTGTTGCAGTCTTTAAGCACTCTCAGTTCAGCTCAACACCATGCTACAAAAGACGCCTTGGGGTACTGCCAGTGCTAATTCAATTTTAAAGTACAAATAGGAACTGCACGAAAGAAAGAAACTGACAGAAACAATTCATACCATGGCGTAAATTCTGAACATATATCAGCGGTCTCACTTTCCTCGGTTAGGCCTATCTGCTTTGTCAGCGAATGAAGAAGATTTTGATAAAATAAAAGGTAGAAAACACTCCCCATGTCTAGTTTTCTAATCACAATTACTGGTCGATGTCGTCCCGTGGTAATTACCGGTTGTTCGAACGCACTAGCACTTTGTAGAGTGACATTTCCAGTGACGCCGCGACGCACATGTACGAAGGTAAACAATCAAGATGGCACAGTGTTCCCCGTGTTGTCCCCGCCGTCAGCACGGTGTGACAGGGTGGTCGGACAAATCGGGCAACATGGCTGCCGGGCGGCAGAACATCTTGCCCGACTGTTGTTGCCGCGATGTGACAGGGCCGCCGGCAACACAATTTTTTCATGCTGCTGGATAGAGTTGTCCAACTGTTGCCTCAGTGTGACAGGGCCTTTACCTCGCTGAAGTTGCAGGATAAGAAAAGCTAAACAAGCTCCTCCCGCAAAGCCCACAACTCTCCCCACTTTAGCAGAGCGAATGCTGGAGAGGAAGCGAGATGACTCGGATCGATCCTCTCTCGCTTTTTTTCTATCGCTCACTCTGCTAAAGTGGAAAGAGTGGGGCGCACTTGCAGGGACCTCTCCTAACCTGCGTAACGGAGCATAGTTATTGTCTTTATGGTAGGGGGACTCCGAAATGACCCATCTTCCTCAAAATAAATCGGCACACCAAAAGAGATTTGCCGGATGGGTACAAAAATGCATGCTGAAAAGTCTGCTTTCTATTCATTCATAACGCTACCTGCGACCAGGAGACTAACACGCCAGTCGTAGTTCAGGATCAGGAAAGAGGCGAGCACAGGGGCAAGGCTCAGGGAGATGTTGGACGAGGCAGCCAGGATACCGTATGACGTTCCGAAGGAAGAAGGAGGGAACCACTGCGGGGAACAGATTAACTGTGAGCAGGCTTATGCATGCACACATTAGCAGTCCATATAGAGTGGAACACATGGATCCGAGGGCCTTAGTGAGAACACGGACGTTAGGTGGAAGATTCCTAATGTTTATACTGTACAAGCACTGCTGAAGAAGCACGCAAACAAGAAACATCATAATCGTGTTTTTCTTCCAGACCTTTCAAATGTTACCCTATAAACCATTAGACAGTTTCCCTAATTGCGCGCAGTTGTTTTGCACCCTTCGTGTTGATATGCACATCAACATTAAATGTGGTCCTTATGTACCAAGTAAGAACACTTTTTTTCAATGTTTGCCTTTGTCTGGGAGCACTTTTTATTTATGTCCAGAGGCTATTAATTTCTTCAAAATACATTGAACAAACATATACCGTAATATCCCGAGTCATCGCCCATCCCCGAGCCATCGCCCACCCCATTTTTTGGGCCAATATCGATTTCCAAAAAAACACCGAGTCATCGCCCACCCCTTCAAATACCCCAGCGCGGACTCAGCGATCCGTGAACACTCATGCTACCCGAATGACGCGGGACGCGGCCGCGGACCTTACAGTTGGAGGACGTCCGTGACAAAGTAAAACGAAGGAGGGAAAGACACTTCTTTTTGTTTACGCATTTCCTCCGCGAGCGACCCCGAAGTGGTTGTGTATCCGTGCGAAAAGAAAACGATGGAGATAACAAAATAAGAGTTTGTTAATGTAACCGCGGAGTGTTAGGTCAGTCTGTCTCCGCCGAAGTAAGGTCACCGCGAACCCGCTCCTTCTTCCCGCCCGTCGCGACCGCGGTTGTGCAATATTTTAGGCAAAGCCAACGCGTAAATAAAGCTTTGCTGGAACGTAGACGTTTGCAGAGCGTCCCAACCGTGCATTGATAGCCCGCCGTGCACCGACGCACGTATGTACGCACCAAACAAGAAAGTTGCGCAAGAGCTTGTAATTGACAAGGCGCCCGACTTGGCCCGACGCCAAAGTATTTGCCAACACGACCGCCGGCTTTCCCGCTTTCCCAGCATTGCTCTTGGTCGCTTCTTTGGTCTGCTCGCTCGCTCGCTCGCTCGCTCGCTCGTTGCGCCTGGTTGGTTTTTCCATTTTCTTGTAGACTTTTCTTTCTTTTTTTTTTTTTACTAACTAGGAGAACATAGTGGTGACATTCTTTCGCGGAACAAACGTTCGCGCTATATGCAGATCGGCGGTGTTTCTAGCGCGTATGCAAGCAACGGACTTCGCTATAGTAAAATATTCTTTATTGAGCATTTTTTTCTATAAAACAATGAAACTAAATCGAGTTTTGAGTTTGATGTATCTCTTGTGCATCAGCGCTAGATACGCAGAGAAAAATAGGCGGTTTTTTCCGCTTTTTTTCAATTGTTTGTGCTCACCCACCGAGACATGGCCCACCCCACTTTTTTATGAATTTCAGGCGGTAGGGGGGTGGGCGATGACTCGGGATATTACGGTAAACCTTTTTCGTTTATTCTCGTCTCCAGTCACCTGGTAGACATATTCGGTATGTGCGACAAAAAATAATGAAACATTTTAACCTGCAAATAGTACAAGAATAGAGGTGAGACAAAATGAGAATGGGTGACAGTTACGCTTATATCCTGGATGTCTTCTATTGATGTGGCAACAGCAAAGCTATGTTTTCGCCCATACCGGAAGTGACGACATTCAAGATGGCAATGCCTTTGTGGAAAAGGTGCATGTCCCCAAGGGGAGCCAAGGGATGTCAAACTAATCACTGGCGGCGGGGCTGCTTGATTCACGGTTGCCAAGCGGTGACCGTCGAACTCACTGTGATGCACGCTTGTGGCCTAGTAGGGGTCGCACAGGGGTCGAGCAGAGGAGGAAGGGCTCTGCCCCGCTGGTTTTCCCCAGGCTGTTCCATTGGCCAGTCCTGAATTTTTTTTTCCCTTCCCAAATTGGCTTCACTCTGAAATTCACACTTATCTCATGATCCAATTCATTTTGTTCGGATTGGTTTTAAGTCTGCAGTGCCTTGCGGCGGGAGCGGACAGAGGCACATTATTTTTATTTCTTCATCTCTGTACTGTTGCGAAAGGCCCCAGTAAATGACCTTCCCTATCTATTCCGACCGGCACCGGTGAAACGTCGCCACGGGGCTTTGGTCAGCTGTGCCCGGAAACGAAGCGAGACGTGACTTGGGGGCACTGTGCACCTTGGTGCAAGGGGATCATCGAGTTGACCAACGCGTCCTTACTTCCGGCCCCTCCCCTTGCTGCTTCTGTCTCGCCTAAACGTACAGCGCCATCGACAGTCTTGGGACGCCCTGAACAAAGGAGGGGGCTTTGCGCCCTATTCTCAGTTTAAAGCGCTGATGGGATTATCGTCTTAGCGTGCGAAAACCAAGAATCTGCACCTGGGGGTAATTATCTTTTTGCCCCATCCGGACTTCGACGGCACCGGTGACCGACCAAGGGGCGGGAAGGGGCGTTTTTGAATGTAACGAACACTGACCACGCCGTTTTGGTCAAGGCAGGGACGATAGGAATTCCCTACTAGGGATGTGGGGAAAAGTAACGTCATAAAAGCAGCAGCAGGCGGCTGCTACTGTGTGTTTTCAACATTGTTCTTCCGTTCATGTTGTAAACTTGTCCATGGGTATATATATAGAGTTAGTATTAGAGACACACCTCCTGCTCCCTGGTCCTTCACGATTCCGGGTTCCTGATGAGTTCCTGCCCTGGCTCGGCTCCCTGCCACACACCAAAGTTCTTGGACAACCGCTCGGTCCGAACAGGCCTCAAATCAATTATGTATATGCCGCAGGGTCTGTGGGTTCAGTATTAGCCCAATCGCCAACTTGCCGGTCACAAGTTCCGTTGTTAATCTCAGGTGTGATCAAAGGCGGATTAATGGGTCAGGCTTGGGGGGGGGGGGGGGGGGAGCGATAGGCATTCGGCTGGCAGCAGGGAGGGGGGGAGTCTGCTGAGATATGACATTATGGCCGAAACATCACCCACATCTATCTTGTTGGCCCAATATTTGCTTTCACCAAAAACAGACCTTTTGGCTGGTGTATATCAATTGTTTCATTAAAAGAAAGTTGACCTTGGGGGGCTTAGGGGGGGTGGTCGCCCTCCCCCCTAAATCTGCCCCTGGTTGTGATCCTATTTGGAGTACCTGCTGGAGCAGCTTGACAAGGGCTGGCCAGCCACAGCCCTGGGCGATGCCGTTAAGGCACCAGAGGATGGACACCAGGTAACCCGCCAGGGAAGACACTGAAGTTGCGCTGAAGCCCAAGGTGACCAGCCCGCTCAACACCAGTCCCACGCCAAACAGCAACCGAGTGCTAAGTCGGTCCGCAAGCACCCCGCACGTGAACTTGCTGCCGGCATAGGCCAGGTTCTGGGCACTCATCATCGTACCTGCATACTATTTGGCATTAGACGTCCATACATCCCTGCACATATTTCGCGCCCTCTGTTTGCCACGAAGCCGCGGGCAACTCTTACAAGAATTACCTATATAAATTGCAAGTGTGACATCAACTGTGAAGCCAGCAACAGACACTACTCAAGAGTGTGCGCTTCTAGTGGCTGCTGTGCTAATTATCCGAGGCTGCCATATTTCTGCCGCTCACTCTGAGGATCTATTTGACACGAGAGCTGCGTTGGCAATCAGCGTGGACTTAGATCCAAACGTAATGAACACGAATGTTGTGTGAGCACTCGGCAAGGATCTCTTGCCAAGTGCTCACACACGCGCAAACTAGCGCTGCCCTGCGCGCTAGTTTGCGCGCAGGACAGCGCAAACTAGCGCACCCGCGTTATGGTGATCACGTGGACGCCGTTCAGCCAACACCGGGAGGAGAAACTCATGACGTCATCGTTCAATTTTGCTCCGAGAAGTAAAAAGAAACAAAATGTGAGAATGACGTAGACATGCCTTTGTCGTAGTGGCTCAACGTTGGCCGCTCCAACTCCGTCACGTTGAATGCGCTGACGATTGCACCTCACGTCGCACGCTAGAGTTGGCAAATTTCGGCGACTTGGCTCACTTGAAGGTTTGCTGGCCAGTTTATTAAGGCCACGGTCCCACTGAATGTGGCAGTTTAGGTACTTTTTGGCAGGCCATTACTGATCTCCTTTTAAATACTGTTTTGTGGGATTGATGTCATTCGAAAGGCAATGCAATCCTCTTTCATTTGATATTATATATGTGTTGGTTTTTACCGTTCATGCGCGTTTGCAGCGTTGCTAATATTATGGCGCGGACCCTCACTTGCTCCGCTAGTTCATGTTTTATGAACGATTCATTAAAGATAGCACGGTTCCAATATAGCAGTTTTGTTAAGATGATGTCGGAGCAGAATGTGACGATACACTTTTTTGGTATTTGCACTACTTTGTTTTTTTCATCCCTCCAAATATTGCCCTAAAATTGACATTTTTCAGCACAGATACGTTTTTAATGACAAGCGCCAGGGCAATGAAATTAGCAACAGATGTAGTGCTTATAATTGGTAATATGCAGAAAAAAAATTGATGTTGTGTAAAATTTGTTTGTTTAGATATTTTATATCAAACATAGCACTTTTTTGTGCTTCGAGTCATGGTACTTCAAATGCCGCTGAGGAAATAATTAAACTATGATAAAACCTTTTATAACATTTAGAGCTGCAATGGTTGCGCAAGAGGTGGACGATGGCTTTTTTTCATTTTCAAAGTCATAACGCTCCAGGAGCCCTTCAAACTTACCTGTTTTTGACGCGTATCTTTTTTGGACATCAAACAGATTTATTGGCATCTAATTGCATTTATTGCTTGGAATAGATATACATTGCGATGTATTAAGTTTTCACAATGATCTTGCTTTGGTTTCTTAATAGGTGTAGAGCTTAGCTAATTTTAAAAACAATTAAAAACTGTTTGGGTGTTTTGTTGCGCTACCTGGCGGATGGCAGACAAACTGCTGATTTTTAGTGTTCAAAAAATTTCCGAGGGCGGCGTTGGCGTCTGTATCATCATCAATCTCCGTGTCTTTTTACCTTCACATTTAAAAAATATATTGGAAGATTTACTATCGATAAATGAATGGTTAAAGTACTGGGTCATGTTAATAAATCTAAGACAAATAATTACACACGCGTAGCGTGATATAATGTGTTCATTATTCGATAAACAATAAACAATAAAGACGAAGATCAATAAACAATAAAGACGAAGAGGAAAATAATATACCCGAGTTCACTTCATGCCTAGAGTCACTAAATGAGCTTCAAAGTATCGGCACTCCGTTCCCCAAAATGGACCTTTTCCGAGAAGCGTTCTGCGCACGCGCGAGCGCCCGATGCCAAGCGGCGGAAGTCGGAACGAAAAATCGAGGAAAATCAGAAGGAGGCTGTATATCAGCAAGTAGAACACGTAACTGCAGCATATACATAATTGCGTTACACAAAAAAAGAGCGTCGACGAAAAGGAAAACACGACATTTGGGTGGACGCCATAGATGCCCCTCTTTAAAGTCGCGTTGGGCAGGCGCCGCTGCTGAGAGAGCGAAGAAACTGGTAGCGTATACCTCCCATTATCGATTGGTAGCGCAGGTAGGTCACTTCCTCGATTTTTAGTTCGTGCAGTCACCGCCTGGTGCCGTTGGTATGTGGAAAAGGTCCATTGTTTTGGGCGCCGCCATTTCGGGTCTTGTTCAGAGCAAACGCAACTGCCGATCGTCATGATCCAAAAGTATGACTTTCTCAGCATTAGATGCGGTGCTAGGAAGCTGATGCAATATTGCAATGCTCTGTCGCGGGTTGTTTAAGCATTTGTGGGGGACGGAAAAGCGTTTCTTTTGATTTTAGATAAAGCTTCAGGTAACTGGCAACCATGATTTTAAGCCACAATATGGCCAAGTGTTGTTACTCTGAACCGTAGCTAATTTACAGGCACAAGCGGGAACAATGAGGAAGAGGCAGGTGTCAAAAGGTATTGGCTTGTGGAATCCACGGGGCTTACGTCATGGACCCTCCAGGTATTACAAGCCTCTTGAACAAGAGCATGAAGTGTCATTAAATAAGCTACGCGTCAGAGTAGCGACACTTGGCCATATTGTGGCTTAAAATCATGGTTGCCAGTTATTTGAAGCTTTATCTGAAATCACAAGAAACGCTTTTCCGTCCTCCACTTTAAACAGTGTGCGACAAAGCAAAGCAGCATTACATGAGCTTCCCAACACCGAATCTAATGCTGAGGATGTCGCACTTTTGAATCATGACGATCGGCAGTGGCGCCTGCTCTGCACAAGCACCAGAATGGCGGCGTTCACAACACTGCCGGGGAAGAGAGTGCCGATACTCTAAGCAAAGCTAATTTATTTGCTCTAATTCCCGCGAAACTCCTTTTTCCTGACTGAAACTGAAAGTAAGTATGAATATACAGCACTATTATAGCTTATTTAGTTATAACCAACTACACATAATGAGAGGAGGAAGCGGCCGGGTACGAGGAACGGGGGTTTTATGTGCGACCGTTCTCCGTCTCAAAAGAGAGAACGCGCGAGCTTGCGCTGGTTTAAAAAAGGCATCCAAAGAAAAGAGGCGGCACGCTGTGCTCTTTGTTATTATGCGTCTAATTGCAGATTGTTGTGTGTATGTTTATACAGCCGGAAATTAGTCCGCCTTAGTGGGCGTCTGACTCTCAGCTGTAAATGAGCAATTTAGCCAGTGCGGTTCAACCGCAAACCTGGGGTCTTTAACGTGCACCACGCAGTAGTGATACACGACCTCACGCCGGTTCGACGCTCTTCCAGATCAAAACGGGCAGGGGCGGGGTGGCTTCTGCAGCGCGAGCTTTCGCTCCAAGTGGTCCGAGCTGGTGTGCGCTAGACCATGCACTCGGCCACCGACCCCCCCCCCCCCCCCCCCCGCGTCTAATTTATATACAGGTATAAGTATTTGAAGATCGACGATGGACGTCGATCGTCTCGAGGTAATGTAACGTAATAACATTATATAAAGATAAACTTGTTGAAGGACTGAACGACTCAATTTTTCAATTCTTGGATTGTTATATGGCGATAGCCTATTGTACCGAGTGAAACAAGGAGACGGTAGGCTCTTTAAATCGACCGGAAAATTCGGTTTCTTAACCTATCGCGCTACGACTTTGTGCAGCGTTGCCCACAGATGGTGCATTTTTTTTGTAAAATCTGCAAAGAGCGAACTTACCTGAGGAAAAAGTAAAGAAAGAAAAGGCTTAGCTCCTATGGAAACGCAGCGACGCCACCGGTCTGCAATCAACACTGCGCCGTTTCGCACGGTACACAAGAGATGGCGCGACGAACGCCGCCAACGACCGAGCAACGACCGAGCCGAGAGCCAGCGTCTTTAGCAGACAATCTTTTCGACTCAAAAGCGGAACGCGTTCCGCGGGCGGCCAGAGTCGCAGAAACAAAAACAGGCGCGGTAACAACAAGGTACTGCAGTTCCTTGTCTGCTAAATACGCCGACTCTTGGCGTCGTCTGCTCGTTCGTTGGCGGCAGTTGGCGTCGCGACCGCTTGCGCCATCTCTTGCCTCCCGTGCGAAACGGCGCCGTGTTGATTGCAGACCGGTGGCGTCGCTGCGTTTCCATAGGAGCTAAGCCTTTTTCTTTCTTTACTTTTTCCTCAGGTAAGTTCGCTCTTTGCAAATTTTACGAAAAAAATGCACCATCTGTCGGCAACGCTGCACAAAGTCGTAGCGCGATAGGTTAAGAAACCGAATTTTCCGGTCGATTTGAAGAGCCTACCGTCTCCTTGTTTCACCCGGTACTTACTGTTGATGAAGAGCAATATGAGGTGACGAGGTAATGATTAAATGATGAGGCTCTATAAGGACGACGACATTAGTGGGTGTCGAACCACAACGTACAGTCCCAGACTTGTTTCAAGTATCGTGTACCCAAAGACTTTCTTCACCCGCAACAGAAAATGGTAGAATCAATGAGGATGCTGCTTTACAACTGTACGTGGAACAGGAAAACTGCACTGTGCAGAAGTGCGGCTTATTCGTTAATAGGAGGGACGGATTTCTAGCAGCATTCCCTGATTGCAACTACTTGGAACAAATGGCCTCGTTGACGTAAGGTGTCCCCGTTCCAAAAGATTCTTGAAGCATACTTAAACCGCAAAGGAGTACGAGGCGAAAAATAAGAAAAAGGAGCCTGGTGTGAAAGGTCCAAATCACCACCATAGCTTCTACTATCAAATACAAGGGCAGTTACACAATACACAAAGAGAGTTTTGTGATTTAGTTATATTTACACTGAAGGGCATTGATATCCAACGTATTCAGAGAGATGGCTCCTTCTGGTCAACCAACATAGAGACTTTTCTACTCAAGTTTTACATGAAAGGCCCGACTTGGGCTGAAATTCCTTACGTAGACGAGTTGTCCGACCGAATAAACTGCAATTACTCCCGATCTGGGAATCTCTCAATCTTCGTTTGTAAGCCATAGTATCATGAGATCGAGGGGTGTGGTTCTTCGTTCGCCGAATATTGCTTCGGCGGGTGTTTTTACCGTGTTAGATGAGACCGTCGCGTGCAACTTGAACAACAACCTGGCGATTCTTCACTGAACTGTTCTTCCGTAAACTTTCAAAAGGTCGTTTTTTTTGTTTTTTTTTTGTTTCGCACACCATCTGTTCTGCATGCCCGTTAGTTGCAGGATGGTATGGAGCACTAATGTGATGCCAGATGCCGGTTTTTTTCTTCAAAAACTAGTTTATTTTGTTTCAAGCAAGATTTGGCGCGTTTTTAGAAAAAAATAATTTCGGTAGGGCAAATGTAGGTAAAAGAGAGCGTAGAACGTCAATGACGTGTTTGGACGCCGTGGCAGGCATCGTGTAAACTTCCAGCCACTTAGAGTATGCATGGCCCATGAGTCCGCAGATGCGGATACGTTTTGCCACCCACCGATTGAATAGTGGATCGTTTGCAGTTACTGTTCATGATGGCGTTGGACTCAATGAAGACTTCGAGTCTTTCCAGAAAGTTAGCCTAGGTTCCAGGACTTTTGTCGAAAGCGGTAAGTGTTCGAAACGTCGACAACGTCGGTAGCCACGTGTTGTGCTTGACACTGGCTACTTACCATTCGCTAAGAAACTTGCTTGTTCGTCTGCCACGAGTCGTCCGATATCAGCTCATCACCGCAACACCATCTCCCGACAAAAACGCATGCCCATAGTTAGCAATCACGTGAACTTATTAATTCCCGAACGCTCATAACTTGCCGTCGCTAAACGCCGTTCATTCATAGCGTCATCATTGTAAATAAACGTCTTCCTATTTCTTCTGATAGTTTTCATCATATTCCTCCTAAGTTGTATTTACAACATTATGTGTGTCGGTACTTCCGAAAATATTGCAACGGCGTTTGTTTTCTGGGAACACCCCCCCCCCCCCCCCTATAATGTAACAACCTTTACAACATCTTCCGGACCCCGTGAAGCATAATATTTTTTTAACGTTATTTTAGTCGTCATTAAAATGGTGAGGTAAGTAATGTAAATCGCGAAGCAGTTTACTTGACGTCCGCCCCCACTGGTGTCTTGGTAGATGGAGTCAACTGAGCGTGCATTCCTGCAGAAGAAATTCTCATTTATAGAATATTAACACGTCAATCAACATTTGATTCCTTCTTGGTAAGATTTATTGCGAAAGCCCGTTACAACCGCCGAACCGCATCTCCCTATATCAGACAACAATTTATACCCAGCCTGACATTCTCGCATACATCCGTTTGCTGGGCCACGCTACTTGAGCTACTTGAGCTATATAGCTGAGCACAGCTGGCACAGCTGGCAGCGGCGCGAGCTAGGCCACGAGGGGAACGTGATGGTGCTCGAGCCATCCCACTGGTTTCGGCCACCCCACGGGTGCGTGTCGCCATCTATTGGTTGAACTAACGCCTTGTTCAAGATGGCTGCCGTGGGACCGCAGCCTTAAATATGTAGACGGAATTAAATCGTAATATTTGACATGGGGTCTTCCTATGTGATACTGAAGAGGGCTACATAGTTTTCTAAATATCAAAAATAAAGCGGAGTTGCCCTTTAATGGTTTTCAACGATACCAAGAGTTTCTGGGATAGGTGGACATATTGCAACACTTTTTTTTTTGCACTAAAAATTAATTATGCAAGACTATAATCATCCCTAATAGACCTAATGAGAGTGACTAATATGAAACCAATCTTGTTTCTGTACAATGGATATAGTCTTTACACAAAAACTTTTGGCAAGTGTTTGGTCAAACACTGTTTTTTTTGCCATATTTTCTGGAAGGATCGTGACACTGGCGACGAGGAACCGTGGCACTGCACCAACGTGCACGGTTCGGCCCACGCCGCCGAGAGAGTCGGAACACAGCCACCCGCTCCTGTTGCCATGCCGCTGTACGGGAGGCTCGAGCCGTTCGAGGGAGATGGGTCCGCCTGGCCAGTCTACGAAGAACAACTCAACGTGTTCTTCCGGGCGAACGACACGCCCGAGGCGAAACAGCGGGACATCTTCTTGGCCAGCTGCGGGACCCGAGTCTTCAGTCTCCTGCTCGACCTCCTCAAGCCGGCCACACCGCACGTCAAAACGCTGGGTGAGCTGCTCGCCACGCTGCGCTCGCACTTCAGCCCGGTGCCGTCCACGCTTATGGAGCGGTTTCGCTTCAACAACCGGAGCCGCCAAGACGGGGAGACCCTCGGGCAGTTCGTCGCTGCGCTACGAGGGTTAGCGAACACCTGCGCCTTCGGCGACCAGTTGGACTCGCTACTCCGGGACCGGTTCGTCTGCGGCATCAACAACCCCACCATGCAGACGCGACTCCTGGAGCTCCTCGACCCCTCCCTGGACGACACGGTGAAGGCAGCGCAGGCGATGGAAGCCGCAGCAAGGGACGCCAGCGAAATTGCGCGTGCGGCCGGCTCACCGTCGACGGAAGCAGCGGTGAACAAGATGGCGGCAAGAAGCGGTGCCTGCAGCCGCTGCGGTGCTGCCCACTCCCCCTCACAGTGCCAGTTCGTCCATGCACAATGCTTTACGTGCAAAAGAACTGGGCACCTCGCACATGTCTGCCGAGGGGGGAGGACTAGCGGCGGCCAGCAGCAGCAGCAGCCTGGTTCAAGCCCGGGTTCCAGCCAAGCCCGCGGCCAGGGTGGCCGTCGCAAGAGAACGCGGCGGGGACGAGCGGCACCAGGTCCGGGTACCTCTTCAGCCAGGGTCCACGTCGTGGCTGAGGAGCTGCAGATTTTCGACGTGTGGCACACGAATAAACTTTCGTTGTCTGTGCCACCTTACTTGGTGTCTGTTGAAATCTGCGGCAACCCCATCACCATGGAGCTGAACATGGGGGCCAGAGTGTCGGTCATGGCCGGGAAGCTGTTCAAGCGGACCTTCCCTGGCGTGTTCATCGAGGCGTCTGATGTCATGCTGCGCAGCTACTCCGGGCAGCTTTCCCAGGTCCAGGGTCGGGCCCAAATCAGCATTCACCTTGGCGACAGGGAGGCAATCCTTTCCCTTTATCTAACCAAGGGGTCGTTGCGACGCTGCTGAGCCGGAAGTGGCCCAGCAGCGTGACTCCCAGAACGTGAACACCCAGTGCGCGTCACGCACTGGGTGTTCGGCTGCCGGAGTACCAGGAAGCTGCCCTGCACGTGATGAAAGACGTCCCGAGCCTCCTGACCGACTTACAGTCCCTGTTCCAGCCGGGGGTGGGCACCTTCGCCGGCACGACGGTTGGCATCCACGTACCTGAGGGAGCCCGGCCCCGTTTCTTCAAGCCGCGTCCGCTACCGTTCGCACTGAAGGCAGGGTCACCCAGGAGCTGCAACGGCTGCAGCGAGAGGGGATCCTGGTGCCCGTCAAGACCTCCGAGTGGGCCGCACCGATTGTTCCAGTCCTCAAGCGAGACGGCCGCGTCAGGATCTGCGGGGACTTCAAGGTCACCATCAACCCCGTCACTACCGTCGAGAAGTACCCGCTGCTTCGGATAGATCTCTGGTCGGCTCTGTCCAGAAGACAGAAGTTCTTCAAGCTCGACCTTCGAGATGCCCATCAGCAGCTGGTACTCCAGGATGCCGCCCGGAAGTATGTCACCATTTCGACAACCATGGGACTTTTCCAGTACATGCGCCTACTGTTCGGCATGGCCTCAGCCCCAGCCATCTTCCTGAGGGAGATGGACAACCTCTTCAGGGGCATGAGGCACGTGGCGGTGTACTTGGACGACATCCTGGTTACCGGTACCGACGACGGGGACCACCTGCAGAACCTGCGCAAAGTCCTGACACGATTACAGGACGCCGGTCTCAAGCTGAGGCTGGACAAACGCGTGTTCCTGACCCCCAGTGTCAAG
The DNA here is from genome assembly GCF_016920785.2 of Ixodes scapularis. Taxonomy (NCBI): domain Eukaryota; kingdom Metazoa; phylum Arthropoda; class Arachnida; order Ixodida; family Ixodidae; genus Ixodes; species Ixodes scapularis. The sequence continues at coordinate 76,485,237 of NW_024609868.1, forward strand.
TACCGGGGACACATCATCTCCCAGGCTGGCCTTGCCCCGGCACCCCGCAAGATCGAGGCCGTGCTCAAGGTGCCGAAGCCCAAGAGCAAGAAGGAGCTTTAGAGCTACCTCGGCCTCATAAACTTCTACAGGAGGTTCCTGCCCAACCTGTCGACGCATCTAGAGCCGCTGCATCGCCTGCTTCGGGATGGTCAGCAGTGGGCCTGGAAGAAGGAGCAGGATTTGGCCTTCCAGCACAGCAAGAAGTTAGTGATCAAGGCTCCGGTGCTGGTGCACTTCGATCCGGCCAAGCCTGTAGTCCTCACCGTGGATGCGTCGCCGTACGGGGTAGGAGCCATCCTGTCGCACCGGGGTCAGGATGGTCAGGAACACCCTGTGGCGTTTGCTTCTCGTCGTCTCCATGTGGCAGAGCAACGCTACAGCCAGCTCGACAAGGAAGGCTTGGCCCTCATGTTCGGGGTCGAGCGCTTCCACCAGTACATGTGGGGCCGGAAATTCGAGGCGGTCACGGACCACAAGCTGCTGCTGGGGCCTGACAAGGCAGTCCCAGTTCAAGCATCGCCTCGGGTGGTACGCTGGGCCTTGACGCTGGCGGCCTACAGTTACAAGCTGGTCTACCGCCCTGGGAAGGGCCTGGGACCTGCCGACGCCCTAAGCCGCCTGGCCCTGCCGGAGGTGCTTGCTGCAGTTCCAGAACCAGCTGACGTTTTCCTGCTGGAGCGGGCCTACCCGGGGGTACTCACCAGGACTGCGGTGGCGCAGGCGACCAGCCGGGACCCGGACCTGTCTCAGGTGGTCAAGGCGGTTTCCAGAGGGGAGGAGCTGCGTCATCAGGCCTACAGCCACAAGGCCGCCGAGCTGAGCTTGGAGCAGGGCTACCTGCTGTGGGGTTCCAGGGTGGTGATTCCACAAAGTCTCCGAGCCAGGGTCCTGCAGCTGCTTCGTGCGGGGCATCCTGGTGTGGAAATGACCAAGATGGTGGCACGGTCGCACGTTTGGTGGCCTGGCCTGGACCAGGACATCGCACACCAGGTGCAAGGCTGCCACGTCTGCCAGGAGAATCAGCGAGCCTCGCACCACGTGGAGATCACCCCCTGGCCGTTCCCACAGAGGCCCTGGTCCCGCCTGCACGTTGATTATGCGGGACCCTTCAAGAGCCACCACTTCCTGGTGGTAGTGGATGCTTTCTCCAAGTGGGTGGAGGCACTGCCAGTCACTACTCCATCGCCAAGCGCGGCTATTGCAATACTGCGGCAGGTCTTCACGGCGCAGGGATTGCCAGACATTATTGTGTCCGACAATGGCCCCGCTTTCGCCAGCACCGAGCACCTGGACTGGCTGCAGAGGAATGGGATCCGCCGGATGCTGGTTCCGCCGTACCACCCCACTTTTCATGGTGTAGCCGAGCGAGTGGTACAGACTATCAAGACCAAGCTCAAGAAGAGCCAGCCCCAGGATTTCCGGAGGCAGGTTGCCCGGGTACTGTTCCAGTGCCAGACCACACCCCATGAGGTCACTGGCCATGCCCCCTGTGAGCTTCAGCTGGACCGGATGGTCAAGACACCCTTGGACGTCTTACATCCAGACTTCCGGTCCATGGCCCTCCTGAAGCAGCTGAAGCAGAAGCTGGCTGCTGACCGAGGGTGCCGTCCCGGGCCTTTGCAGGAGCCGGGAGCGTCGGTCTACGCCAAAGACTTCCGTTTTGGCTCACCCTGGTCTGCCGGAAATGTGGTTTCACCAGCGAGTGCCTCGTTGCAGCTCGTCCACATGCCCGACGGGACCACCTGGCACCGGCACGCCGACCATGTCAGGCCTCGCTCCAGGACCTGGCTTGCACCCTCGGCCGTCGCTTCGGAGGACCAGCCCACAGGGGGATCAACGACAGCACCAGTCGCGGCCAGTGGAGCGCCACCCACCACGGAGGCGACAAGCGTCGCCACTCCTGTGGCACCAGTTCGACCGGTGCCACTCCCAAATCCGGTCCCTGCGGCTCCACCGGATGGAGCGCGACCGGTTCAGGCGGCGCCCAGAGTTGCCACACCCGGCCCGTCGACACCAGTGACCAGGCGGAACATGCAGCAGCGAAGGCCACCTGACCGCTACTCGCCGGGGTGACCTTCATCGTCGACCGGCCAGGACTTTGCACGACCAGACGCAGAGTTGGTGTCGGCCGTGTGCGTTGTGTAGTTATTTATTTTGTTTTTAGAAAAAACAAACTGGGGGGAGGAATGTAACAAGTATGTAGCGCCCCCTCCAGTCCGCCCATCTGTGGCCGCCAGGCTCGGCGGGCAACATTGATCACCGTGCCGAATAAACGCCGTAGAGCGCACGCCGCCCCAGTCAGTCATCGTCCACCCTCACAACCAGGCTGTGTGTTGTCTCTTCTCGGCGGGTGCTTCGGCCCTCTTCGTCCACGTTCTAGAAGGATCGTGACAGTAAGGTGTCCCAAAGGCAAGTACAGCAGACTGGAGTAACCCAGCTGTTTTTGGGAACTATGCACAAAGGGACATATTATAAAATAAAATAAATTAATAAAAAAATAACTCTGCCGTGAACCGGACTTCACTTTTGGGAGGCTACAGAGTTTTAATGAACAGTATGGAAACCACTGTACTCCTAACAAACATATAGTAGCTAACGATATGAGCTAAAATGCACAAACGGCGACCAGGCAGCACAACCCATGCTGTCACACAGCTACTGTGCATGCATCCAAGATGGGGAGGTATCGCAAGCAGCGGTTGAGTAGACATATTTAAACAACCACACTGCCGTTCTGACCCTCCCCTCGCTGTCTGCTAGACTGCAGTGCCTGGTCGCCATCGGAGCATTCTAACTCCTATTGCTACCCATTGTACACCGCCGAAACCTTTAAAAAAAACGCTGTGTCAACAGTACCGTCTGACGGCACACTACTCACGCCTACAAGTGCCGTCCGAAAGGAAGTCGGAAGGCGCATGTATCACTGGGGAGCTCGTTAACCCACACCCCCACCTACGTTCACGCTGGAGTTCCTCGATATGCTCCCCCAAAGGAGGAGCAAAGTTACGCATTTGTATTCCCCGCGCCGCCACGCCGCTATTCACCGAGACCCATTACGTGAGGAGCATTAAGCATCCGATGCCGTGCAAGAAACCCACCTTTACGGTCGCTCCGCCGACGTTGCTCGCGCCCTGGCGTATGTTCCCCTGCTTTCGCCTCTTTCTCCTCCTCTTCTGTTTTCCATGCGCGGCGACGCGCACAGCGCCGCTATTCAACAAATTTAGTCACGTGAGGAGCAAAGCATCCAGGGCGTGCAGGAAAGCCGACGTTACGGCCACCCGCCAAGGCTGAATGCGCAACTCTAGTTCACGGCGCTTTGCAGCGACAGTATGCGGCTGCTAATTACAAAACTATTAACCCACTTGACACTGCCGTACACGCCGCTTCGCGGCGTCCTGTCGGCAACCCAAGCCCCGCTGTCCCCCATGCACCTCCGGAAAAGGAATCCCATACCATTTTGTTCAGCGAAGTTTCGTCGTCAACATTAGTTTTTTTCAGTGTTAATCGTAAAAAAGAAATGTCGTAAATATTACCAAATACCTCGACAAAGCAAAATATTCGAGAAAAAAAGAAAAAAAAGGTAAGCCCACAGAGGGGATTTAACATGGGTTTGCAGCGTATGAAACAGACATCTTACCACCGAAAAACTCGTTTTGGCAATTCTCTTTATACGAGACTTTCGAACGGCACTTGAAGGCGTAGGTGGAGTGACGTTGGACGACACTTGAACGCCCAGCAAGAGTGCCGTCGGACATGTTAAAAAAAAAAAAGTCTAGCATCAGCATTGAAATCAAGATTCACCGCCAAAGAAGGAGGCGCCACTTAGTGGAAAAAAACGAAAAGGAGATGAGCATGAGGCTGCCGCCTATCCAAGTATGCAGCGAAAACTGCCGCGGCCTGGCGGCCGAAACGTGCGACATGACAGGACAGCAATGGCCCTCAAGGTTTAATAAATGATGATGATGATGATTGATGGGCTCCGAAATTCTGACACACGCGGCGCGAAGGCCACGTGCGCGTAGATTTTTTGGACTCGGATCCCAGAAGCCATGCATGATTAAATGCCCAGAGTGAAATCCCCAGATCGCACCTGCCTGCTCTTTGCTCAGTCCTTCCACCGTCAGTGCGGGCAGCGCGAAGGACACGCTCTTGCGGTTGTAGCTGTAGCAGGCGTAGCCCAGGAACAGGGCAACGAAGATCATCCACTGGTAGTCCTGGAGCTTCATCCTCTCGGAGGGAAGACTTGTCCGTGATCAGCGGGCTGGATCTCAGATCTGCGATATCTGGCACGGCCTTGGTTGCCTTGGCCGACTTGACGGAGGGGGGAGGAAGGAGGGGCATCTGTAGATGAAGGCGAGGCGGAAAGCACGATCACTGGGCCGCTGGGCTTGACGAGGGCCAGGGAACTGAGGCCAAGGACGGCCATCGAGTTTGAGGTAGAATATGAGTAAGATGTAGTGGACAAGATAAGCGCCGACGATAAGCGAACAGCTGCGTGCTTGTGCGCGTAATGGGTACAGTGGGCAACAGCACAGCGAGCACAGAAGTCGCAGCAGCAACGAAAAACCTTCAGACTATGCCCAGAACCGCTCAGAACTGTGCCAGATTACTACTATTATTATATTGTTTTTTTCTATATTTGTATTTACCGTACTCGCCGTCCTGAACCAGTCAACCGAAAGTCAGAGCCGAAAGGTAACGTCGTAACGTTGGTCGAAAGTCGGCGCAAATTGGTCGTTCTCCTCCTCCTCCTCGAAGTCCTCCTTACACGTTGGCAGGGGCGGCAAAAGTGCTTCGAAAAGATCCAGAAATTACCTCTATTGAACGTGAATTAGACGTTTACTTGCGCCATCCAGAGGCGACACCCGGCAAAGGTGTGTCACCTCTGCCTCTGCCGGGTGTCACTAAGGTGTCACACCCCCCACGTGACTGGGACGTTACTAAGCCACTGCTGAAATCTCCAAAGTAAGATGCAGCCTGAGTTTAAGTTGCTCAAAGTTCATAGAAGCCTACCAGAAAAACACAAAAAACTGATTTATATAAAATGGCATAATTACAACATGCATGGCTGTAACTTCCTTTCAGTTCAATTGAACTGTCCAAAAAATGAATTCTTGTAGACATGTTTTATTTGATCACAACACAATGTGGTGCATACAGTCATCTACCAACTAGCGATAGGGCCATAACGAGTCTAGGCCCCTCACATTCTGTACAGCACTCAATGATGCCTACAACTGTACTGAATGCATTCATCTGAGCAGCAATAAAATGGGGAACATACTGCCAAAAGGTGATACTCAATTTACACCAGCTAGCCGGCACCCTCACCATTGCTTCAGTATATTTCTAATTTGAAAGAATCCTTTGTTACTCCACTCAGATATTTGAGCTGCTTGTTTGAAGACCCTGAACCCAATCTCATCTTTAAACCTCTCAAACTTTTTCCTTGAATCTGAGGAGCAAGGGTTCGGCGTACTGATTTGGTAATGTATGCAGATGGTAAAAATATGCACTCTCTACTGTCTTGTTTGACCTCTCAGAAATTTCTAAAAATGCTGAAAATATTCTGTTCGTTTTTTACAGCATGTGCAATGCTCTCACAACACGTTTCCTCTGTGTCAATGCTTGTCAATTAACAAAGAAGGAGATATACAAGCAGATTTTTAAGCATCCCCGGGTTTTATCTGAAATAAAGACACTACTACTAAAACCCTGCTCAGCTGAATATATCTTACGAAGCTTCGGAGAACCAGTTCCACCTTGTTTACAGAGCTCCCCCATGGCTAATGGGTGCACAGTAATTTACAAAGGTCCAACAACCTTCTACTATCTCTTATTTCATCACAACACACTGGGGAGAATGCTAGTACTTGACATTTGCATTGACTTTAGTTTCCCTGCTTCTGAAATATATTTGGATTGAATTAAGCAACAAACTAAATAATGCAGGTTTGGGTCACAATCCTCAGAAAGTTCTCAAAAAAAAAAAAAAAAAAAAGAGTCCTTGCCCCAAGGCTTAATCCTTCTTATGATATGGTCCCCACACTGGAACGTTTATGCTGTGACCTCCAGTTGGGGCCCCTGGCAAAATGTCCTGGCACAGTTCCACAGCACCCGAGTCACAACTGGGCCCAAGGTAAGTGCACGGGAGCACCTAGTGTAGCTCAAGCCTCAAGTTTTTGGCCTCTATCTCCTTGGGATCCCCGTTTTCGAGGTAAAACCTGCGCTTGACGTGGGCAAACAGCAGATCCGTGATGAGAAATATCTGCCCCGTGTTAAACGCAAGTGTGATGCCGAAATAGAAGTTAGCATTGGCACTGCTCGAGTAGATCCAAAGGTGCCAGAGGAGTGGTGCAAGCGCCGTGCACGCCACAAACACGCAGGCAACCAAGAAGTACTGCTTCATGTAAGGAAAGACGTGCCTCCACATGGGCAGCAAGGCCGTGTAAAGCGCCACGTCGCCCACGCTCGGGTAGGACTTGAAGACCGCTGTGAGCGCTGCGATGATGAACAGCAGCAGAAGCGGTTCCTTCCTCAGCCTGATGGCGAGCGGTAGGATGTAGACGAAGGCGTTGAGCTGGAAGATCCAGAGGAAGAAAGCCCGGAAGTGCTCGAACACTTCGGTGAAAAAGTACCAGAAGAGGCCGATGTTGGGCGTCAGGTCCGGAACCCAGCAGATGCAGCCGTAGGTGGACCGCAGGAACTTCCAGGAGCCCGTGGCGAGAAACGACGCGTAGAGGAGGGAGCCCAGAGTGGTCACGAAGGCGGCAACCGCCGCCAGTGCCGGAACGAATACCCGACCCGTGCCTCGGTGTGCCTGGACGAAGTAGAGCAGGGCCGGCACCAGAAGCATCACGGAATAGAAGGACTTGTAGGCTTCCAGCGCTAGGACCACCGACGCCAGGAGCCAGCGGCCACGAACCATAGCCAGAAGGAACGCCGCCAGCAGGAGGTTGGAGAAGGTCGTGGTTGCCATTCCCACGCAGTTTAGGAGGCTGTACGGGGACAACAGGTAGACGGCCAGTACGAGCTTGGGAACGGACGGCACCGACTTCTCCGTCAGACGCATGTACTCGGCGCTCTTAGCCTTTCCGATCTGGTTTTCTTGGGCCACCATGAACTGCATACCTTTCTTGGCTGCGCCCGACAGGAGCAGGGCGGTCACCAGGTCACATATGACGAAGAAGAGCGGCAGGTAGTGATCTCCCAGCGCCCTGGTGAGGCCGTCGTAGAGTGCCAGTGACAGCGGAGGTTCATGGAAGACGTCCCCGTCGTAAGGGGACATCTGCATCCGCTGGAGGTACAGGCCTTCGGTGACCCGTCTCCATGAGTTGAGCGGCGTGGACACTTCGACTCTGTCTGAGATCCGCTTGCCGATCGAAGTGTAAATGAGTGCCAGACGCAAAAGAAAGCCCGAAGTCAACAGCAAAGCGTCTGAAACCACCGCCATGTTTAAAGAGTGCAGAATACCGCAATCGGCCGTCCAGATTTTTGCCCTAGCCGCGCGGAGCGGCGTACACAAGGCAAAATGCCAAAACCAAGTCGAGACATAATTAAAAAAATAACTGAATTAAAAAAAATTTTGTTTTTTTATGCATTTTATTTGTATAGTAAGATTTTATTAACCATACATAGCATGTACTTTTTTTCTTAGGCAACTGACATGCTGGCGCATTCGGCCAACGTTAAATCCATAACAAAGTCGGTCAACGCTGGGAAACAGTTGCAACGGTTGCAACAAAGATGGCTCCGTATGGGGAGGAAGTCGAGCGCTACGGCAACAGAATGCCCGTAAGAAAACATAGGCGCGACAAAAGTGAAATAAGTTGCTGCTTGAAGTACCTCATTTTTGGCTTCAACGTCATCTTCTGGGTGAGTTTGGCTGACAGCGCGCGAAACGCCCCTTGTGAAAGAAGGGGGTCCCCTGCCCAGTCAATGACCCACGGTGATCGTTGTGCGTTCTCACCCAGTGCTTTCGACAGTGCCTCGCCCCTGTTTTACGCGGTTGAGGGCTAAGAGTTTGACCGTCGTTTTTCTTAAACGCTCATACTACTTATTTCGAGCGTCAGCTGCCCGCTTACTCAGTGTCATCCGATTCACCTGTAGGCTTAATGGGTCCACAAGGAGTGCAATATCCCTACCCTCCCTCTCTCCAAACCCCCTTTTGTCTCTCTCGCCACTCGTCTAATCTTCAGAACTCTTTCGCGACAAGGTGAAATACAGTATCTTCCCTTTTTTTATATTCTTCTTTCAAGGAAGGTTCCCAAGAGCAATAAGCTAGAACCAATGACGCGTTTCAAGTCCTCACATTCTTTGTACGCATGTTTTATTTTTTTATTTATTTATTTATTTATTTATTTATTTATTTATTTATTTTTTTGCTTTGCAGCTCCACCAAAGCCCACAGTAAGCGATCGCGTTGCAAGTACTAAAGCCTGGCTCGGTTTTTTTTTTTTTTTATGTATTTGTTTGTTTATACCGACAGGTTTTAAGTCTTATAACAGTTACTGCTTGGTTTACTATCACTATACACTACTTGAAACTCAAATATGACGGAAAGACATCTTGTGCATGCATGGCTTACATTTAAAAAACGTGTCTAGAGTACCGTCCGACGGCACCCTTGCAGAGCGTTCAAGTGCCCTCTGACTGTACTCTTGTAGAGCGTTCAAGTGCGGTCGGACTGCACTCCACTCATGCCTTCAAGTGCCGTCCGAAAGTCCGAAAGTCTCGTTTAAAGCGAATTGTCAAAACGAGCTCTTCGAAGCTGTAGCGTAGCTTAGTGGTAAAGTGTCTGCCTCATATGCAGCGGACCCGGGTTTCGTCCACAGTGAGGGCTTACTTTTTTTTTTCTCAAACATTTTGCTTTGTTAAGGCATTTCACGATATCTACGACATTTATTTTTTATGATTAACACTGAAAAAAAAAAAATGTTGATGAAACTTCGCTGAACAAAATGGTATGGGACTCCCTTACTGGGGGTGCATGGGAGACAGCGGGGCTTGGGTTGCCGGCTGGACGCCGCGAAGCGGTGTGTACGACGGGGCCAAGTTGGTTAATAATTTTGTAATTAGCAGCCGCATACTGTCATTGCAAAACGGCATGAACGCAGTCGGGGGTGGGGAGGTTAACGAGCTTCCCAGTGATACGTGCGCCGTCCGACTCTCTTTCGGACGGCACTTGAAGGCGCGAGTGGAGTGTTGTCAGACGGCACTGTAGACACAGCCTACATTTAATACCTCCTCGCTGTGTGTGTTGCTGTGGTAGCAAGTCTAAACACTAACCCTATCTTACTACTTCGGTCATTCTGTAAAATTGGAGACAATCATACTTTTTCTCTACTGGTAAACACTTTTAACAGGAATATTCCAAGACCATGGTGAATGTACTGACATCAGTGCAGGGTATTTTCTTTGAAGTCAATCTAACAATTGCACGACAGGTACCTCTGCCATTTTGCAAAAGCAGTGGAGCTTGAACGAAGGATAAAACAGTCATCTGAAAAAAATGCTTTATTTTTAGCCAACGTTTTACTCGTGGCACAAAAGCGACACTGTTGTTTTATTTTTAAGGCAGTAACCAAAACAAAATATTGCAGCATACTAGAAATTATTAATTTTTATCCTTGGAATCTCCACATTAATTTCTGAAAAACTCAATGTGGTACCCATTTCTTTTCTTTTACATATTTTTATTACAATGCATAGCACACTAAAATGAGCAGAAGTAGCGGAAATAAACTTCTGCTGGTAATCGAAGAGAAAAGACCTAATGTCAGAGTCGATCTTGGCGTAGACTGCAGAAGGGAATGTGCCAATGCACCTTTTGTTCTCTTCCACTAGTGTGTAGTACTAATAACAATGCAACAGCACAAAAAAAAACAAAGATAAGCGAAAGGAGTACACGGGACCAGCGCTGGACTGACAACTGAAAGGTTATTGCAAAAATTAAGCTCAGCGACAACCACAATCTCTGTATTAAGATTGAAAGATGGGCTAGTTGGTACATTGTTGGACGGAAGCGCCGAACAAACAGGGATGAAGAAGTAGTCAAAAACGTGCTGCCACGTCTTTGTCTACTTCTTCCCTTTTTGTTTGTTGCTTCCGTCCACCACCTTTGCCAAAAATCACAATAAATACACACACCAAAAAAAAGAAGCAACAAACATGAGACTGTAGATTACACGTATCCTGATTCATTGAATACCAAAATATTTTTTTTTCCTTTTTTTCTTTTTTTTAAACTGAGGTTTAACTAATGCAACTATCTGTGCCTTACGTTATGTCAAAGGCATCTAGCACTTCCCTAGCAGGTTGATCTTTTCCCCTGTCAGGGATCTGAGTGTTACCAAATATACAGTAACATTGGAAATTGTGAGTGCAAAAGCAGATGCCCTTGTGTTGTGGATTGCAAAAACAATGTTCTTTCATTAATACACCTTCCGCTTTGACCGTTCTACACTTCCCCGCATGTCAGTACAATTGGTTTATTGCCTGCTTATTTATTTGTGTGGCAAGATATCTGTTAGAATTGAAGTTGGTCAGTACTGTGTGGGACAAAGCTATGGTTTTATAACTATAAACACAAAAAATTACTCAGCCCCTAGGCAGGCACGTAGCCAGGAAGGGGGGGGGGGGGGGGGTGTCCCATGGGGCCCGGCACCCTCCCCCCCCCCCCCCGAAATCTTCCATTTTGCTTGGTCCTCCTCTCCCCCTCCCCCTCATACAGCATTTTGTCATGGGCGGCCCCCCCCCCCAAACAAAATCCTGGCTATGTGCCTGCCACCAGGTATATTACATAAGAGATAGGTAAGCAGACAAAAAAAGGTTAAGTATGAAACATGTGCAGAAGCTTTTGAAAAAAAACAAAACAAGTGTACTAACCTAAGGAATTCAGTTTACGATATCATGCATGCTGTTTACGTTTACTAGTGTCATGGGTATGGACAACATTTTGGGAAAGACCATTCCAATCAATTGTGATGTCAGGGAAGTAGTTCATTATTGTGACAGTCCTGGCTTTTTCTGGCAATTTACAGAATTTCTCTAATTGTAGGAACACAACTGAATTCAGAGTAAGTATGCAGCCGAGCTGGTGGTACGCAGTCATAATTAAAATCTGCTCCAAGGAAAGCAAAAAGAGGATGCATAGGAGGAAGGATACTCACACTGTCTGTAAAAACACAGGAAAGGATATCTGTGTCCCTCTTTTACTTAAAGGGGCTTTAGAAGGGATTTTGAGATCATCTATTTATGGTGGAAACTCAATCTATATGCCCCAAGCATCCTAGAAAACCAAAAAGTACAATCAGGCATGACCCTTTTTTCTTACTATAAATGTGACCAAACATTGCATATGCCCCTTTCCTCGGGTATTTCTCAGAAAAAGGGTATGTCAGAATGTCTCTTGGCATCTTCAACAGTGAAAAAGCCACGCATAATTTTAATTTTTGGTTTTCTAGGATGCTTAGGGTGCATAGACTGAGGTCGCACCATAGAAAGATGATCTCAAGTTCCACTTTAGTTCCTTTAACTTGTCTCAACTTTTAATTATTTTTGATAGCCACATAACTCAGTAGCGATGTGAATAGCTGGTGTTGATGCCGCTTCAAGCTGCAGAAAATGGGTGCAACAGCGGGAAGTTTTGACATTTTTCTGTGTCCTGCCCAGCTGATGGGCCTGAGCATCATGGTGGTTGGTGTTTGGGCCTGGACTGAGAAAGACATCTTCAATAATTTGAGCCGGCTGACCAACATTGCCCTGGACCCTGCCTTTGTCCTCATTGTCATTGGCGGCATCACATTCATCATTGGTTTCACCGGCTGCGTCGGAGCCTTGAGAGAAAATACCTGCTTGCTGGCTGCTGTGAGTATTTTCCGGTCCCTGCTGATGCTACGTGGGAAGCAATTTTAATGTTGAATGGCAAGGTCACATCAAATAATCAAAGGCCCCATCCATCCCATGTGCCTGACAATAAATCGGAATACTTAAACGTTCATAAAGACCAAAGTGCCACCACACAAATGGGATGTTAGTTAAGCGAGCTGTAGAAGTGCCCAGTGTTTTGATCCACGTATAGTTTTCATCAAGATCTCAAATATATGGTGAGAGTATCGTAAACACTATTGTAGTTGTTTGGTAAGCAATTTTGTGCAAGGTAAACGGTGAAAACATAAGTACTAACCTGAAATATGTCACATTTGTGTTGTGTCATTCTTTCATTTATCTCTAGTTATGTTTGCTCACACTGTTGCCAAATTTTTAGGGCCCACCAAAGTTGCCTCACGTTTGTGGAAAGCATGGAAGAATGCCTACTTTCTGCTGTGATTCTGTTGAAGCTAGTCATGTAAAAATTTTTGCATACTTTAACTTTAATATTTATAAAATAACATACTTTTAAGCTGTGATTCTGGGACTGTCTAGAAACCATGTAGCAGCTTGCCCTAATAACAGGCCTTTTTTTTTTTTTTACTTTGTTTTTGGGGCAGTGTTGGGTTAAAGCTAGAAAATAATGGGATATTAAAAGTTAATTACTCTTTAGGTTTCACAGCAAATTTCCTAATGTTTGTTCTTTCCTCTACCATTTCAGTACGCCATATTCTTAGCGATCTTGTTGCTGCTAGAAATGACGGCAGGCATTTTGGGATTCATCTTTAAAGATTGGGTAAGCGTTGCCACCTTTGCTGCAGCTGCTTCCTTTTTTTTAATTTTTTACTCTGTTTAGCGTAGTCAAGCTCAGGAACCAAAGTGCACTCATGTGTGTGTCTGTCCGGCTCCCTCGCTGCAGATCAAGTCTCAGGCAACGAACGGCTTCCAGGCTTTCATTGTGTTCTACAGGGATGACCCTGACCGGCAGAATCTGATTGACTGGATTCAGGAGCAGTGGGTGAGTGTGGACTCTTCTACTCTGCTCCTCTCCTTTTTGTTGTTTGTATAAAAAAAGTAGTGCTATAAACACTCGCGATAACTCTAGCTTATTGCGTGGAACTCAATTGGTCCAACTCTTTGATGCTGTTAGGAATGACTTCAGATCAAGGTAGACAGAAGGGTGCTAAAGACTCTGTGAGGTTTTGGAAGTGTTCTCTGAGACAGTATTATTTTGAGAATATATTTTGGGGAAAGCTAGAGTCGCATGGAAGTCATAAGTTTGGGACAAACTTGATTGAGTCTCGCGAATTTTGACAAAGAACTCGAGTATGTGAGAGCTGACAATGTCTGACCTGTTGACTTGATAAGATTTGTCTTTTGTCCATATATGGTGGTGACAAACATTCCATCTGCCTCTAATGTGTGGTTCTTCTTTCATCGGCCTTGGCATTTAATGAAATTTCTGCAGTCTTAGCCTGCCTTGTGGTGTTCTAATCATTTTGCAAAATATCTAGTGCATTGTAATAAAGGAAGAGTTGTGAGCCGTTTTTTGTGTGTATATAGCAGTGCAGGGATAATGAATAAGTTATTCAAACGGGGAAGAACCAGATTATACCACCTAGTAGCGGTCCCTGGGCGACCACTTCAAACGGTGAATGTATTCTACATTTATGCAATCTTTCTTAATGAAATGTCTGTGTGCTGTAGCTTGGCTGCTGTGGAATTGAAGGCCCCAAGGACTGGGACATGAACATCTACTTCAACTGCTCGAGCGTTGAAGTTGGAAGCCGTGAGGCGTGTGGTGTCCCTTTCTCGTGCTGCAAGAGACAGCCCAATGTGAGTTTCTTCTGCTGTTGCTAAGGTCATTGTGGAGTATACGCAGCTCATTTCTTCTTGCTTCTCTGTAATAAAGGTGTAACTTTTTTTTTTTTTTTTTCAGGAGTTGATAAAGAACAAACAGTGTGGTTACGATGTGCGACGGTCCGATTACGTGAGTTTTCCATGTCTCGTTGCATGCATGCTGTTTTGTTTTAGTTGCATGGGGCCTGTCTTAATAGAAAAGATTGCAATATTTATTTATTAAGCGGTGCTAATAAGAAAATCCTGTAATCTTGTGTTGTGCTGTGGATTTATGCAGATAATGAGAATATTTTGGTACCAGTTAAAACATGCTTTCCTGTTCTGAAAGGAAATTAAGTGCTTCACTGGCACACCCCCTGGCTCGCATACATGGCACAAAGCTGTTCTTTCCAGAACCTCAATGAATATTGAAATTCCACGTGCAATAACAACAATTGGGGAAGGAGAAAAAAGTTATGTTTCTTTGCTTTTGTGTTGAGCAGCAGTGGGCCTTTTCCGGGATTGTTTACGCCCGTGCTTGGTGGTTGCAGATGCGACTGTCGGCCATCTTTGGTGGTGCTTACAGAACAGTGTTGGCAGTCGGTAACAGTGCAGGACCAGGGGAGCTCAGCTTTCTAATTGCAACACGGCACAATGTTCTTTCATCCTTGTTTATATAAACAATACAGGCAAAATAGTCTGTTAAAGCTTTTCAGAATGACATCAAAAACTCTCCTTATTTTCCCGGTAGATGGTGTTGAACATTTACGGGAAAGGCCCATTGAGGTTTCGGTGCTTTGACGACTGTTGTAATAATTTGTAAAAGCATTCAGAAAGACCATGCAGACAGTGTGGAACAAATAAGTGTGGTGATTAGAATTTACTTCTTGAGGTGAGTGGACTATTACAATGTAAAAACCTGAGAAAAAAAAATTAAATATAGAAGAACAGACAGCGCATCTCTCGTGCTTTCCGTGCCTGTCCCTCTATATCTAATTTTTTTCTTGAGATTTGAATTTGTATCTTATACTGTATTTACTCGAGTAACAGCCGCACTATTTATGAACAAGGCCCTTGCATCTGCTTTCCCACAGCACACATATACAGCCAATCATCGCATTGCGCAAAAATAACATAGCGAATAACAAGATCGAGAACATGATTCCCCATACAAATGCGATCTTCACATATGGTATTTTCGCTCGAAGACGTTATCTCTGTCCTGTAAACCGCTGGAATCATGCTGTCGATCGCGGTGACTGGCAAGCCGCATGCCTCACGGAAAAGCGAACCCTCAGGTTTTCTTCATGAGCAGTGCGGCTATTACTCGAGTAAATACGGTAATTAGCAAACTATTCCCACGATGGTCAGGAAGGGGACCTCGAACGTGCTATACTTGTTTTGCGGTGACATCTAGAGGCCGGGGCCGGGGTGACTGCCACATTTATTTCTTCAACAGCGAATGCGTGTAGCTTGGTTGTTTTTTTGTCAAGCCTATTTTGTGCGGGCGTGCATGGTTTGGGGCTTGTGGCGTGCGTGCCTGCCTCCGGGGGGAGGCTTAATAGTAACATTTTTTTTGGAACGAGGGAGCGCAACTAATGGTGGTACGTGTGCTTGGTCCCCTGTCAGCAACGGGACAAGTCCCACGTGATCTATGAGAAGGGTTGTCTGCGAGCTGGGGAGGAGTGGATCGAAGCTAACCTGGTCCCAGTTGCTGGGGTTGCCGTGGGACTAGCTGTGTTGCAGGTACACTGGCCTTGCACTCTTGCTTGTCTTGCGTGCAGTTTATGTGTGCATCTGCGTGTCCGTGTGTGTTGTGCCGTTCTTGCCTTTTCCTACCCTTCCTTGGCTCCTCACTAACTTTCCCTTTCCTGTGTGTTCCAACCCAGCTACTCCCAAACTTGGGTGTTTTCTGGTTTTCTACTTTCTGGCATGATGGTAGACTCCCTAGGCAGTCTCTGGTCTATGCCACCAGTCAGACGAACCGGCAGACACGCTGCTCAGTACTGCAGTTCTGCGGTGTTATGTACAGCAGTGTTTGCAACATATTTCCATTCAGTATGAGGTTATTGGCAGTGTATGTAAAGGGGCTTTTTTCGCAAGCTTCGGTTGGCCGGAGTTCCGGTGGATACAGGTGTATGCGTGTTTTGTAGGATTCTGTGCTGCTATTGAGCAATGCTGGAGCGGGGGATATCCAATTGCTGCTGTGTCTAGGTGTGTCGCTATTGGGTGATGGTTGAGCAGGAAGTGTCGGATGGCTTTAGTCTTCAAATTCGTTCAGTGCTTAACTGGTGATTATACAGTTTCAGGCACAGTGAGTCTTTTAGCTAGCTCAAACCAAATGTCTAGTTAGCTCCAAAGGCTACTTATTTCTAGCAGCTCGAGCAGACTGTATGAGTTTCTCTTCATGCATCTATATGCTAAGATGGGTTTATTTTTCTGAGCACCTAATTGGTGGTAGGCTTCACATTTTGGTCATCATGAGGCTCCATTATGGCGCATTCACACTGGAAGCGGATCCGCGTTCGCGAAGCGGTCGCGGATGTGGTTCGCGAGCGACTTCGTTCAGACACACCGAGAGGCGGTTGGCGGTTTCTCGGTGATCACGCGTGACCTTTTGAGACTTTGGTTTGGCAACCCTGTTTTGCAATCCAAAATCCCCTTTAATTCAAGATCCAAAGCCAAAGTTTTGCTATTTTGGCACTCGGAATATTTTTCTCCGGGGTGTTCGCACGCATCACGAATTCAGGCAGCGAAAAAAGAAGCATGGACCCGCCAAACTCGCCTGTGATTCCCTCGACTTCGCCGACAAGCAAAGCCCAGCTAGGCGCGCCTTGCTGACTCAGAACAGGATGCCCCCGACCTTTTCTTCAAAGTGGACCCTTCCCGCAAGAATAGCTGACCTTGTTTTCGGGATAGAGGGCCAGTTTGGCCCTCTCGTTGTTCGCTCTTATCATTTTCGAAGTTGTGAGCGGTGGGGCGGAATGTGTTCATTGCTAGCCGGTCGTGGCTTCGTTGGTGGCGGGCTCTCCTCTCGTCACTCGCTCGTCGACCAAGTCTACTGTTTGTTTGACTTTAAGCTCAAATAAACGCTGTATGAATTACCTATGCAGTGTCTGGTACATACACTTTATTCCTTGAGTAGGTTCCCTTTATTTATTTTATTAGTAGTAAACGTTGCAGGTCGAGCTAGCGCAGGTACCCTGCCCCCTCCGCGGTAGTGCATTAGCTACGCAATCATGCTCACGACGTCTCTATCGGCCTTCGTGGTGATCATGCACGGTGTTGAAAGCTTTCAATAGTTTACGCGACTATCTTAGTGGGTAGAAAAGCTGACATTTCGGTCGATCAGGGGCGGGTTTCGAGTCCCGACGTTCTACAGGCAGAGATTAACAAGACAGCGAGCTTGGGCTGTGGCACCCGGAATAATAAACAAACTCTTACCCGAACCAATTCACCGGTGCGAAGCCCGTTAAAATTACAAGTCAATTCTTTTCGCGGCGGAATCAAGTGACGGACGTAAACATCAAGTTTCTCCGTTGATTTGTCGAAAACTAAGACTACAGCACTAGGGCTACAGCGCCTTGGATGCCTCACCAACGACAGGTGCCATCTTGTTTTGAAAGTCACGGACGTCACATCAGCGTCGCGTTGTGATTGGTTGCCGCTTTGCGGTTCATGAATGGGGTTGGGAGAAATCGGTCCCAAAGCGGTTGGGAAAAACGCACTCCAACCGCTCGATCCTAGCTGCTTTGCGTTTGAGAACGCATGGATCCGCTTCGCGAATGCGGATCCGCTTCGCAAATGCGGATCCACTTCCAGTGTGAACATGCCATTAGAGCTTTCCACCAAAACCTTTCACAAATCTTGCACTATCTTGGGAAGTTTGGATATTGGGAGTCAGGACTGCCATCCATGTTACAGTGTACTTTTCCAGACGCTGCTATGAAACTACTTCCTCCGCAGCCTATTGTACATGACTGCAACATTTAATTAATTCATTATTCATCTCCTGACCCATGCAAAGTATATTCCCATCTTCATAAGATGAAATCTTAAAGCGATACATCTGGTTTATTCCTCTGCACTAGCCATATCTCAAATATAAAAAAGGGTTCAACCTTCTTTTCCAAAAGGCAAAGTTGTTTAGACAAATCCCGGCTAGAAGGACGACACTTGCTGATGGGTAGCCTCAAGCTTCCTGTGTTCCCCCACGCTTCATCTGTTTGTGTTGCGGTGTGTTGGCCGACTGCCTGGTTGTACCCAACTAACGAAAGTGGGTTCCTAACACTGCTGCTTCTTGGATTCGGTCCCACGTCGAAGTGACGGTGGCAGCGGTTAGCGGAGTGGGAGGGAAGTTGGTTTCTTGGTCTCCCGGCCGGGAGGTGTGCAGCATCTGCCGTGCTCGTAGGACAAGTCCAAGCGGGCGAGCCTTGTTTACGAGGAGGGCTGCCTTCTGGTGGGGGAGGAGTGGTTAGAGGTGAACCTGGTTCCCCTCTCGGGAGCCCTCTTAATTATTGCCTTTGCTCAGGTTGGTCTGTCTCCCTTGTTCTACTTCTCTATACCAGCTGTCTTTTAGCTCTTTTCCTTTCATGCCGAGAAGTTGTTTGCTCACTGCCCTCCTCCTCCTTGACGGTGACGCATTCCTCTTGTACCACCAGTCGGGACAGTGTGATTGTTACACAATTGCTTGTAAGGAACAAGCAACAGTGAGTCAAGCAGTGGTGAGCAACTGTGAGTCAAGCAGTGGCGAAAAGGAGTGAAGTCTTGCGAAAGTATTACTCTGCCTGTATTGTGTTTTGTCATACAGGGGCTCTAATCTACACAGCAGGACCAAGTGGGACAAAGGGTCCGGGACATCGCCACCTGCTGTGATTGGTCAGCTCCGCATCGCGGACCAGTCGCAGCAGGCAGCGATGTCCCGGTCCACCTAGGTCCCGCCGTGTAGGTTAGGGCCCCTGGCCGGTACTGTGGTCGAAAATATTATCTTGCCCGAATGCTGTCGTTGGTAATGTGGTCTGGTTCAGGAAATCAAAAGGGCAGATTGGAAGTGCCTTGGAGGTGCCGGTGTGAAAAAGTGGTTTCGTAACTTTTTGAGGATAAAGCTTATTGTAGCTTGTAACGAGGATTTCATTCATCTTTTCAAATAAAACCGAAAAAAAGTTTGAGAAAATTCGAGCTTAAATTGTTTGTCATTTAGGTTTGTCCAAAAGAACAGATTTTCGAGGTCGGTCAGTGGTCCTGAAGGGGGTGCACTACAGTTTTCTTTCAGATCTCGAACTATTGAAAAAGAAGGATGGCTTATCTCATCAATGTTTGTTGGGATCATTTTATTTCTGGATCAAAGCTGTGACCCCCTAGATTTTGTATGGAGGGGTGGAGGCAGCTGAAGTTCCTATATTACCCCCTTCACCCCGCATTACTGCGGCGCTTTTAGTGGCATCCGCATCTGTGGTAAAGAAATTTTTTGCGGGCTTTGAACATCAGAAGATTAAAAAGGAATCAAAAATATCCCAGCGATATTGAGGTGATGCAGTAATATTAAAGAATTATTGCTTAGGGTAGCAACTTGTTTGCAAGTTTTGTCATGTGACAGTTAGTATTAGCAATGACAAGGGTACCCTCGGAATTGTATGGCGTCTGCAGTCACAGTGCCACATCCAGGTAAAAGAATCTTATCTAGTGAATTTTTTTCTAATTCAAGGTAACATAAATTTAGGGGTGTAGTTATGTCTGGATATTATTTTTTTTTTATAATTTCGGAGAATTGGGATTTTATTAAAAATAAACTTTAATACACACTGAATTCTCAATTTAAAGCAAATTCCGAAAAACACTCCGAATTTCTATAAAAATAAACTTCGAAAGCACCGAACACTACCGTAACTGTAAGGAAATCCTGTGGCCAACGTTTATGCTTTTCATTTTTGGTTTGCCCATCAGGCGTAAATCATGCAGTGTTTCAAAATCAAGGATTTTACCTCATGCAGTTTGGTTGGTCTGATTTTTCTGTTCATCTAGTCAGATAGTTAACCAAATACAGATAGCTCTAATTTCAGAGAATACTGAAGAGGCTACGAAACAAACTATTGTAGTAAAAATTTCGCTTAGGCACATGAACAAGTTCTGTCCCTTTAGTCAAGAGTGAAAGGTGATTCTGAGGCAATACAGGGTTGGCACAAAGAGCTTGACTCTCCTTTCGTAAGCTGATAAGGAATGCATAATTCTAAAAGAAAATAATATAGCAAACAAAAATATTCTATCGTAGTATACAAGAGTGAGCATGTTTCGGCACTGTGAAGGATGGTGGCAAGTTTGGCATCTCTGTAGTTTTTTTTGTGGTAGTTAGTATCGCATAGTAATATTATGAACATATTATGTCTGGATATACTCTCTAGGTTATCTGTAGGTATAGATTGCATTCTTATTTCATTGTGATGCTAGAAAATTTCAGAAGCCAAAAATTAGATTTTATGGTTGGAATGCCTGTAAACATGATTTTCATGGGGATTTAATTCCTGTGAATAGCTATGAGGAATATTGCAAAAAAAATTATCATGTAGAATTCCACTCCCACTTGTGAAATTTTCTGCTTGCCAAATACTTAAAGGGAAGGTGGGTCACTTCTACATTTGAGAAAAAACGCTTGAATGGTGTTCATTTGGCCTTTAGAATAGCAGATATCACAATTATATTTCAATGCGACGCGCCGGAGAGCCATAAGAGCAATTTGAAAATGGGGCTGAAGCCCCTCCTCCCTAGCCTTGGCAAGCCAAAAGATCCGTCGGTGACGTCACATACAGCGACTGTCTTTCGTGTTTTTCTCGCGTTTAACAATACTTGCGCGGCAAATGGTTTTGGTATTCGGGTTCACGAGGTAAAAATACACTAGAATTCACTTCTAACTCATTTTTTTCAAGAAGCTCCGTAGCTTCCCTTTAATGAAACTTCAATTTTCAAAATTCGCAAGATATCAAGCCTGCAAAAATAAAGTTGTTTATAATATATGTTCAGCTTCTGAGTGACTTAGCAAAGTAGAGTTGCTATTATTTTTTTTTTTTTTTTGAAACCATTTCTAAAAGGACACTGTTACATTTTAATGGACTGCATTCTCAGTGATCTGAGCTTGTGTTGATATAGCTAATTCATGCTCCTTTGGATATTTAACATGGTACAAGCAGGTACTCAAACCGTAACCGAAAAACAAATAACACAGGACATATTTTTACAGCTGTCTGTGTTTGACTTTCACCAACTAGCTCAGCTGTCAATTTTATTACTTTAACACAATAGTATTTTACTACAGGAGGGCCATAGTTCTGCACCTTCCTTCAGTGTGGGCAAAGACTCCTCTGCATACCTTAGATTGCAACAAGCTATACCAACAAGAAGGTGCAAATGGTTCTTTTAGCACCCAGTGGGAACTTTCTCAGGGATGTTTGTGAACACTGCCGAGCTACAAAGCAACAATGTGTATTTATTATTATATAGAATGTGATGTTCCCCGAGTTGCAGGGGTAACATGTATGCTTGGGTATCAGACTATATAATGCAAATAGATGTAGTGAACAAGTGTTGGACCTAGAAACGAGTACAACTTCTGACCAATTAGAAGTACTAGGACGTTTTTTGAGTTTTTGTGTTTGGGAATTCCTGTTGTTAGATATTTGGGGCTACTTTAAACCATCTATTATAAAATGGTTGTTTAGCATTTCAATAAAACAAATTATTAGAGAGAGAAAAAAAAAGGTTTTAAAAATGCATATTTGGTGACCGAAAAATTAAAAACTGAAACAAAACCGATATCAACAGGAAACGGTACCCTAAATTGAAACGTTACATTTTTCGGTTTGAGTCCCTGGGTACAAGGCTGTGATTGTAACAGTAAATAAATAAATAATCGAAAATGCTATAAACACCTTATGGTGCATACATTCTAAACGTGTGGCTTCCTAAATTCTATACAACATGTAGATAGCTTGGTTTCTTTGTGGCCTCTGGGATCTTGGATTGTATGTCTGTAAGTTCACATGAAGTAAAGGCAAAGTATCAAACATGGTGATGCAGGAAGCAGGCCATTTAGGCTTAGAAAGTGACAGCATCAAGAAAGGAGATGTTTGTCTCATCAAAGTGTGGGTCAGCTATGTAGTGATTTAGTTTGTGTTGCCTAATTTTGTTTTCTGTGCGACTGCGTGCCATGTGAGCACCACGAGCTTGCACCCTGAGGATCAAGCTGCGCGTGCTCTGCATCGTCGGAAATCGGTCCCGCTGTAATGACCGATCGATTCACGCATTAGTTTTTTTTTTGCCGAGTCTCCTCTGTCTCAAACCGCCAGCTCACCCACGTGAGGCATAATATTTTTTTGTTTTAGTTGCCTACTCCCCTCTGTAGTGCCCTCCGCTTCCTGAGGGTACTGTAACAAATAAAGAAATATGAATTAGCCCTTTTCATATTTTGCAAACCTTCTTAATTTCTGTAGTTATTTTTTCCCCATAAGCAGCAAACTACTACGTTTTGGCAACAAATACAGCGCTGCTCTGAGTCCCTAGCCAAAGCAGATTTTTCTTATTGCAATATACAGTTACTTTGTGCCAGATCAGATTACCGCAGAATACCGCGCGTCCACCCATTCCACATTAAGCGCCCATTACCAAATTTGTAAGATCTGAGAAAATACGCACAGTACATTTGTATGTAAAATTGATGACCGGACAAGCGCCCATCCCTCATTTTTTTGCGATTATCTCCAAAGTTTGAGTGAGCGTTTTAGAACGCAGCTCTTAGGCGCCCGTTTCCGGCTTGAACGGCGTCGCCGTCGGCGTAACCGTGAGGTCACGTGACGCTCCAAGGTCATGTGACTCCCTCGAGGTCACGTGACCCCCCCAGAATATGTGACCCTCAGTAACCTTCCCTCCTCCTCTTCAAAAGCTGCGCTCTAATTCGGCGTTACAGGCAGTTGTAAACGGCTTTCATTTTTTTTTTTTTCTTAAAATCCTCCAAACTCCTACACCCCAAAGTCTTTTTTTTTATGGTCTGAAATGATTGGAACTTGTTTTTACAGATCAGCCACACAACCTAAAGGTTAGAAGCTACATACTTGCAACAAAAAAATAATAATTTCAGAAGCCCAAAATTTAGGTTCTTGTGAGAGTCGCTAACCTATACGATGGTCCCTCCTTGCTGTTTTCTTCTTGAAAGTGTTCTACGTAACATGACCACTTGTGCACTTCTCACACTCGCACAATTTCCGTCTTCATCGAAAATTGTCATTCAGCTTTCGATAAAACATCACCATATCGCATCGAATCGAACTTGACTGAGCACTCTATACTATTTTCTTAAGGTGCAAAAGTCACTTGGCACGGATGAGGTTTGATCAACAGAGTCGCGGCCGATTTCCTCATCACTTGGAGTACAGCAGATCGAAAGTTGCTATATCATAAGCAGGCGGAAGGGCGGGAGGAGGTGGAGCGCTTGTTTTTGCCTCTTCTGGGCTCAGTTTTCGATATCTTGGAAGAAAGTGTCACAATGTACTTGCAAGAGCCGTAAAGAAAATGTTTTATAAATATAAATAACAAATGTTGCAGAAATATATGTTGCAATTCTTCCAAGTTTCTCTGCTGCATGTGTCATTGCAAAGGCAAAAGAAGAAAAAAACATTCTCATGTTCTAAAGTATATTTATGTGCAGTGCAGTGTTTTTCTTTTTTATGTGACATTATTTTGAAGTTTCAGACAATAAAATGGTAAGGATTTTGAGGCTGGCAGTGCCACTTTAATCACTAACAGTTCAAGGGCAATCTTGCACACACAAGTTTTTTTTATTGAACACATGCAAAGCAAAAAAAATTTCAAACAGTTTGGATGGGAAAAGGATGTCATAACACAAATTTAGAACTAACAAGAAAATTTTTAGAGCTATATTTACGGCTCGAAACGAATTTGTAGTTGGCACCCGCGGAAAAGTGACCGCTATTTATCACATGGTGCTTGCACGCTTTTGGAAGCTTCCTATGTTCTCTAAAAGTTACTTATTCATCTTCGTTTGAAGTGCAACAAAAAACGAAGATTAATAACTAATTTTTAGAGCCCAAAAGAAGCTCCTGGAAGAGTGCAAGGGTGATAGACCTGTGCGCTGGTCAGAAATTGACAGCAGCGGCGTGCCGGAGTGTTCTCTTCCGGTGGCAGCGGCATGGACAAATACATTCAACCGTCGGCACACCACGCACTGTGGGCAGCGGCGGCGTGATTTTGCGACTGCGGCTGCGCACAGGTCTACCATGTGACCAGCAGCGGGCGCCAACTACAAATTCGTTTCACGCCTTATATATAGCTCTAAACATTTTTTTCTTCATTGTAAGTTTGTTTTATAACATTTTTCCATCTAGGCTGTTTAAAAAAAAAATGTTTTTTTCCTTTGCTTGTGTCCTTTAAGCTAACTGTAGGTGGCAACAGTCTTTGGGGTGGTTTTTGGATCGCCTCTTGGATGCTAGGGCGTCATCAACACCTCTCTTAAAATAATAGTAGGCAGGTTAAGAGTGCCACATACTCACAACACATGATGCCATTAACAGGAGTGTAAAATCAGACTCTTATTGTACCTACTAGTTTAGTTTCGATTACCAGAAAATATATTGTTCAAACTGGCATTGCACATTTCAGCTTTCACTACATGTTTTTCCATAGTAATACCTGAGCAGCACAGAGAAATTCTAGAAATCTTAGATCGATCATTTGTACTTGCAGTGTTGCTTTGTGCGCCCATTGGCGTGAGCGGTCCAAATTGTCCACTCATCTGGCTTTTTTCTCCTTGCCCCTTTTCCCTGACCCACTGGACAGATCCTTGGCATATGTTTCGCTCAAAATTTACGGGCGGACATATTTGCTCAGAAGGCGAAGTGGCACTGACATCCGCTCCAGACCTGGGCGAAACTGGCGAGCCGGAGGTTCCAGGGCCCCGAATGGCGCCACTGACCCCTCAACGGCCACGCCGAACCCAGGTTGCCCTCATCACGCTCTTCTGAGGGAGTCTCCTCAAAACGGGACGCACTAGCACCGGGAAAATCGCCAACAGTCGAAGGACGTTGCCAAAAGCAGAGGCAGGACGCCTCATACAAGGAGTGTTCTCGCCACTTCTAACGGGGGCAGGATACCGTGTTCAAAGAGTTTCTGCCAGTTTCCACAGGGATACAAATGCTCGATGGATTACCGGATGACTTAGTGGGTGCCACCAGAATGGGAACATTGCGCGGGAATTGGAACCTTTTGTGCTAGCGCACAACAGTTGGAAGTGGGTTTGTCTAAAAGAATGCCGCATACGCGGGTGTGGAACGTAGTTGGAGGTTTTCTCTGCCTAAGAATGTTGCAAACGTGAGTGTGGGGTGAACTTTGAGGTATCCTCTGCCTAGGGCATTTAGATTGTGGTATGCACCCGTGCGTGTGGTGTCATCTTGCTCGACTTGGTGGTTGGTCTTGGCTTGACTTGGTGTGGTCACGTTTATTGCCGTGCTAAAACAGTGATGGCAGCAGCCGCAATTTCTGACGCTCATTACTGGCGCAAGGTATGTACTAGCTGCATAATGTTGAAGTGTTCAGTACAATGGGAATCCTACCCTGTCTTGCTGCATTGTGTCGGATTCATTTAAAGCACTGGTTTAATAGCAAATTTGTTTCTGGCATGGCAGTTGACAGGGAGTAAGGTGACAAGATCTTGTACTACAACTTTCTAAGGGTTTTCTGCAAATTGAAGAATTGAGATGATACAGAGCACCTTTTTTGGATTTGAATCTTTCTTTTTGCAAGATGGGACTAGAGATTCCATTCATCACTGCCTCCCAAGAATGAGGGAATGTGATATATTCTTTTAGGTCACTTGTAATCTTTTGAGCTCTCATATCTATTTAATATAAGGCTAAGAGAATGTACCTGTAGAAGTATTGAGACTTGTTTGAACAAAGATAGCACCTTTTGAAAAGTGTGAAGATTTTCAACGTGTACTGTAAATCATACAAAATTAGTTCTGGCTACAATTGTTTCTACATTTCTGAATAGTAGCTGGGTCAACACTTTTATACTGTGCTTTCTGGATCATTCCTCATTCAAGCACAACTAGTTGGAAGGAATGTCAAGATGAATATATGCTCAATCGTACTAATTAGAAAATGAATAGCTGTGTTTTCTGTCAGTTCATAATAACCTGGCTCAATGCATTTGAGTGCATCAGAGTTTAATCTGCCACCAGCGATTACTTGGATAGTATAGATGTTGGTCTTGTGAAAATGTTTCCATGCCTGTCAAAATGTAGACCCATATATATGATTTAAGCATTCCTGGGACTATCCTTTTTTAATATTTACGGTCTTAGCTGCTTGTTTAAGTCTTCCGCCATCTAATATATGCCACATTATTTTTGTCATGTTACGAATGAAAGTGATTATTCATACTGTACCAAAAACCAAACCTGCACACAGGTAGAAACACTAGTGATTAATAGAGTTAAAAAATGGAATCAGCCTTGAAGATCCTGCATTGTTTGTTTTGTTTGAGCTGTGAATTATGTACGGGCTGGTGGCCTCTTGTTGAGGCATGCAAATGAATGATTGAGGAAGGAACTGCCAGCCCTGAAACATTTTGAGGATTTTTTGCAGGATTTTTAAAGTTAATCTTTCTAGAATACTGTATCTGTGGTCAAAGGCACTTCCTGCTTTCCCATCTTTCATCATGTTATAAAAAAACTAAATTTTGTTTGAAGCTGGTATGTACGTGGACATCCTGCAAATTGTATGCCTAGTGTCATTTGACATGGTCATTGTACCTTCGTAAATGAGTGGCAAATTTTGTATATATGTATTTTTTTAAGAGTGTATAAATTCTTCCCACTGCAAGATATTTCTTTTTCCTTGTCTTGTGGTTATTTTTTAAATTGTGAAATATGTGATTAATGTGTGCATGTTGTGTAAACCTTTTTATTGTGTTTCACAACTAGTTACATGCTGTGGAAGCTTATCCAGACTTCTCACATTTGTATTCAAATGTCACATAAGGTGTTTCATGTTTTTGTTGGCTTGTATGAACCCCTAATTTTAATGTATCCTCTGAATGTTCTAAGTAGCGCTAATACATCACGAGACCAAAGTCAGCATATGGTGTTTAAAGGGATTATCTGTGCTGTCCTTGACCGTGTAAACATAGCAGATATTCATTTTCGTGTACCTCAGTAATTTTTTGTATGCATAGGTATGTACCGTCAGTACATTTTTAATAGCATGTGTAGCGTTCGTACGTGTGGGAGAATCTTTGAAGAATGTGACTTGCGTGTAACTCGGCAGCATCATTTCATTGAGTTTTGTACCGCGAATTCAGGCAGTTCTTTATTCTTGGTTCTGACCCCTAAAGTAGTAATGGTGCAAAGACTGTGGGTGCAGACTCGGTCTTGGGTGTTTCCTGGCTGCTCCAGCAAGATTTGTGTCAGTAGGAGCTGTAAGTTTGCTTCTATAACCTTGGGTCCCTCCACGACTACTGCAATGTGACACAAAGTGTAGGGTCGTTTCTTTCAGTGGCACTATTATTATGTTTTAAGTTCCTCCCCATACATCAGAATGTACATGACTGAACAATTTTTACTCTCTTTATATTCCAAGTGTTATTTTTTGTCATGTTAGTGTGAAGAGGTAAAAAGTTAAAAAAAATATGGGCTTAATCAGAATACTCACAACTTTGACTTTCTATTACGGGGAAGAAATTACTGGGGGTCAGCAGAATGTCTCGATCGTCAAACTTCCGTGTGCAGCAACTCTGAAGCGTTTCATGTGCACCTAAATGAACAATGTTTTTGTGTGTGTGTGTTTTATTTTTTTGCTTTCCATGTGTTGCACTATTTATTTACTGAAATGATTATGTTCTATGTGAATCAAGCTGACAAGAGAGTCACATTCGTATCTCTTCTGTCACTAGTCATGTAGAAAAGTTTGATTTTTCAAAATAAATGTGGATGTTTTTATCATTTAGCTTGTGTTGTAGCTCATCTAATCGCTTGTACGATTCCGCGTTTTAAAATTCAACCATTTCGTGCGCTCCATTTCAGGTTGGCTTGATTGACCATGAATCTTGGGGGAATTCCTCCGGTAGATTTGGAGTGCTTTTGAAATTATTTTTTGTTTGTATCTTCTTGCAGATGCAAGCACGCGCTGGCATTTAACGCTGTAAAGGCGCGAGGGTGCAGCGCGTTTGGATCGCTCCATATTTACCAGCGGAATCTCCCATTAGCGTACGAGGGTTACGACCGCGGGGTCAGAAATCTTAGAATGGAGTGCGCTTCTCGTGTGGTTCAAACCGTTAGCAACAGCTTTTAAAAGCGCATTATACAGTGATGTAATTGCTGCGCCAAACTGTGCCAAGGGGCTAACCCTGCTACATTTTGCCAAAATATGGGTAACCTGCGCCAAAAAAACAATTTCGGTCGCCTTTCAAAACCGAAATTAAACTGAGTACCGTAATTGAGCATCCGTGGGTCATGTGGCGCAAGCGGCCGCCCGACATGGTTTTCCCGCCGTCTGGCGTTCTCGCCGTGTCGTGAATCTCGTCTCGCGGCTTTTTGTATAATTTTTTTTTTTTTTTTTAACGATAGACGCGGGTGCGTGCGGACGCTCTGACGCTAGCATGCCGGGTAGTGCCTGCCGGGTACCAGCCATGCCGTTATGCTGTGAAGCGAAACCACGTTTCTGCGCGGCAGGAGTTAGCTGAAGCACTCGCTCCTGAAAGCAACGGCCGTGGGAAAACTATTTGGTCCCTGCCTTTCAGTCACTGTGGTCGCGCGACGTCGGATATCTTGCCATACCCACATCGCTGCAGATATGGCGCATTCTAATATGAAACTATGTACCGCCACATGTTCATCAACATTCCTTTTCTTGTTTTAACCATACATTACTAAAAAAAATTCCTCTAACTCAGACTGTTGTGTCGAAGTATTCATTACCTAGGTTTCTCTCGGTGGGATCTTTCGAGAGGTACCCCGGTTTAAGCAAAGAAGGTAATGTCTGCACGCTGAACCCGCACAGCGCTCTTGTTTGTTTCGAGTTGAGTCATTGCGCAAAGCGCTTCAAGAAATTTTTGACTTGGGCTCGCGATGTCTTGCATCAATGCGCTCAGGTTCTTTTTGTTTTTGTTTGTTTGTTTGTTTGTGTGTGTGTTTGTGTGTTTAGCTTGTACCTTGTTTGCCGGCCTGGCAAGCCCGCGCCGCTGGACTGTTTTCGTCGTATGCTCGACAGTTAGATTTTGCATACAATTTTGGGAATCAGTTGGTGACGGAGCGAAGTGGCATGGTTTCGGTTTAGATCGAGATGCCGTTGTCTCCGCTCGCGCGACGAAGCACGCGCAACTGCAAGCCTGCCGAAGTTGCCCTCACTTGCATGCGAACATGATTGCACGACAGCGGCACCAGCCGGGACGCTTGCAATCCATGTTTTACGTTTGCTTACTTTTGACGAAAATTTGGCGCGTTGGGAACCAGTAAAACGGCGGCAAGCAGATTTTCAGAATTGCTCGGCAGTGCCTACAGCACTGTACACTTGTGGGATGTCTCAGCGGTAAAAACACAAGCAGCGAGTTTCGTCACAACACGTCACATAAAAACACAACACAAAGTGCCCTTTGTTTGTACAGCACTTAAAACAAATATTTAATTTTTCTAAGAATATCTGGTCCAAAAGCCACTTTTGCTGCTCCGAAAGGTGCTCCACAATGGCTCAGGCCAATCATATCACTGGCGTATATGAAAATAATAGGAGTGCAAACGAAAACCACACATTGCAGCAAACGTGCATAAACGAAGCAATAGGTACATCAATTTATATAAGTGATACATTTGATGGACCTTGGACATAAAAATAGATAAAATAAAAACGTATCCACCAAGCAGGGAAACGAAAAAAAAAAGGGGGGGGGGGGGGGGACACGTGTGAAGTGGAGTTGAAATTGCACTCGGAGTTTTACCGTTAGCTGATCGCGCTACAAACGACGCGCTTGCAAAGCCCTGAATGATCTCTTTGGGGTGACCTCGGCCTCGTACCTCACAGCTTTTTCTTTCGACTTCCGTACAGAGCCTCTCACGTGCACAGCCCCGCAGGTTGCCCCAAGGCAACCTGCAGGTCAACATCCCTGATCTGCAGGCTTGAAATTCAACCGGGACACTTCGTTGGGAGCGCCCCGGTCCTCATAGCATTAACGCCCCTGAATAAGAAAGGTAGCGCCATCTTCTCCCTCCTCCTCTGACGCGCACACCCTTTATCTTTATGTTTTGCTTTTTTACACCCGCGCATCGACTGTAGTGCCGCCTGGATAGGGCCAAGATAGCAGACGGCCTTCCTTTACTTGAGTCAGAGCGCAGTTAAAGGCTGAAAGACGCGCGCAAATACACACACACAGGCTAAAAGCGCACTGTCACGGTCTACCAGCCTCGAAGAAAGACGATGAAAGCCGTAACGTTGCATTAGTTGTTTTTAAACGCAAGTCCCTTGATGCTCGCTCCAAGGGAAGGCGCGCGCGGAGCTGGATCGTAATTGTAAGCTGGATCGGCGCTTACAATTCATTATCGTTAGTAACCGGCTGCATTTTAGAGCGGCGAATATTTCCATTCGTCGAAGAAATGTTCCAAGCAGCGGCAATATGGGGCCTGATCAGCTTGCACCTACGTCACATGATAACGTCGAAAGCCGGTAACCACTTGCTGGTGGTTGACTCGACGGCCCTTCGCAGCGAGAGCAATGGTAAACTGCGCCGCGCTCGGCTGTAGCAATTAAGGTTTAGATTATGACGGTAACCTTGCGTTGTTTACAAGTACTTCGCAAAATCGTAACAAATTTTCTACAAGTGACTCCTAGAGCCGCTCGTCGAATTTCACGGCGCGCAATTAAGGTGGTTACTTATTTATTTAATTTTTTTGGTGACACGACAGCCTTTTGCGTCAAAACTTAGTCTGCGTCATACCGAAACTAGCGCAGTCGCACCAAACTCCGAAAAATTCCGGACGTACTGGCTAAACGTCATATCATCGTAAGCTCGACTCGTATTTTCAAGTTCACATCTAAAAAAACTAGGTATGAAAATGGGTCCATATCACATGAGCGAATGACGCTTTAGCGAACAGCAACATTTGAGCGAATCGACGTTTTAGCCAATAACGGGGGTGCGCGTTAACCCCCCGCGCTGCGCTTACGCCGCTTCGCGGCGACAGTCTCCGGCGGCTCATTACAAAATGTGAACCCACTTGGCCCATCCGAAAACGCCGCTTCGCGGCGTCCGACTATTCGCTGAAGTGTCATTCGATGAAACGTGGGCGTTCGCTAGAACGTCATTCGATCAAGTGAGTGCCTCCCGATGAAAATATGGTGCATGTCAGCGCATGTCCGGGCAGTTAGCGGCATCCTACGTCTTGGTAAGCGCATCCGCGCGGTTTGAAGTCCACCACTAGCATGGTGGCAGACAACCCTGACTTGTGTCGGTTGCTCTGCTCTTCGTGATATATCTTAGTAAAATGGAAAAAGAAATTAGAGCAGTGAAACTTAGGTTATGATGTGGGTTATATAAAAGGAGGGAGAAATGTAGTACAGGTAATACCAGGACTGATGTATGCGGATAACCAGGATTGATTACAGGAACTAGCTGGAATATCTGGAGAGGAAGGGGACACCTTGGGCATGAGTTTTAGTAGTGACAAGTCGGGAGTAATGGTGTTTAACGACGAAAAGAGGGAACCTCTGAGGATACAAGACATTGTAATAGTCCATGTAGGAAAATACAAATATCTGGGAGTTTGGCTCAATGAGGGAAGGAGATATCTGGAGGAACATGATGAGAATATAATTAGAAAAGGGAAAAGAAATTAAACTATTATGAAGCTCAAGGCACTATGGAACTATAATAGATATGGAGCGGTCAGAGGTATGTGGAAAGGAGTGATCGTACCAGGACTGTCTTTTGGCAATGCAACCACTGTGCATGAAATCAGAGGTTAAATCAGGATTAGAAATTCGACAAAGAAGCGTAGCAGATTGGCACTGGGAGTACATGGAAAAACACCAAATGAGGGAGTACAGGGAGACATGGGATGGTCGTCTTTTGAGAGCAGGGAAGCAATTAGTAAGTTGAAATTTGAACAAAGGTTGAACGCGGTGGGCACGGAAGGTATTCAAGTATTTATACATGAAAATATTAAACACAAAATGGACAAACCGAACCCGAAAGCTTACATTTAAATACCTGCACACTGGCACGATGGGTTTAAAAAGACTGCTTCATTGAAAAGGGGGGTGAAAGAGGCAGAGAGGAAAACGTGGAAGGGAAGAATGCAGGAGAAATCAGCTTTAACAGCGTACAGGTCACGAAAACAGGACATAAGAAAAGGAAAATGTGTTTGACAATTCACTGGGAAGCTCTTTACTGTTCGAGGCGATAACGGGAGTTCTGAGGACGAGGACGGTAAAGGGCTAGATTTCAGGAGAGAGACACATTATGTGCCGCCTGCCATAATAATAGCGATACACTACAGCACTTGGTTTTGAAGTGCACGGGGCTTCGCCCTGCCCTCCCTGAAAGGGTAACGGATTTGGCCGGGGCCCTGGGTTTTACTGGCGGCGATGGAAGGACGGAAGAGGATTCCAGTGACAAAGATGCGATTAGAAGATTGGTAGAAATGATCTAGGGAAAATGGAATGATGAACAACTAACTAGCACAGCTGGAGACAGGCGGGACAGAGGAAAATTGGGACTCCCTCCCGCGTGGCTCCGGCCCAAAGTCTCAACCCTCTCTCCCAGTGGTTCCAGTGCTGGAGTAACGCCGACAAGGTTTGACCAGAAGAAAATTGGCGACTCCCTCGCCGGGGGCAGCAGGCAATCCTCCCGCCACGGCTGTCCGCTGCCCTGTGCAGCCCCACCCTCGACGATCAACTCTGGGCCGTCCAGCAGGCCTGTGAGGCGGTGAAGCGGCAGGATATACCTTGGCAGGACTTCGACGCCCCTAGACGGGCGAAGAGGACCAGCGGCATCGCCCCCAAGCGGGTGACTTGGGCCCGGTCAGCGAAAGCTCTGCAGGCATTCAATAAAGTTTTTACCAACCATCCAAAAACAAGAAAATGATGTTTTTTTTTTTTTTTTGCTTGATCCCCCGAAGGTCATCTTGGTGATATCCCACACTGCCTGGTGATAGTAAAGGGGAAAAAATTGGTCTTAAAATGGCGGGAGGGATTATATGTTTGTCTTTTTAGACTTAGGCTAGGTGGCGCAAGCTACCGCCCGTTACAAAGGGTATAGCCATCCATCTATCCTGTGCCTGTGTTCAGCGTTTTCTCCCACTGATCTCAATGACAATTGCTGGATCGCGCTTGCCGCTCCCGCAAGTGAAGCCACCGGGCCTCACTCGCTTGGGATACGATTTGCCGTTTTTGCTAGCCTTTGCTGCGGTTTTCCAGCGTGCTGACGACACGTTTTCTACTCGTTCGTCGTCATTCGCCGAAGAAGTTTTTTGAAGACTCTGTGTATTGTTGAGACTCGCCGTTGTGAACACGTGGAAAAGTTTACGAAAGTGCAGTGTCGCAGGAAAAAGGCACAACGCGTCGAAAGGAAGGGCTGGCGGCGTGTTCAAAGCATCCTTGGCACGCCGAAGTGCCGTGTCTCTGTGCCTTCGCGCGCTTGGATACCGACCAAGAACCGACGCCGTGTGAATGTGTTTAGCGAGTGCAATGTGCGTGAAGCCGTATCAAAAGGTACAACTCGTCGAAAACGTGTCGCCGGTGTCGCGGCGTGATCAAAGCTTCCTTGGCACACCGAGTGATGCATCTTTGTGCCTTCGCACGCTTGGATACCGGTCAAGAAATGACGCCGCGCCAAAGTTCTGAACGTGTGTCGCGCGTAGATGCCTTTAGATCATTTATATATATCGGCCACGGAGTTCTGGATCGTCCAGCTGTTCCGGTGAGTTGCTATCAATAAAAGGGGGAGATCTGTACCTGTTCTTATGTACTATATTAACCATGGCTATGTCCCAAATCTACTCTAATAGATTCCGTGGGAGCACGAATAGGGCAACGTTGTGGAGCCAGGGGGGTTTTCGAAAGCAAAAGTACAAGACGGCGAGAATGAAAATCTTTGAAGCGCGGCCGATATGGTCGTGTGCAATCTGTTGACCAATTACAATTAGGCGAGCCGCGCTCAAACGTCAAGTGCAATTAAGTAGGTTGATAATAAGCCAGCACTGATCAGTGATGAGGAGCTGTTGTGCACGGTATTGTGTAAATCGTCTAAGGACGAAAAAAAGACGTACCTTCTCCCCATCTTCCGTCGCTAGTGGACGCTGGATTAAGCTCGTTCCTAAACCGCGAGAGGAAAAGACGCTGATCCAGAAGCACGAACAGCTTCACGCACATTGCACTCGCTGAACACATACACACGGCGTCGGTTCTTGGTCGGTATCCAAGCGTGCGAAGGCACAGAGACACGGCACTTCGGCGTGCCAAGGAAGCTTTGAACACGCCGCCAGCCCTTCCTTTCGACGCGTTGTGCCTTTTTCCTGCGACACTGCACTTTCGTAAAATTTTCCACGTGTTCACAACGGCAAGTCTCAACAATACACAGAGTCTTCAAAAAACTTGTTCGGCGAATGACGACGAACGAGTAGAAAACGTGTCCACAGCACGCTGGAAAACCGCAGCAAAGGCTAGCAAAAACGGCAAATCGTATCCCAAGCGAGTGAAGCCCGGTGGCTTCACTTGCGCTGCAGCGAACAAGCGGGGAAGCGCGATCCAGCAATTGTCATAGAGATCAGTGGTTTTCTCCACTGATCTCTATGACAATTGCTGGATCGCGCTTCCCCGCTTGTTCGCTGCAGCGCAAGTGAAGCCACCGGACTTCACTCGCTTGGGATACGATTTGCCGTTTTTGCTAGCCTTTGCTGCGGTTTTCCAGCGTGCTGTGGACACGTTTTCTACTCGTTCGTCGTCATTCGCCGAACAAGTTTTTTGAAGACTCTGTGTATTGTTGAGACTTGCCGTTGTGAACACGTGGAAAATTTTACGAAAGTGCAGTGTCGCAGGAAAAAGGCACAACGCGTCGAAAGGAAGGGCTGGCGGCGTGTTCAAAGCTTCCTTGGCACGCCGAAGTGCCGTGTCTCTGTGCCTTCGCACGCTTGGATACCGACCAAGAACCGACGCCGTGTGTATGTGTCTAGCGAGTGCAATGTGCGTGAAGCTGTTCGTGCCTCTGGATCAGCGTCTTTTCCCCTCGCGGTTTAGGAACGAGCTTAATCCAGCGTCCACTAGCGACGGAAGATGGGGGGAAGGTACGTCTTTTTTTCGTCCTTAGACGATTTACACAATACCGTGCACAACAGCTCCTCATCACTGATCAGTGCTGGCTTATTATCAACCTACTTAATTGCACTTGACGTTTGAGCGCGGCTCGCCTAATTGTAATTGGTCAGCAGGTTGCACACGACCATATCGGCCGCGCTTCAAAGATTTTCATTCTCGCCGTCTTGTACTTATGCTTTCGAAAACCCCCCTGGCTCCACAACGTTGCCCTATTCGTGCTCCCACGGAATCTATTAGAGTAGATTTGGGACATAGCCATGGTTAATACAATACATAAGAACACGTACAGATCTCTCCCTTTTATTGATAGCAACTCACCGGAACAGCTGGACGATCCAGAACTCCGTGGCAGATATATGTAAATGATCTAAAGGCTTCTACGCGCGACACACGTTCAGAACTTTGGCGCGGTGTCAATTCTTGACCGGTATCCAAGCGTGCGAAGGCACAAAGATGCATCACTCGGCGTGCCAAGGAAGCTTTGATCACGCCGCGACACCGGCGACACTTGTTTTCGACGAGTTGTACCTTTTGATACGGCTTCACGCACATTGCACTCGCAAAACATATCCACACGGCGTCGATTCTTGGTCGGTATCCAAGCGTGCGAAGGCACAGAGACACGGCACTTCGGCGTGCCAAGGAAGCTTTGAACACGCCGCCAGCCCTTCCTTTCGACGCGTTGTGCCTTTTTTCCTGTGACACTGCACTTTCGTAAAATTTTCCACGTGTTCACGACGGCAAGTCTCAACAATACACAGAGTCTTCAAAGAACTTCTTCGGCGAATGACGACGAACGAGTAGAAAACGTGTCCACAGCACGCTGGAAAACCGCAGCAAAGGCTAGCAAAAACGGCAAATCGTATCCCAAGCGAGTGAAGTCCGGTGGCTTCACTTGCGGGAGCGGCAAGCGCATATCCAGCAATTGTCATTGAGATCAGTAATTTTCTCCACCCCACGGGTCGTGCTGCCGAAAATAAACACCCGGAGTAACTAAAAATTTTCAAGCAGCCTGGACGCCTTTATGTGAATGAGTTGTCCTCCATATTTAGTTGTCATGCCAGCATTGCATTTAGGCGACGTTTGATAG
This sequence comes from Ixodes scapularis, assembly GCF_016920785.2. Lineage (NCBI taxonomy): Eukaryota > Metazoa > Arthropoda > Arachnida > Ixodida > Ixodidae > Ixodes > Ixodes scapularis. The sequence continues at coordinate 76,521,441 of NW_024609868.1, forward strand.
GATTGCCACTAGTTTCCAAATAAGTAGGAAGTACGTTCACCCGACCGCCCCAAGGCTTTTCGATTAACCGTTTAACCAGTTTAATGCTTGCTTCATAAGTTACGACACATAACGAGTAATACAAGTAGTACCGTCCGTATCGTCAGTACCACATCATTAAGAAGGAAGGAGTATTAACGAGCAAAACGTGAGGGCGCAAGCAAGCTGGTGTAAGTTCATAATAATCTGGACAACGTTTTTAGTAAAATGTATTGCATATTTCGCGATATTTTTTTATGAATTCATGAAAACTTAGTTTGAAAATGCGGAATTTGATTTGCATCCGCGAAATTATGATTCGGAACCTTAAAATCAAAACGTTCAAACTCTTCGACCTTGTACCTAAAAAAATCGAAATATTCGATTTTTCGAACTTGAATCTTAAATAAATACGAGATGTTAGAATATTTCGAACTATCAGTAAAAATAACTCGATATAATCAAACTCAAACTTTCAGAAATGGCAACATTTTCGAATTATTCGAATTCAAACCTCAGCGGGGTTCTAAAGTTGGGAACTTTTCAAATTCGAACATTAGCGGTCGAAAATTTCGATTCTTTCGAACCCGAACTTTGGGAGGTTCGCGGCATCCATAGTCATTACTGCGTGATCCACCTTAAAGACCACAGGCAAGCAGTGGTACCGCACTGGCTAAATGTCTTATCTACAGCGTGTAACAATGTCGTCAAGACTCTGGCAGACTAAACTCCCACTAAATAAAACATCTAAAGAACTTACGACAAATTCGACGCTTTGAAAGCGAAAGTCCTGCTTCTGCATAGTACCGCCTGTGTTCTATAATCATAGTGCGATGCGTTGTTTACTTTTCTACGTGAGCACGCAGGGAGCATCCCATTGAGCGTCATCGAAAACCAAAATACTCCGTTTCCCGATAACTTGGCGAGTTGTGGAGGCTGCGGCCCCCGCGGCCCAATAAGTGCGCTGGATGGTCGAGGCCACCTCGTCAGCCTCGTTACCGCCACAGCAAAAAAGCCCTCCGCGACAAAAAAAAAAAAAAAGAAAAAAAAAAGTAGTTTTAGGCTTTTTTTTGGCATTTGAACTTGCGCGATTCTATCGATAACATGAAAATTAAAGAATAATTTTATTAGTTTCAGTTTCAAACCAAAAAAGTGACGGCACATCCGTATTCGCACGATTTTTTTTTTTTTTTTCGCCTCGTAGCGCCGTGGCCGTTGGCGATCGCCGGCGATCGCAGCCATGTAATCAGCCTTTTCCGCCCAAAACATCGCACTGTACCCTGGCATTAGCACCCGTCACAGACTCGCAGCTAAATTGAGCGTTTGATTGTCTCTTGAACTGTTTCCGAAGTGTCGCTATTCTAGCGGACGGAAATGTTGCAGTGGTGGACGTTCTTCCGAAGTTGGCTGGTTTCGGAGCAGACGACTCTTGGCTAACAGACGATAGCCGGTTCCTCCGGGCCTCACGCCTCGCCATTGGCGAGGCGCGAGGCTGCACGAGCGGTAACTTCAGCGCTCCACCGTGGCTCCCACGTGCTCCAAGTATTTTTAATATTGAATGACTTATTTGCTTTCGATGGCGCTTAGCAAGTTTCTGATTAGAACCATATGTATATTTCAAGTATTTAAAATTTTAATCAGCATGTATTAGTAGATTAGTCGACTGATCGTTACGATTAGTCCCTCTGGTAGTATGCTCACCGGCACAAACCGCATTAGTGTAGGTTTCGAGGCATTTTTCAGCGAATCTTTTAATCTTAAAAATGAAGGTTCGATCTAAAAGGGGCAGTCAAAATCGACGCCTGCACGAAGCAATGGAAACTTTTCGTCAAAGGTGTATTTCACAGGTCGGTTTTATCTTGTAAAATTATAAAGCGTTGCTCCCTTTCCTTCAAAAAATAGGGCAAAATACTTGCCAGGGTCAACGGCGGGCAGCGACGCAGACGACCGAGTCGAGCGGCGGGGCGCGTTTGGCGCACTTATTGATAGATGGCGTCGGGAGCATGCGTCCGAATGGCTTTACGTCGGAACAGAGTCTACGTCGGAATACGTCGAAAAGCGTCGCCGACCAGCGAAACAAAGCTGACGACACGCAAACAAATGCGTTGGCAGCAAAAGCGCCGTCGTAATGCAACCACGTTTTTTATTTTTTTTTCAATCTTAATTTAAGTTTAGTTTTTATTGTCCGCTTTTATTTGTAAACCGAAGGTACATTACAAAAGGTTATGTTAATTTTAATAGTCCATGGTTATGGTGCCTTAAGAGCGTCTCCGACTGGTGTGTTCAGCATAATATATGCTGCCCATACATCAAAAGTGGTCTCGAAGTGGCAACGAATGACGTCACACAAGCCGAAGTGCCATGCTGTCAGATGTCGCGATCCCGGCGGTTGGTCGTAGAAATGCTGGTAAAAAGAACGAGCGAACGTGAGTGTCGCTGTCGTCGCGGCGTCCTAAGTTCTAAGCCAGGAAAGTCTAAGCTTCGGTGGACTGTCACCCTGGAGAGCGATCTGCAGCAGAACAGGCGTCTGCCACATCCACCACCGCCGCAGCAACGTCGCCAGGTTCGCAGCCGGCGACCGCATGGCACTTTTATGTCGTCAACAGGCGGAGATCGAGGGACCATTTTTTGGGACGTGGTGAGCACACCAGTTGGAGAAGCGTTCCAGGCACCATGCCACGGTCGAGCGGCAGTGGCGTAGCCAGAAAAAAAAAAAGGGGGGGGGGGGGGGGGGGGGAGGGGGAAGCTTTTCAGCCCGTCCCCCTCCCTCCTGAAAACCATATGCAAAAATGGTTCGGGATCACGTCCTAGACGAAGACGACATAATGGTTTCATTTGATGTTGTGTCCTTGTTCACGAATGTCCCCACCTCTCGGGCTGTTGAGATAGCCGAAACACGTCTACGTAGGGATGACAGCCTCCCATCGCGCACATCGTTAACGGTGGATGATATTGTAATTTTGCTGCGTTTTTGTCTTAAGCAATCGCATTTTACGTTTCGCGGACAAATTTATCACCAAATTGAAGGATGTCCAATGGGTAGCCCAATTTCTGTTACAATGGCAAATCTGGTTATGGAGTATGTGGAGGAAACTGTCCTTGAACAGGGTATGCTCCCGATAGGTTTTTACAAACGTTATGTGGACGACACTTTGTAATTTTAAACAAGGACCATGTTGCTGACTTTCATTTAGCTTTTAAACAATGTTGAATCATCAATCCAATTCACACATGAAGTTGAACAGAACGGTGCGCTGCCTTTTCTGGATGTTAATGTGTTCCGACATAGTAACGGTCGCTTAGATACAACAGTGTACCGCAAAGCTTGCGATACAGGCAACCTCTTAAACTTTAAACTCGCACCATTCTGTCGAACATAAAAGGGCTGTCGTAAAAACCTTACTACATCGGTCCGAACGCATTTCTTCTAATCCTCAATTGCGCGCTTCTGAAGATGCTGTTATTGTTGACCTGTTGATGAAGCGGAATTATCCGAAACGTTTTATTGATAACACGCGCAAACAGATGGGGCAAAGAAGAAGTCAGGATAATGGACGACTTAGGACAGGGCAAGTAACAATACCCTATTTGAGAGGTGTTTCTGAGTCTATTCGCAGGGCCCTCGCCCCTTTGAATATCCGTACTGCTTTCAAACCCCATCGTAAACTACGTGACCTCATTTCTAAACCTAAAGATTACACCCCCCCAGAGTCCCAGTGCGGTGTTGTGTATAAAGTGAATTGTCTAGACTGTGACGCATCCTACATTGGGGAGACAGGCCGGAAGCGCTGCACTCGCTTAAACGAACACAAAAGGGACGTGGCGAAGGCCACGCATGCGACAAGAGCGAAGACGGAACTCGTAGACCATTGTTGGAATACGGGTCACTGTTTCGACTTTGAGAATGCGTCCACTCTGGCGCGCGAACAAAGGTGGGGTCCACGCAGGTTCGTGGAATCATGGTTCATCCGAAGTGACTCATCAGCTTGCAACTCGAACCGCGGCCCCCCTCCCCGATGTGTACGCGGACTTGCTTAAATAGGACTGTTGAAGTTTTTTTCTCTCATCTTCCTGCTTGTAGGTTTCACTGACGATGTTTCCTGCATGGGAGACGAAACGTTTGATTAAATTGTTAATCTTGTTGAGTAAAGTCGGAGCAGTTTTTTTGATCATGAAAACCATAGGTGGAAAGTTCTCAATCCCCCCCCCCCCCCCCCCCCCCCCCCCCCCCCCCCGGGACGTCCCGAAAGAGGTGTGTAATCCCCTGGATAACGCAGAATAAGCATGCTGACGGCATGATACCTAAACAAATGTTAGCTTTTGTAACACTATAATTTAGCTGTCAATGCAGTTGTAATCACTTAATTCCGTGGTTCAAAGCGCACTGACCGTTATGAATTGTTTCAACTTTGGGAAAACAAAATTAGGCTTACAAAAAGTATTATGTGTGAAAGAAGAGTTAGGGCACAGGCGAGCTGGTGAATATAAAGCAACATAAAAAAAAATATAAAAGAGAGACGCCGACTTTTACGGCTCATTTTAGATCGAGCCTGGTTATTTTTGTCACCCTACATTTGCAGTGCACCACGTTTTTCATTGTAATGCTTCCGTTTCAAAAGCAATGTGTTATGGTACTCGGTAACTGCGTAACTTTCATAGAGGCCTCGTTAACACGAGCTTTCCGCGCACAGAAAACACTTTATCAACGCCGGTCAGGCTCCTATACCTCCCATGACGATGTAGGCTGTGCAGGGACTAGAACCGACTGCGCGAGCGAATATAAGCCTTGGGCTGAAGTCAACGTTAATGATCGCGGTGGGTTTGAATGATATGTCGAAAGGCTCTCTGTATTCCGCTAAAGAAAGCCGTGTGTGTCCTCTACTGAATAGCTCATCAAGGCGGAACCACATAGGGCGTATTTTGGACGGGCGTTTTGGCGGGCGTAATCTCGGCGTATAGCGGGCGTCGAGACGAGCAAGGGCGTATTCTTAACGAATTTACCGTGCGTTCTAGCGGGCATAATCCTGGCGTCTAGCAGACGTTCTTCTTCTTCTTCTTCTTTTTTCGTAGGAAAGAAAAAGGGAAGGTTGCCTAACCACAAACGGAGCTTTTCGTCGGTGTCTCGTCGTCGTATAGCGCGCTGTTGCCAACCTGTAGCTTGAAAATAAAAGCACATCAAATCCGAATTTTGAGTTAAAACTCAGTTAGCCTTTTTGTATTAACTTGTTGTCTAACGCATAAATATACTTCCATGCTATCATGTGTCAATATATTTTGCCTCTCTCTCGGGATTGGCATGCCACATTTGTGATCATCTTCATTAAAAAAGAAAAAAAAAAAAAAAACGTTAGGTATTGTTCGATAGGTAGCGCGAGCTGTCGACCCATTGCAAAAGTAGTTATATTTCCGGATGCATGTACCTCTGATGCCCCCATGCGCCTGCGCAGTAGCGTGCCGTTCTGCGTATCTATACAAAGGCATG